>NC_091748.1:13089151-13414929 GCF_043380555.1 Nothobranchius furzeri | reverse complement strand
ATGTCCTAGAGAGATCAGGTTTGTTTTACTGTACTCCAATCAACAGCCCCTACAACCACAAAAAGGAATGGAGTCATTAGCAATTAAGGTTTGTAAATGGCACCCAGAATTATGCTGCACTAAGCACAATTTCACATCATTCTGGGTTCTTTTGTGTGGAAACAAGGTCCAATAAGGCTGAAACGTTACAGGAAGGTAGAATCTATTGAGTTGTAAGTGATCTGAACATTTCATGATGATAGCACTTTCCTAAGGGGGTCAAACCATGTCCCAAATGTCCCCAGATCTGGTGTCAATTTAAAGAAGTAGTCCAGTTACACATTTGTGGGCTTATAACTTGGCTTCTGAATGTCCTAGAGAGATCAGGTTTGTTTTAGTGTACTACAATCAGCAGCCCCTACAACCATAAAAAGGAATGGAGTCATTAGCACTTATGGTTTGTAAATGGCACCCAGAATTATGTTGCACGAAGCGCAATTTCACATCATTCTGGGTGCATTTGTGTGAAAACAAGGTCCAATCAGGCTGAAACGTTACAGGAAGGTAGAATCTATTGAGTTGTAAGTGATCTGAACGTTTCAAGATGATAGCACTTTCCTAAGGGGGTCAAACCATGTCCCAAAGGTCACCGGATCTGGTGTCAATTTAAAGAAGTAGTCCAGTTACACATTTGTGGGCTTATAAATTGGCTTCTGAATGTCCTAGAGAGATCAGGTTTGTTTTAATGTACTCCAACCAACAGCCCCTACAACCACAAAAAGGAATGGAGTCATTAGCACTTATGGTTTGTAAATGGCACCCAGAATTATGTTGCACTAAGCACAATTTCACATCATTCTGGGTCCATTTGTGTGAAAACAAGGTCCAATCAGGCTGAAACGTTACAAGAAGGTAGAATCTTTTGAGTTGTAAGTGATCTGAACGTTTCAAGATGATCGCACTTTCCTAAGGGGGTCAAACAATGTCCCAAAGGTCACCGGATCTGGTGTCAATTTAAAGAAGTAGTCCAGTTACACCTTTGTGGGCTTATAACTTGGTTTCTGAATGTCCTAGAGAGATCAGGTTTGTTTTCGTGTACTCCAATCAACAGCCCCTACAACCACAAAAAGCAATGGAGTCATTAACACTTATGGTTGTAAATGGCACCCAGAATTATGTTGCACGAAGCACAATTTCACATCATTCTGGGTCCATTTGTGTGAAAACAAGGTCCAATCAGGCTGAAACGTTACAAGAAGGTAGAATCTATTGAGTTGTAAGTGATCTGAACGTTTCATGATGATCGCACATTCCTATAGGGGGTCATACCATGTCCCAAAGGTCACCGGGCCTGGCGTCACTTTAAAGAAGTAGTCCAGTTACACCTTTGTGGGCTTATAACTTGGCTTCTGAATATCCTAGAGAGGTCAGGTTTGTTTTAGAGTACTCCAATTAACAGCCCCCATTTCCACTAAAAGGAATGGAGTCATTAGCACTTATGGTTTTTAAATGGCACCCAGAATTATGTTGCACTAAGCACAATTTCACATCATTCTGGGTCCATTTGTGTGAAAACAAGGTCCAATCAGGCTGAAACGTTACAAGAAGGTAGAATCTATTGAGTTGTAAGTGATCTCAACGTTTCAAGATGATCGCACTTTCTTAAGGGGGACAAACAATGTCCCAAAGGTCACCGGATCTGGTGTCAATTTAAAGAAGTAGTCCAGTTACACCTTTGTGGGCTTATAACTTGGCTTCTGAATGTCCTAGAGAGATCAGATTTGTTTTAGTGTACTCCAATCAACAGCCCCTACAACCCTAAAAAGGAATGGAGTCATTAGCACTTATGGTTTTTAAATGGCACCCAGAATTATGTTGCACGAAGCACAATTTCACATCATTCTGGGTCCATTTGTGTGAAAACAAGGTCCAATCAGGCTGAAACGTTACAGGAAGGTAGAATCTATTGAGTTGTAAGTGATCTGAACGTTTCAAGATGATAGCACTTTCCTAAGGGGGTCAAACCATGTCCCAAAGGTCACCGGATCTGGTGTCAATTTAAAGAAGTAGTCCAGTTACACATTTGTGGGCTTATAAATTGGCTTCTGAATGTCCTAGAGAGATCAGGTTTGTTTTAATGTACTCCACCCAACAGCCCCTACAACCACAAAAAGGAATGGAGTCATTAGCACTTATGGTTTGTAAATGGCACCCAGAATTATGTTGCACTAAGCACAATTTCACATCATTCTGGGTCCATTTGTGTGAAAACAAGGTCCAATCAGGCTGAAACGTTACAAGAAGGTAGAATCTATTGAGTTGTAAGTGATCTCAACGTTTCAAGATGATCGCACTTTCTTAAGGGGGTCAAACAATGTCCCAAAGGTCACCGGATCTGGTGTCAATTTAAAGAAGTAGTCCAGTTACACCTTTGTGGGCTTATAACTTGGCTTCTGAATGTCCTAGAGAGATCAGGTTTGTTTTGGTGTACTCCAATCAACAGCCCCTACAACCACAAAAAGCAATGGAGTCATTAGCACTTATTTTTGTAAATGGCACCCAGAATTATGTTGCACGAAGCACAATTTCACATCATTCTGGGTCCATTTGTGTGAAAACAAGGTCCAATCAGGCTGAAACGTTACAAGAAGGTAGAATCTATTGAGTTGTAAGTGATCTGAACGTTTCATGATGATCGCACATTCCTATAGGGGGTCAAACCATGTCCCAAAGGTCACCGGGCCTGGCGTCACTTTAAAGAAGTAGTCCAGTTACACCTTTGTGGGCTTATAACTTGGCTTCTGAATATCCTAGAGAGGTCAGGTTTGTTTTAAAATACTCCAATTAACAGCCCCCGTTACCACTAAAAGGAATGGAGTCATTAGCACTTATGGTTTTTAAATGGCACCCAGAATTATGTTGCACTAAGCACAATTTCACATCATTCTGGGTCCATTTGTGTGAAAACAAGGTCCAATAAGGCTGAAACATTACAAGAAGGTAGAATCTATTGAGTTGTAAGTGATCTGAACGTTTCAAGATGATCGCACTTTCCTAAGGGGGTCAAACAATGTCCCAAAGGTCACCGGGCCTGGCGTCAATTTAAAGAAGTAGTCCAGTTACACCTTTGTGGGCTTATAACTTGGCTTCTGAATGTCCAAGAGAGATCAGGTTTGTTTTAGTGTACTCCAATCAACAGCCCCTACAACCATAAAAAGGAATTGAGTCATTAGCACTTATGGTTTGTAAATTGCACCCAGAATTATATTGCACGAAGCACAATTTCACATCATTCTGGGTCCATTTGTGTGAAAACAAGGTCCAATCAGGCTGAAACGTTACAAGAAGGTAGAATCTATTGAGTTGTAAGTGATCTGAACGTTTCATGATGATCGCACATTCCTATAAGGGGTCAAACCATGTCCCAAAGGTCACCGGGCCTGGTGTCACTTTAAAGAAGTAGTCCAGTTACACCTTTGTGGGCTTATAACTTGGCTTCTGAATGTCCTAGAGAGATCAGGTTTGTTTTAATGTACTCCAACTAACAGCCACTACAACCACAGAAAGGAATGGAGTCATTAGCACTTATGGTTTGTAAATGGCACCCAGAATTATGTTGCATGAAGCACAATTTCACATCATTCTGGGTCCATTTGTGTGAAAACAAGGTCCAATCAGGCTGAAACGTTACAAGAAGGTAGAATCTATTGAGTTGTAAGTGATCTGAACGTTTCATGATGATCGCACATTCCTATAGGGGGTCAAACCATGTCCCAAAGGTCACCGGATCTGGTGTCAATTTAAAGAAGTAGTCCAGTTACACATTTATGGGCTCATAACTTGGCTTCTGAATGTCCTAGAGAGATAAGGTTTGTTTTAGTATACTCCAATCAACAGCCCCTACAACCACAAAAAGGAATGGAGTCATTAGCACTTATGGTTTTTAAATGGCACCCAGAATTATGTTGCACGAAGCACAATTTCACATCATTCTGGGTTCATTTGTGTGAAAACAAGGTCCAATCAGGCTGAAACGTTACAGGAAGGTAGAATCTATTGATTTGTAAGTGATCTGAACGTTTCATGATGATAGCACTTTCCTAAGGGGGTCAAACCATGTCCCAAAGGTCACCGGGCCTGGTGTCAATTTAAAGTAGTCCAGTTACACCTTTGTGGGCTTATAACTTGGCTTCTGAATATCCTAGAGAGGTCATGTTTGTTTTAGAGTACTCCAATTAACAGCCCCGATTACCACTAAAAGGAATGGAGTCATTAGCACTTATGGTTTTTAAATGGTACCCAGAATTATGTTGCACGAAGCACAATTTCACATCATTCTGGGTTCATTTGAGTGCAAACAAGGTCCAATCAGGCTGAAACATTACAAGAAGGTAGAATCTATTGAGTTGTAAGTGATCTGAACGTTTCATGATGATCGCACATTCCTATAGGGGGTCAAACCATGTCCCAAAGGTCACCGGGCCTGGTGTCACTTTAAAGAAGTAGTCCAGTTACACATTTGTGGGCTTATAACTTGGCTTCTGAATGTCCTAGAGAGATCAGGTTTGTTTTAGTGTACTCCAATCAACAGGACCAACAACCACAAAAAGGAATGGAGTCATTAGCACTTATGGTTTCTAAATGGCACCCAGACTTATGTTGCACGAAGCACAATTTCACATCATTCTGGGTCCATTTGTGTGAAAACAAGGTCCAATCAGGCTGAAACGTTACTGGAAGGTAGAATCTATTGAGTTGTAAGTGATCTGAACGTTTCATGATGATAAAACTTTCCTAAGGGGATCAAACCATGTCCCAAAGGTCACCGGATCTGGTGTCAATTAAAAAGAAGCAGTCCAGTTACACATTTGTGGGCTTATAACTTGGTTTCTGAATGTCCTAGAGAGATCAGGTTTGTTTTAGTATACTCCAGTCAAGAGCCCCTACAACCACAAAAAGGAATGGAGTCATTAGCACTTATGGTTTTTAAATGGCACCCAGAATTATGTTGCACGAAGCACAATTTCACATCATTCTGGGTTCATTTGTGTGAAAACAAGGTCCAATCAGGCTGAAACGTTACAGGAAGTTAGAATCTATTGAGTTGTAAGTGATCTGAAAGTTTCATGATGATAGCACTTTCCTATGGGGGTCAAACCATGTCCCAAAGGTCACCGGATCTGGTGTCAATAAAAGAAGTAGTCCAGTTACACATTTGTGGGCTTATAACTTGGCTTCTGAATGTCCGAGAGAGGTCAGGTTTGTTTTAGTATACTCCAATCAACAGCCCCTACAACCACAAAAAGGAATGGAGTCATTAGCACTTATGGTTTTTAAATGGCACCCAGAATTATGTGGCACGAAGCACAATTTCACATCATTCTGGGTTCATTTGTGTGAAAACAAGGTCCAATCAGGCTGAAACGTTACAGGAAGGTAGAATCTATTGAGTTGTAAGTGATCTGAACGTTTCATGATGATAGAACTTTCCTAAGGGGATCAAACCATGTCCCAAAGGTCACCGGATCTGGTGTCAATTTAAAGGAGTAGTCCAGTTACACATTTGTGGGCTTATAACTTGGCTTCTGAATGTCCTAGAGAGATCAGGTTTGTTTTAGTGTACTCCAATCAACAGCCCCTACATCCTCAAAAAGGAATGGAGTCATTAGCACTTATGGTTTTTAAATGGCACCCAGAATAATGTTGCACGAAGCACAATTTCACATCATTCTGGGTTCATTTGTGTGAAAACAAGGTCCAATCAGGCTGAAACGTTACAGGAAGGTAGAATCTATTGAGTTGTAAGTGATCTGAACGTTTCATGATGATAGCCCTTTCCTAAGGGGGTCAAACCATGTCCCAAAGGTCACCGGATCTGGTGTCAATTTAAAGAAGTAGTCTAGTTACACATTTGTGGGCTTATAACTTGGCTTCTGAATGTCCTAGAGAGATCAGGTTTGTTTTAGTGTACTCCAATCAACAGCCCCTACAACCACAAAAAGGAATGGAGTCATTAGCACTTAAGGTTTGTAAATGGCACCCAGAAATATGCTGCACTAAGCACAATTTCACATCATTCCGGGTTCATTTGTGTGGAAACAAGGTCCAATCAGGCTGAAACGTTACAGGAAGGTAGAATCTATTGAGTTGTAAGTGATCTGAACATTTCATGATGATAGCACTTTCCTAAGGGGGTCAAACCATGTCCCAAAGGTCTTCGGATCTGGTGTCAATTTAAAGAAGTAGTCCAGTTACACATTTGTGGGCTTATAACTTGGCTTCTGAATGTCCTAGAGAGATCAGGTTTTTTTAGTGTACTCCAATCAACAGCCCCTACAACCATAAAAAGGAATGGAGTCATCAGCACTTATGGTTTGTAAATGGCACACAGAATTATGTTGCACGAAGCACAATTTCACATCATTCTGGGTCCATTTGTGTGTAAACAAGGTCCAATCAGGCTGAAACGTTACAAGAAGGTAGAATCTATTGAGTTGTAAGTGATCTGAACGTTTCAAGATGATCGCACTTTCCTAAGGGGGTCAAACCATGTCCCAAAGGTCACCGGATCTGGTGTCAATTTAAAGAAGTAGTCCAGTTACACATTTGTGGGCTTATAACTTGGCTTCTGAATGTCCTAGAGAGATCAGGTTTGTTTTAATGTACTCCAACCAACAGCCCCTACAACCACAAAAAGGAATGGAGTCATTAGCACTTATGGTTTGTAAATGGCACCCAGAATTATGTTGCACTAAGCACAATTTCACATCATTCTGGGTCCATTTTTGTGAAAACAAGGTCCAATCAGGCTGAAACGTTACAAGAAGGTAGAATCTATTGAGTTGTAAGTGATCTGAACGTTTCAAGATGATCGCACTTTCCTAAGGGGGTCAAACAATGTCCCAAAGGTCACCGGATCTGGTGTCAATTTAAAGAAGTAGTCCAGTTACACATTTGTGGGCTTATAACTTGGCTTCTGAATGTCCTAGAGAGATCAGGTTTGTTTTAGTGTACTCCATTAAACAGCCCCTACAACCACAAAAAGTAATGGAGTCATTAGCATTTATGGTTTGTAAATGGCACGCAGAATTATGTTGCACGAAGCACAATTTCACATCATTCTGGGTTCATTTGTGTGAAAACAAGGTCCAATCAGGCTGAAACGTTACAGGAAGGTAGAATATATTGAGTTGTAAGTGATCTGAACATTTCATGATGATAGCACTTTCCTAAGGGGGTCAAACCATGTCCCAAAGGTCACCGGATCTGGTGTCAATTTAAAGAAGTAGACCAGTTACACATTTGTGGGCTTATAACTTGGCTTCTGAATGTCCTAGAGAGATCAGGTTTGTTTTAGTGTACTCCAATCAACATCCCCTACAACCTCTAAAAGGAATGGAGTCATTAGCACTTATGGTTTTTAAATGGCTCCCAGAATTATGTTGCACAAAGCACAATTTCACATCATTCTGGGTTCATTTGTGTGAAAACAAGGTCCAATCAGGCTAAAACGTTACAGGAAGGTAGAATCTATTGAGTTGTAAGTGATCTGAACGTTTCATGATGATAGCACTTTCCTAAGGGGGTCAAACCATGTCCCAAAGGTCACCGGATCTGGTGTCAATTTAAAGAAGTACTCCAGTTACACATTTGTGGGCTTATAACTTCGCTTCTGAATGTCCTAGAGAGATCAGGTTTGTTTTACTGTACTCCAATCAACAGCCCCTACAACCACAAAAAGGAATGGAGTCATTAGCAATTAAGGTTTGTAAATGGCACCCAGAATTATGCTGCACTAAGCACAATTTCACATCATTCTGGGTTCTTTTGTGTGGAAACAAGGTCCAATAAGGCTGAAACGTTACAGGAAGGTAGAATCTATTGAGTTGTAAGTGATCTGAACATTTCATGATGATAGCACTTTCCTAAGGGGGTCAAACCATGTCCCAAATGTCCCCAGATCTGGTGTCAATTTAAAGAAGTAGTCCAGTTACACATTTGTGGGCTTATAACTTGGCTTCTGAATGTCCTAGAGAGATCAGTTTTGTTTTAGTGTACTACAATCAGCAGCCCCTACAACCATAAAAAGGAATGGAGTCATTAGCACTTATGGTTTGTAAATGGCACCCAGAATTATGTTGCACGAAGCGCAATTTCACATCATTCTGGGTCCATTTGTGTGAAAACAAGGTCCAATCAGGCTGAAACGTTACAGGAAGGTAGAATCTATTGAGTTGTAAGTGATCTGAACGTTTCAAGATGATAGCACTTTCCTAAGGGGGTCAAACCATGTCCCAAAGGTCACCGGATCTGGTGTCAATTTAAAGAAGTAGTCCAGTTACACATTTGTGGGCTTATAAATTGGCTTCTGAATGTCCTAGAGAGATCAGGTTTGTTTTAATGTACTCCAACCAACAGCCCCTACAACCACAAAAAGGAATGGAGTCATTAGCACTTATGGTTTGTAAATGGCACCCAGAATTATGTTGCACTAAGCACAATTTCACATCATTCTGGGTCCATTTGTGTGAAAACAAGGTCCAATCAGGCTGAAACGTTACAAGAAGGTAGAATCTTTTGAGTTGTAAGTGATCTGAACGTTTCAAGATGATCGCACTTTCCTAAGGGGGTCAAACAATGTCCCAAAGGTCACCGGATCTGGTGTCAATTTAAAGAAGTAGTCCAGTTACACCTTTGTGGGCTTATAACTTGGTTTCTGAATGTCCTAGAGAGATCAGGTTTGTTTTAGTGTACTCCAATCAACAGCCCCTACAACCACAAAAAGCAATGGAGTCATTAACACTTATGGTTGTAAATGGCACCCAGAATTATGTTGCACGAAGCACAATTTCACATCATTCTGGGTCCATTTGTGTGAAAACAAGGTCCAATATGGCTGAAACGTTACAAGAAGGTAGAATCTATTGAGTTGTAAGTGATCTGAACGTTTCATGATGATCGCACATTCCTATAGGGGGTCATACCATGTCCCAAAGGTCACCGGGCCTGGCGTCACTTTAAAGAAGTAGTCCAGTTACACCTTTGTGGGCTTATAACTTGGCTTCTGAATATCCTAGAGAGGTCAGGTTTGTTTTAGAGTACTCCAATTAACAGCCCCCATTTCCACTAAAAGGAATGGAGTCATTAGCACTTATGGTTTTTAAATGGCACCCAGAATTATGTTGCACTAAGCACAATTTCACATCATTCTGGGTCCATTTGTGTGAAAACAAGGTCCAATCAGGCTGAAACGTTACAAGAAGGTAGAATCTATTGAGTTGTAAGTGATCTGAACGTTTCAAGATGATCGCACTTTCCTAAGGGGGTCAAACAATGTCCCAAATGTCACCAGATCTGGTGTCAATTTAAAGAAGTAGTCCAGTTACACCTTTGTGGGCTTATAACTTGGTTTCTGAATGTCCTAGAGAGATCAGGTTTGTTTTAGTGTACTCCAATCAACAGCCCCTACAACCACAAAAAGCAATGGAGTCATTAACACTTATGGTTGTAAATGGCACCCAGAATTATGTTGCACGAAGCACAATTTCACATCATTCTGGGTCCATTTGTGTGAAAACAAGGTCCAATATGGCTGAAACGTTACAAGAAGGTAGAATCTATTGAGTTGTAAGTGATCTGAACGTTTCATGATGATCGCACATTCCTATAGGGGGTCATACCATGTCCCAAAGGTCACCGGGCCTGGCGTCACTTTAAAGAAGTAGTCCAGTTACACCTTTGTGGGCTTATAACTTGGCTTCTGAATATCCTAGAGAGGTCAGGTTTGTTTTAGAGTACTCCAATTAACAGCCCCCATTTCCACTAAAATGAATGGAGTCATTAGCACTTATGGTTTTTAAATGGCACCCAGAATTATGTTGCACTAAGCACAATTTCACATCATTCTGGGTCCATTTGTGTGAAAACAAGGTCCAATCAGGCTGAAACGTTACAAGAAGGTAGAATCTATTGAGTTGTAAGTGATCTGAACGTTTCAAGATGATCGCACTTTCCTAAGGGGGTCAAACAATGTCCCAAATGTCACCAGATCTGGTGTCAATTTAAAGAAGTAGTCCAGTTACACCTTTGTGGGCTTATAACTTGGCTTCTGAATGTCCTAGAGAGATCAGGTTTGTTTTAGTGTACTCCAATCAACAGCCCCTACAACCACAAAAAGGAATTGAGTCATTAGCACTTATGGTTTGTAAATGGCACCCAGAATTATGTTGCACGAAGCACAATTTCACATGATTCTGGGTCCATTTGTGTGAAAACAAGGTCCAATCAGGCTGAAACGTTACAAGAAGGTAGAATCTATTGAGTTGTAAGTGATCTGAACGTTTCATGATGATCGCACATTCCTATAGGGGGTCAAACCATGTCCCAAAGGTCACCGGGCCTGGTGTCACTTTAAAGAAGTAGTCCAGTTACACCTTTGTGGGCTTATAACTTGGCTTCTGAATGTCCTAGAGAGATCAGGTTTGTTTTAATGTACTCCAACCAACAGCCACTACAACCACAAAAAGGAATGGAGTCATTAGCACTTATGGTTTGTAAATGGCACCCAGAATTATGTTGCACGAAGCACAATTTCACATCATTCTGGGTCCATTTCTGTGAAAACAAGGTCCAATCAGGCTGAAACGTTACAAGAAGGTAGAATCTATTGAGTTGTAAGTGATCTGAACGTTTCATGATGATCGCACATTCCTATAGGGGGTCAAACCATGTCCCAAAGGTCACCGGGCCTGGTGTCACTTTAAAGAAGTAGTCCAGTTACACATTTGTGGGCTTATAACTTGGCTTCTGAATGTCCTGGAGAGATCAGGTTTGTTTTAGTATACTCCAATCAACAGCCCCTACAACCACAAAAAGGAATGGAGTCATTAGCACTTATGGTTTTTAAATGTCACCCAGAATTATGTTGCACGAAGCACAATTTCACATCATTCTGGGTTCATTTGTGTGAAAACAAGGTACAATCAGGCTGAAACGTTACAGGAAGGTAGAATCTATTGAGTTGTAAGTGATCTGAATGTTTCATGATGATAGCACTTTCCTAAGGGGGTCAAACCATGTCCCAAAGGTCACCGGATCTGGTGTCAATTTAAAGAAGTAGTCCAGTTACACATTTGTGGGCTTATAACTTGGCTTCTGAATGTCCTAGAGAGATCAGGTTTGTTTTAATGTACTCCAACCAACAGCCCCTACAACCACAAAAAGGAATGGAGTCATTAGCACTTATGGTTTGTAAATGACACCCAGAATTATGTTGCACTAAGCACAATTTCACATCATTCTGGGTCCATTTTTGTGAAAACAAGGTCCAATCAGGCTGAAACGTTACAAGAAGGTAGAATCTATTGAGTTGTAAGTGATCTGAACGTTTCAAGATGATCGCACTTTCCTAAGGGGGTCAAACAATGTCCCAAAGGTCACCGGATCTGGTGTCAATTTAAAGAAGTAGTCCAGTTACACATTTGTGGGCTTATAACTTGGCTTCTGAATGTCCTAGAGAGATCAGGTTTGTTTTAGTGTACTCCATTAAACAGCCCCTACAACCACAAAAAGTAATGGAGTCATTAGCATTTATGGTTTGTAAATGGCACGCAGAATTATGTTGCACGAAGCACAATTTCACATCATTCTGGGTTCATTTGTGTGAAAACAAGGTCCAATCAGGCTGAAACGTTACAGGAAGGTAGAATATATTGAGTTGTAAGTGATCTGAACATTTCATGATGATAGCACTTTCCTAAGGGGGTCAAACCATGTCCCAAAGGTCACCGGATCTGGTGTCAATTTAAAGAAGTAGACCAGTTACACATTTGTGGGCTTATAACTTGGCTTCTGAATGTCCTAGAGAAATCAGGTTTGTTTTAGTGTACTCCAATCAACATCCCCTACAACCTCAAAAAGGAATGGAGTCATTAGCACTTATGGTTTTTAAATGGCTCCCAGAATTATGTTGCACAAAGCACAATTTCACATCATTCTGGGTTCATTTGTGTGAAAACAAGGTCCAATCAGGCTAAAACGTTACAGGAAGGTAGAATCTATTGAGTTGTAAGTGATCTGAACGTTTCATGATGATAGCACTTTCCTAAGGGGGTCAAACCATGTCCCAAAGGTCACCGGATCTGGTGTCAATTTAAAGAAGTACTCCAGTTACACATTTGTGGGCTTATAACTTCGCTTCTGAATGTCCTAGAGAGATCAGGTTTGTTTTACTGTACTCCAATCAACAGCCCCTACAACCACAAAAAGGAATGGAGTCATTAGCAATTAAGGTTTGTAAATGGCACCCAGAATTATGCTGCACTAAGCACAATTTCACATCATTCTGGGTTCTTTTGTGTGGAAACAAGGTCCAATAAGGCTGAAACGTTACAGGAAGGTAGAATCTATTGAGTTGTAAGTGATCTGAACATTTCATGATGATAGCACTTTCCTAAGGGGGTCAAACCATGTCCCAAATGTCACCAGATCTGGTGTCAATTTAAAGAAGTAGTCCAGTTACACATTTGTGGGCTTATAACTTGGCTTCTGAATGTCCTAGAGAGATCAGGTTTGTTTTAGTGTACTCCAATCAGCAGCCCCTACAACCATAAAAAGGAATGGAGTCATTAGCACTTATGGTTTGTAAATGGCACCCAGAATTATGTTGCACGAAGCGCAATTTCACATCATTCTGGGTCCATTTGTGTGAAAACAAGGTCCAATCAGGCTGAAACGTTACAGGAAGGTAGAATCTATTGAGTTGTAAGTGATCTGAACGTTTCAAGATGATAGCACTTTCCTAAGGGGGTCAAACCATGTCCCAAAGGTCACCGGATCTGGTGTCAATTTAAAGAAGTAGTCCAGTTACACATTTGTGGGGTAATAAATTGGCTTCTGAATGTCCTAGAGAGATCAGGTTTGTTTTAATGTACTCCAACCAACAGCCCCTACAACCACAAAAAGGAATGGAGTCATTAGCACTTATGGTTTGTAAATGGCACCCAGAATTATGTTGCACTAAGCACAATTTCACATCATTCTGGGTCCTTTTGTGTGAAAACAAGGTCCAATCAGGCTGAAACGTTACAAGAAGGTAGAATCTTTTGAGTTGTAAGTGATCTGAACGTTTCAAGATGATCGCACTTTCCTAAGGGGGTCAAACAATGTCCCAAAGGTCACCGGATCTGGTGTCAATTTAAAGAAGTAGTCCAGTTACACCTTTGTGGGCTTATAACTTGGTTTCTGAATGTCCTAGAGAGATCAGGTTTGTTTTAGTGTACTCCAATCAACAGCCCCTACAACCACAAAAAGCAATGGAGTCATTAACACTTATGGTTGTAAATGGCACCCAGAATTATGTTGCACGAAGCACAATTTCACATCATTCTGGGTCCATTTGTGTGAAAACAAGGTCCAATCAGGCTGAAACGTTACAAGAAGGTAGAATCTATTGAGTTGTAAGTGATCTGAACGTTTCATGATGATCGCACATTCCTATAGGGGGTCATACCATGTCCCAAAGGTCACCGGGCCTGGCGTCACTTTAAAGAAGTAGTCCAGTTACACCTTTGTGGGCTTATAACTTGGCTTCTGAATATCCTAGAGAGGTCAGGTTTGTTTTAGAGTACTCCAATTAACAGCCCCCATTACCACTAAAAGGAATGGAGTCATTAGCACTTATGGTTTTTAAATGGCACCCAGAATTATGTTGCACTAAGCACAATTTCACATCATTCTGGGTCCATTTGTGTGAAAACAAGGTCCAATCAGGCTGAAACGTTACAAGAAGGTAGAATCTATTGAGTTGTAAGTGATCTGAACATTTCAAGATGATCGCACTTTCCTAAGGGGGTCAAACAATGTCCCAAATGTCACCAGATCTGGTGTCAATTTAAAGAAGTAGTCCAGTTACACCTTTGTGGGCTTATAACTTGGCTTCTGAATGTCCTAGAGAGATCAGGTTTGTTTTAGTGTACTCCAATCAACAGCCCCTACAACCACAAAAAGGAATTGAGTCATTAGCACTTATGGTTTGTAAATGGCACCCAGAATTATGTTGCACGAAGCACAATTTCACATGATTCTGGGTCCATTTGTGTGAAAACAAGGTCCAATCAGGCTGAAACGTTACAAGAAGGTAGAATCTATTGAGTTGTAAGTCATCTGAACGTTTCATGATGATCGCACATTCCTATAGGGGGTCAAACCATGTCCCAAAGGTCACCGGGCCTGGTGTCACTTTAAAGAAGTAGTCCAGTTACACCTTTGTGGGCTTATAACTTGGCTTCTGAATGTCCTAGAGAGATCAGGTTTGTTTTAATGTACTCCAACCAACAGCCACTACAACCACAAAAAGGAATGGAGTCATTAGCACTTATGGTTTGTAAATGGCACCCAGAATTATGTTGCACGAAGCACAATTTCACATCATTCTGGGTCCATTTCTGTGAAAACAAGGTCCAATCAGGCTGAAACGTTACAAGAAGGTAGAATCTATTGAGTTGTAAGTGATCTGAACGTTTCATGATGATCGCACATTCCTATAGGGGGTCAAACCATGTCCCAAAGGTCACCGGGCCTGGTGTCACTTTAAAGAAGTAGTCCAGTTACACATTTGTGGGCTTATAACTTGGCTTCTGAATGTCATGGAGAGATCAGGTTTGTTTTAGTATACTCCAATCAACAGCCCCTACAACCACAAAAAGGAATGGAGTCATTAGCACTTATGGTTTTTAAATGTCACCCAGAATTATGTTGCACGAAGCACAATTTCACGTCATTCTGGGTTCATTTGTGTGAAAACAAGGTACAATCAGGCTGAAACGTTACAGGAAGGTAGAATCTATTGAGTTGTAAGTGATCTGAATGTTTCATGATGATAGCACTTTCCTAAGGGGGTCAAACCATGTCCCAAAGGTCACCGGATCTGGTGTCAATTTAAAGAAGTAGTCCAGTTACACATTTGTGGGCTTATAACTTGGCTTCTGAATGTCCTAGAGAGATCAGGTTTGTTTTAATGTACTCCAACCAACAGCCCCAAAAACCACAAAAAGGAATGGAGTCATTAGCACTTATGGTTTGTAAATGGCACCCAGAATTATGTTCCACGAAGCACAATTTCACATCATTCTGGGTTCATTTGTGTGAAAACAAGGTCCAATCAGGCTGAAACGTTACAGGAAGGTAGAATATATTGAGTTGTAAGTGATCTGAACATTTCATGATGATAGCACTTTCCTAAGGGGGTCAAACCATGTCCCAAAGGTCACCGGATCTGGTGTCAATTTAAAGAAGTAGACCAGTTACACATTTGTGGGCTTATAACTTGGCTTCTGAATGTCCTAGAGAGATCAGGTTTGTTTTAGTGTACTCCAATCAACATCCCCTACAACCTCAAAAAGGAATGGAGTCATTAGCACTTATGGTTTTTAAATGGCTCCCAGAATTATGTTGCACAAAGCACAATTTCACATCATTCTGGGTTCATTTGTGTGAAAACAAGGTCCAATCAGGCTAAAACGTTACAGGAAGGTAGAATCTATTGAGTTGTAAGTGATCTGAACGTTTCATGATGATAGCACTTTCCTAAGGGGGTCAAACCATGTCCCAAAGGTCACCGGATCTGGTGTCAATTTAAAGAAGTACTCCAGTTACACATTTGTGGGCTTATAACTTCGCTTCTGAATGTCCTAGAGAGATCAGGTTTGTTTTACTGTACTCCAATCAACAGCCCCTACAACCACAAAAAGGAATGGAGTCATTAGCAATTAAGGTTTGTAAATGGCACCCAGAATTATGCTGCACTAAGCACAATTTCACATCATTCTGGGTTCTTTTGTGTGGAAACAAGGTCCAATAAGGCTGAAACGTTACAGGAAGGTAGAATCTATTGAGTTGTAAGTGATCTGAACATGGGGTCAAACCATGTCCCAAATGTCCCCAGATCTGGTGTCAATTTAAAGAAGTAGTCCAGTTACACATTTGTGGGCTTATAACTTGGCTTCTGAATGTCCTAGAGAGATCAGGTTTGTTTTAGTGTACTACAATCAGCAGCCCCTACAACCATAAAAAGGAATGGAGTCATTAGCACTTATGGTTTGTAAATGGCACCCAGAATTATGTTGCACGAAGCGCAATTTCACATCATTCTGGGT
Organism: Nothobranchius furzeri; assembly: GCF_043380555.1. NCBI lineage: Eukaryota > Metazoa > Chordata > Actinopteri > Cyprinodontiformes > Nothobranchiidae > Nothobranchius > Nothobranchius furzeri. The sequence goes on along the minus strand of NC_091748.1, from coordinate 13,398,796 downwards.
CCATTTGTGTGAAAACAAGGTCCAATCAGGCTGAAACGTTAGAGGAAGGTAGAATCTATTGAGTTGTAAGTGATCTGAACGTTTCAAGATGATAGCACTTTCCTAAGGGGGTCAAACCATGTCCCAAAGGTCACCGGATCTGGTGTCAATTTAAAGAAGTAGTCCAGTTACACATTTGTGGGCTTATAAATTGGCTTCTGAATGTCCTAGAGAGATCAGGTTTGTTTTAATGTACTCCAACCAACAGCCCCTACAACCACAAAAAGGAATGGAGTCATTAGCACTTATGGTTTGTAAATGGCACCCAGAATTATGTTGCACTAAGCACAATTTCACATCATTCTGGGTCCATTTGTGTGAAAACAAGGTCCAATCAGGCTGAAACGTTACAAGAAGGTAGAATCTTTTGAGTTGTAAGTGATCTGAACGTTTCAAGATGATCACACTTTCCTAAGGGGGTCAAACAATGTCCCAAAGGTCACCGGATCTGGTGTCAATTTAAAGAAGTAGTCCAGTTACACCTTTGTGGGCTTATAACTTGGTTTCTGAATGTCCTAGAGAGATCAGGTTTGTTTTAGTGTACTCCAATCAACAGCCCCTACAACCACAAAAAGGAATTGAGTCATTAGCACTTATGGTTTGTAAATGGCACCCAGAATTATGTTGCACGAAGCACAATTTCACATCATTCTGGGTCCATTTGTGTGAAAACAAGGTCCAATCAGGCTGAAACGTTACAAGAAGGTAGAATCTATTGAGTTGTAAGTCATCTGAACGTTTCATGATGATCGCACATTCCTATAGGGGGTCAAACCATGTCCCAAAGGTCACCGGGCCTGGTGTCACTTTAAAGAAGTAGTCCAGTTACACCTTTGTGGGCTTATAACTTGGCTTCTGAATGTCCTAGAGAGATCAGGTTTGTTTTAATGTACTCCAACCAACAGCCACTACAACCACAAAAAGGAATGGAGTCATTAGCACTTATGGTTTGTAAATGGCACCCAGAATTATGTTGCACGAAGCACAATTTCACATCATTCTGGGTCCATTTCTGTGAAAACAAGGTCCAATCAGGCTGAAACGTTACAAGAAGGTAGAATCTATTGAGTTGTAAGTGATCTGAACGTTTCATGATGATCGCACATTCCTATAGGGGGTCAAACCATGTCCCAAAGGTCACCGGGCCTGGTGTCACTTTAAAGAAGTAGTCCAGTTACACATTTGTGGGCTTATAACTTGGCTTCTGAATGTCATGGAGAGATCAGGTTTGTTTTAGTATACTCCAATCAACAGCCCCTACAACCACAAAAAGGAATGGAGTCATTAGCACTTATGGTTTTTAAATGTCACCCAGAATTATGTTGCACGAAGCACAATTTCACGTCATTCTGGGTTCATTTGTGTGAAAACAAGGTACAATCAGGCTGAAACGTTACAGGAAGGTAGAATCTATTGAGTTGTAAGTGATCTGAATGTTTCATGATGATAGCACTTTCCTAAGGGGGTCAAACCATGTCCCAAAGGTCACCGGATCTGGTGTCAATTTAAAGAAGTAGTCCAGTTACACATTTGTGGGCTTATAACTTGGCTTCTGAATGTCCTAGAGAGATCAGGTTTGTTTTAATGTACTCCAACCAACAGCCCCAAAAACCACAAAAAGGAATGGAGTCATTAGCACTTATGGTTTGTAAATGGCACCCAGAATTATGTTCCACGAAGCACAATTTCACATCATTCTGGGTTCATTTGTGTGAAAACAAGGTCCAATCAGGCTGAAACGTTACAGGAAGGTAGAATATATTGAGTTGTAAGTGATCTGAACATTTCATGATGATAGCACTTTCCTAAGGGGGTCAAACCATGTCCCAAAGGTCACCGGATCTGGTGTCAATTTAAAGAAGTAGACCAGTTACACATTTGTGGGCTTATAACTTGGCTTCTGAATGTCCTAGAGAGATCAGGTTTGTTTTAGTGTACTCCAATCAACATCCCCTACAACCTCAAAAAGGAATGGAGTCATTAGCACTTATGGTTTTTAAATGGCTCCCAGAATTATGTTGCACAAAGCACAATTTCACATCATTCTGGGTTCATTTGTGTGAAAACAAGGTCCAATCAGGCTAAAACGTTACAGGAAGGTAGAATCTATTGAGTTGTAAGTGATCTGAACGTTTCATGATGATAGCACTTTCCTAAGGGGGTCAAACCATGTCCCAAAGGTCACCGGATCTGGTGTCAATTTAAAGAAGTACTCCAGTTACACATTTGTGGGCTTATAACTTCGCTTCTGAATGTCCTAGAGAGATCAGGTTTGTTTTACTGTACTCCAATCAACAGCCCCTACAACCACAAAAAGGAATGGAGTCATTAGCAATTAAGGTTTGTAAATGGCACCCAGAATTATGCTGCACTAAGCACAATTTCACATCATTCTGGGTTCTTTTGTGTGGAAACAAGGTCCAATAAGGCTGAAACGTTACAGGAAGGTAGAATCTATTGAGTTGTAAGTGATCTGAACATTTCATGATGATAGCACTTTCCTAAGGGGGTCAAACCATGTCCCAAATGTCCCCAGATCTGGTGTCAATTTAAAGAAGTAGTCCAGTTACACATTTGTGGGCTTATAACTTGGCTTCTGAATGTCCTAGAGAGATCAGGTTTGTTTTAGTGTACTACAATCAGCAGCCCCTACAACCATAAAAAGGAATGGAGTCATTAGCACTTATGGTTTGTAAATGGCACCCAGAATTATGTTGCACGAAGCGCAATTTCACATCATTCTGGGTCCATTTGTGTGAAAACAAGGTCCAATCAGGCTGAAACGTTAGAGGAAGGTAGAATCTATTGAGTTGTAAGTGATCTGAACGTTTCAAGATGATAGCACTTTCCTAAGGGGGTCAAACCATGTCCCAAAGGTCACCGGATCTGGTGTCAATTTAAAGAAGTAGTCCAGTTACACATTTGTGGGCTTATAAATTGGCTTCTGAATGTCCTAGAGAGATCAGGTTTGTTTTAATGTACTCCAACCAACAGCCCCTACAACCACAAAAAGGAATGGAGTCATTAGCACTTATGGTTTGTAAATGGCACCCAGAATTATGTTGCACTAAGCACAATTTCACATCATTCTGGGTCCATTTGTGTGAAAACAAGGTCCAATCAGGCTGAAACGTTACAAGAAGGTAGAATCTTTTGAGTTGTAAGTGATCTGAACGTTTCAAGATGATCACACTTTCCTAAGGGGGTCAAACAATGTCCCAAAGGTCACCGGATCTGGTGTCAATTTAAAGAAGTAGTCCAGTTACACCTTTGTGGGCTTATAACTTGGTTTCTGAATGTCCTAGAGAGATCAGGTTTGTTTTAGTGTACTCCAATCAACAGCCCCTACAACCACAAAAAGCAATGGAGTCATTAACACTTATGGTTGTAAATGGCACCCAGAATTATGTTGCACGAAGCACAATTTCACATCATTCTGGGTCCATTTGTGTGAAAACAAGGTCCAATCAGGCTGAAACGTTACAAGAAGGTAGAATCTATTGAGTTGTAAGTGATCTGAACGTTTCATGATGATCGCACATTCCTATAGGGGGTCATACCATGTCCCAAAGGTCACCGGGCCTGGCGTCACTTTAAAGAAGTAGTCCAGTTACACCTTTGTGGGCTTATAACTTGGCTTCTGAATATCCTAGAGAGGTCAGGTTTGTTTTAGAGTACTCCAATTAACAGCCCCCATTACCACTAAAAGGAATGGAGTCATTAGCACTTATGGTTTTTAAATGGCACCCAGAATTATGCTGCACTAAGCACAATTTCACATCATTCTGGGTCCATTTGTGTGAAAACAAGGTCCAATCAGGCTGAAACGTTACAAGAAGGTAGAATCTATTGAGTTGTAAGTGATCTGAACGTTTCAAGATGATCGCACTTTCCTAAGGGGGTCAAACAATGTCCAAAATGTCACCAGATCTGGTGTCAATTTAAAGAAGTAGTCCAGTTACACCTTTGTGGGCTTATAACTTGGCTTCTGAATGTCCTAGAGAGATCAGGTTTGTTTTAGTGTACTCCAATCAACAGCCCCTACAACCACAAAAAGGAATTGAGTCATTAGCACTTACGGTTTGTAAATGGCACCCAGAATTATGTTGCACGAAGCACAATTTCACATCATTCTGGGTCCATTTGTGTGAAAACAAGGTCCAATCAGGCTGAAACGTTACAAGAAGGTAGAATCTATTGAGTTGTAAGTGATCTGAACGTTTCATGATGATCGCACATTCCTATAGGGGGTCAAACCATGTCCCAAAGGTCACCGGGCCTGGTGTCACTTTAAAGAAGTAGTCCAGTTACACCTTTGTGGGCTTATAACTTGGCTTCTGAATGTCCTAGAGAGATCAGGTTTGTTTTAATGTACTCCAACCAACAGCCACTACAACCACAAAAAGGAATGGAGTCATTAGCACTTATGGTTTGTAAATGGCACCCAGAATTATGTTGCACGAAGCACAATTTCACATCATTCTGGGTCCATTTCTGTGAAAACAAGGTCCAATCAGGCTGAAACGTTACAAGAAGGTAGAATCTATTGAGTTGTAAGTGATCTGAACGTTTCATGATGATCGCACATTCCTATAGGGGGTCAAACCATGTCCCAAAGGTCACCGGGCCTGGTGTCACTTTAAAGAAGTAGTCCAGTTACACATTTGTGGGCTTATAACTTGGCTTCTGAATGTCCTGGAGAGATCAGGTTTGTTTTAGTATACTCCAATCAACAGCCCCTACAACCACAAAAAGGAATGGAGTCATTAGCACTTATGGTTTTTAAATGTCACCCAGAATTATGTTGCACGAAGCACAATTTCACATCATTCTGGGTTCATTTGTGTGAAAACAAGGTACAATCAGGCTGAAACGTTACAGGAAGGTAGAATCTATTGAGTTGTAAGTGATCTGAATGTTTCATGATGATAGCACTTTCCTAAGGGGGTCAAACCATGTCCCAAAGGTCACCGGATCTGGTGTCAATTTAAAGAAGTAGTCCAGTTACACATTTGTGGGCTTATAACTTGGCTTCTGAATGTCCTAGAGAGATCAGGTTTGTTTTAATGTACTCCAACCAACAGCCCCTACAACCACAAAAAGGAATGGAGTCATTAGCACTTATGGTTTGTAAATGGCACCCAGAATTATGTTGCACTAAGCACAATTTCACATCATTCTGGGTCCATTTTTGTGAAAACAAGGTCCAATCAGGCTGAAACGTTACAAGAAGGTAGAATCTATTGAGTTGTAAGTGATCTGAACGTTTCAAGATGATCGCACTTTCCTAAGGGGGTCAAACAATGTCCCAAAGGTCACCGGATCTGGTGTCAATTTAAAGAAGTAGTCCAGTTACACATTTGTGGGCTTATAACTTGGCTTCTGAATGTCCTAGAGAGATCAGGTTTGTTTTAGTGTACTCCATTAAACAGCCCCTACAACCACAAAAAGTAATGGAGTCATTAGCATTTATGGTTTGTAAATGGCACGCAGAATTATGTTGCACGAAGCACAATTTCACATCATTCTGGGTTCATTTGTGTGAAAACAAGGTCCAATCAGGCTGAAACGTTACAGGAAGGTAGAATATATTGAGTTGTAAGTGATCTGAACATTTCATGATGATAGCACTTTCCTAAGGGGGTCAAACCATGTCCCAAAGGTCACCGGATCTGGTGTCAATTTAAAGAAGTAGACCAGTTACACATTTGTGGGCTTATAACTTGGCTTCTGAATGTCCTAGAGAGATCAGGTTTGTTTTAGTGTACTCCAATCAACATCCCCTACAACCTCAAAAAGGAATGGAGTCATTAGCACTTATGGTTTTTAAATGGCTCCCAGAATTATGTTGCACAAAGCACAATTTCACATCATTCTGGGTTCATTTGTGTGAAAACAAGGTCCAATCAGGCTAAAACGTTACAGGAAGGTAGAATCTATTGAGTTGTAAGTGATCTGAACGTTTCATGATGATAGCACTTTCCTAAGGGGGTCAAACCATGTCCCAAAGGTCACCGGATCTGGTGTCAATTTAAAGAAGTACTCCAGTTACACATTTGTGGGCTTATAACTTCGCTTCTGAATGTCCTAGAGAGATCAGGTTTGTTTTACTGTACTCCAATCAACAGCCCCTACAACCACAAAAAGGAATGGAGTCATTAGCAATTAAGGTTTGTAAATGGCACCCAGAATTATGCTGCACTAAGCACAATTTCACATCATTCTGGGTTCTTTTGTGTGGAAACAAGGTCCAATAAGGCTGAAACGTTACAGGAAGGTAGAATCTATTGAGTTGTAAGTGATCTGAACATTTCATGATGATAGCACTTTCCTAAGGGGGTCAAACCATGTCCCAAATGTCCCCAGATCTGGTGTCAATTTAAAGAAGTAGTCCAGTTACACATTTGTGGGCTTATAACTTGGCTTCTGAATGTCCTAGAGAGATCAGGTTTGTTTTAGTGTACTCCAATCAGCAGCCCCTACAACCATAAAAAGGAATGGAGTCATTAGCACTTATGGTTTGTAAATGGCACCCAGAATTATGTTGCACGAAGCGCAATTTCACATCATTCTGGGTCCATTTGTGTGAAAACAAGGTCCAATCAGGCTGAAACGTTACAGGAAGGTAGAATCTATTGAGTTGTAAGTGATCTGAACGTTTCAAGATGATAGCACTTTCCTAAGGGGGTCAAACCATGTCCCAAAGGTCACCGGATCTGGTGTCAATTTAAAGAAGTAGTCCAGTTACACATTTGTGGGGTAATAAATTGGCTTCTGAATGTCCTAGAGAGATCAGGTTTGTTTTAATGTACTCCAACCAACAGCCCCTACAACCACAAAAAGGAATGGAGTCATTAGCACTTATGGTTTGTAAATGGCACCCAGAATTATGTTGCACTAAGCACAATTTCACATCATTCTGGGTCCATTTGTGTGAAAACAAGGTCCAATCAGGCTGAAACGTTACAAGAAGGTAGAATCTTTTGAGTTGTAAGTGATCTGAACGTTTCAAGATGATCGCACTTTCCTAAGGGGGTCAAACAATGTCCCAAAGGTCACCGGATCTGGTGTCAATTTAAAGAAGTAGTCCAGTTACACCTTTGTGGGCTTATAACTTGGTTTCTGAATGTCCTAGAGAGATCAGGTTTGTTTTAGTGTACTCCAATCAACAGCCCCTACAACCACAAAAAGCAATGGAGTCATTAACACTTATGGTTGTAAATGGCACCCAGAATTATGTTGCACGAAGCACAATTTCACATCATTCTGGGTCCATTTGTGTGAAAACAAGGTCCAATCAGGCTGAAACGTTACAAGAAGGTAGAATCTATTGAGTTGTAAGTGATCTGAACGTTTCATGATGATCGCACATTCCTATAGGGGGTCATACCATGTCCCAAAGGTCACCGGGCCTGGCGTCACTTTAAAGAAGTAGTCCAGTTACACCTTTGTGGGCTTATAACTTGGCTTCTGAATATCCTAGAGAGGTCAGGTTTGTTTTAGAGTACTCCAATTAACAGCCCCCATTACCACTAAAAGGAATGGAGTCATTAGCACTTATGGTTTTTAAATGGCACCCAGAATTATGTTGCACTAAGCACAATTTCACATCATTCTGGGTCCATTTGTGTGAAAACAAGGTCCAATCAGGCTGAAACGTTACAAGAAGGTAGAATCTATTGAGTTGTAAGTGATCTGAACGTTTCAAGATGATCGCACTTTCCTAAGGGGGTCAAACAATGTCCCAAATGTCACCAGATCTGGTGTCAATTTAAAGAAGTAGTCCAGTTACACCTTTGTGGGCTTATAACTTGGCTTCTGAATGTCCTAGAGAGATCAGGTTTGTTTTAGTGTACTCCAATCAACAGCCCCTACAACCACAAAAAGGAATTGAGTCATTAGCACTTATGGTTTGTAAATGGCACCCAGAATTATGTTGCACGAAGCACAATTTCACATCATTCTGGGTCCATTTGTGTGAAAACAAGGTCCAATCAGGCTGAAACGTTACAAGAAGGTAGAATCTATTGAGTTGTAAGTGATCTGAACGTTTCATGATGATCGCACATTCCTATAGGGGGTCAAACCATGTCCCAAAGGTCACCGGGCCTGGTGTCACTTTAAAGAAGTAGTCCAGTTACACCTTTGTGGGCTTATAACTTGGCTTCTGAATGTCCTAGAGAGATCAGGTTAGTTTTAATGTACTCCAACCAACAGCCACTACAACCACAAAAAGGAATGGAGTCATTAGCACTTATGGTTTGTAAATGGCACCCAGAATTATGTTGCACGAAGCACAATTTCACATCATTCTGGGTCCATTTCTGTGAAAACAAGGTCCAATCAGGCTGAAACGTTACAAGAAGGTAGAATCTATTGAGTTGTAAGTGATCTGAACGTTTCATGATGATCGCACATTCCTATAGGGGGTCAAACCATGTCCCAAAGGTCACCGGGCCTGGTGTCACTTTAAAGAAGTAGTCCAGTTACACATTTGTGGGCTTATAACTTGGCTTCTGAATGTCCTGGAGAGATCAGGTTTGTTTTAGTATACTCCAATCAACAGCCCCTACAACCACAAAAAGGAATGGAGTCATTAGCACTTATGGTTTTTAAATGTCACCCAGAATTATGTTGCACGAAGCACAATTTCACGTCATTCTGGGTTCATTTGTGTGAAAACAAGGTACAATCAGGCTGAAACGTTACAGGAAGGTAGAATCTATTGAGTTGTAAGTGATCTGAATGTTTCATGATGATAGCACTTTCCTAAGGGGGTCAAACCATGTCCCAAAGGTCACCGGATCTGGTGTCAATTTAAAGAAGTAGTCCAGTTACACATTTGTGGGCTTATAACTTGGCTTCTGAATGTCCTAGAGAGATCAGGTTTGTTTTAATGTACTCCAACCAACAGCCCCAAAAACCACAAAAAGGAATGGAGTCATTAGCACTTATGGTTTGTAAATGGCACCCAGAATTATGTTCCACGAAGCACAATTTCACATCATTCTGGGTCAATTTGTGTGAAAACAAGGTCCAATCAGGCTGAAACGTTACAAGAAGGTAGAGTCTATTGAGTTGTAAGTGATCTGAACGTTTCATGATGATCGCACATTCCTATAGGGGGTCAAACCATGTCCCAAAGGTCACCGGGCCTGGTGTCACTTTAAAGAAGTAGTCCAGTTATACCTTTGTGGGCTTATAACTTGGCTTCTGAATATCCTAGAGAGGTCAGGTTTGTTTTAGAGTACTCCAATTAGCAGCCCCCATTACCACTAAAAGGAATGGATTCATTAGAACTTATGGTTTTTAAATGGCACCCAGAATTATGTTGCACGAAGCACAATTTCACATCATTCTGGGTTCATTTGTGTGAAAACAAGGTCCAATCAGGCTGAAACGTTACAGGAAGGTAGAATATATTGAGTTGTAAGTGATCTGAATGTTTCATGATGATAGCACTTTCCTAAAGGGGTCAAACCATGTCCCAAAGGTCACCGGATCTGGTGTCAATTTAAAGAAGTAGTCCAGTTACACATTTGTGGGCTCATAACTTGGCTTCTGAATGTCCTAGAGAGATCAGGTTTGTTTTAGTATACTCCAATCAACAGCTCCTACAACCACAGAAAGGAATGGAGTCATTAGCACTTATGGTTTTTAAATGGCACCCAGAATTATGTTGCACGAAGCACAATTTCACATCATTCTGGGTTCATTTGTGTGAAAACAAGGTCCAATCAGGCTGAAACGTTACAGGAAGGTAGAATCTATTGAGTTGTAAGTGATCTGAACGTTTCATGATGATAGCTCTTTCCTAAGGGGGTCAAACCATGTCCCACAGGTCACCGGGCCTGGTGTCAATTTAAAGAAGTAGTCCAGTTACACCTTTGTGGGCTTATAACTTGGCTTCTGAATATCCTAGAGAGGTCAGGTTTGTTTTAGAGTACTCCAATTAACAGCCCCCATTACCACTAAAGGAATGGAGTCATTAGCACTTATGGTTTTTAAATGGTATCCAGAATTATGTGGCACGGAGCACAATTTCACATCATTCTGGGTTCATTTGTGTGAAAACAAGGTCCAATCAGGCTGAAACGTTACAGGAAGTTAGAATCTATTGAGTTGTAAGTGATCTGAACGTTTCATGATGATAGAACTTTCCTAAGGGGATCAAACCATGTCCCAAAGGTCACCGGATCTGGTGTCAATTTAAAGGAGTAGTCCAGTTACACATTTGTGGGCTTATAACTTGGCTTCTGAATGTCCTAGAGAGATCAGGTTTGTTTTAGTGTACTCCAATCAACAGCCCCTACATCCTCAAATAGGAATGGAGTCATTAGCACTTATGGTTTTTAAATGGCACCCAGAATAATGTTGCACGAAGCACAATTTCACATCATTCTGGGTTCATTTGTGTGAAAACAAGGTCCAATCAGGCTGAAACGTTACAGGAAGGTAGAATCTATTGAGTTGTAAGTGATCTGAACGTTTCATGATGATAGCCCTTTCCTAAGGGGGTCAAACCATGTCCCAAAGGTCACCGGATCTGGTGTCAATTTAAAGAAGTAGTCTAGTTACACATTTGTGGGCTTATAACTTGGCTTCTGAATGTCCTAGAGAGATCAGGTTTGTTTTAGTGTACTCCAATCAACAGCCCCTACAACCACAAAAAGGAATGGAGTCATTAGCACTTAAGGTTTGTAAATGGCACCCAGAAATATGCTGCACTAAGCACAATTTCACATCATTCCGGGTTCATTTGTGTGGAAACAAGGTCCAATCAGGCTGAAACGTTACAGGAAGGTAGAATCTATTGAGTTGTAAGTGATCTGAACATTTCATGATGATAGCACTTTCCTAAGGGGGTCAAACCATGTCCCAAAGGTCTTCGGATCTGGTGTCAATTTAAAGAAGTAGTCCAGTTACACATTTGTGGGCTTATAACTTGGCTTCTGAATGTCCTAGAGAGATCAGGTTTTTTTAGTGTACTCCAATCAACAGCCCCTACAACCATAAAAAGGAATGGAGTCATTAGCACTTATGGTTTGTAAATGGCACACAGAATTATGTTGCACGAAGCACAATTTCACATCATTCTGGGTCCATTTGTGTGTAAACAAGGTCCAATCAGGCTGAAACGTTACAAGAAGGTAGAATCTATTGAGTTGTAAGTGATCTGAACGTTTCAAGATGATCGCACTTTCCTAAGGGGGTCAAACCATGTCCCAAAGGTCACCGGATCTGGTGTCAATTTAAAGAAGTAGTCCAGTTACACATTTGTGGGCTTATAACTTGGCTTCTGAATGTCCTAGAGAGATCAGGTTTGTTTTAGTGTACTCCATTAAAAAGCCCCTACAACCACAAAAAGTAATAGAGTCATTAGCATTTATGGTTTGTAAATGGCACGCAGAATTATGTTGCACGAAGCACAATTTCACATCATTCTGGGTTCATTTGTGTGAAAACAAGGTCCAATCAGGCTGAAACGTTACAGGAAGGTAGAATATATTGAGTTGTAAGTGATCTGAACATTTCATGATGATAGCACTTTCCTAAGGGGGTCAAACCATGTCCCAAAGGTCACCGGATCTGGTGTCAATTTAAAGAAGTAGACCAGTTACACATTTGTGGGCTTATAACTTGGCTTCTGAATGTCCTAGAGAGATCAGGTTTGTTTTAGTGTACTCCAATCAACATCCCCTACAACCTCAAAAAGGAATGGAGTCATTAGCACTTATGGTTTTTAAATGGCTCCCAGAATTATGTTGCACAAAGCACAATTTCACATCATTCTGGGTCCATTTGTGTGAAAACAAGGTCCAATCAGGCTAAAACGTTACAGGAAGGTAGAATCTATTGAGTTGTAAGTGATCTGAACGTTTCATGATGATAGCACTTTCCTAAGGGGGTCAAACCATGTCCCAAAGGTCACCGGATCTGGTGTCAATTTAAAGAAGTAGTCCAGTTACACATTTGTGGGCTTATAACTTCGCTTCTGAATGTCCTAGAGAGATCAGGTTTGTTTTACTGTACTCCAATCAACAGCCCCTACAACCACAAAAAGGAATGGAGTCATTAGCAATTAAGGTTTGTAAATGGCACCCAGAATTATGCTGCACTAAGCACAATTTCACATCATTCTGGGTTCTTTTGTGTGGAAACAAGGTCCAATAAGGCAGAAACGTTACAGGAAGGTAGAATCTATTGAGTTGTAAGTGATCTGAACATTTCATGATGATAGCACTTTCCTAAGGGGGTCAAACCATGTCCCAAAGGTCACCGGATCTGGTGTCAATTTAAAGAAGTAGTCCAGTTACACATTTGTGGGCTTATAAATTGGCTTCTGAATGTCCTAGAGAGATCAGGTTTGTTTTAATGTACTCCAACCAACAGCCCCTACAACCACAAAAAGGAATGGAGTCATTAGCACTTATGGTTTGTAAATGGCACCCAGAATTATGTTGCACTAAGCACAATTTCACATCATTCTGGGTCCATTTGTGTGAAAACAAGGTCCAATCAGGCTGAAACGTTACAAGAAGGTAGAATCTTTTGAGTTGTAAGTGATCTGAACGTTTCAAGATGATCGCACTTTCCTAAGGGGGTCAAACAATGTCCCAAAGGTCACCGGATCTGGTGTCAATTTAAAGAAGTAGTCCAGTTACACCTTTGTGGGCTTATAACTTGGTTTCTGAATGTCCTAGAGAGATCAGGTTTAATTTAGTGTACTCCAATCAACAGCCCCTACAACCACAAAAAGCAATGGAGTCATTAACACTTATGGTTGTAAATGGCACCCAGAATTATGTTGCACGAAGCACAATTTCACATCATTCTGGGTCCATTTGTGTGAAAACAAGGTCCAATCAGGCTGAAACGTTACAAGAAGGTAGAATCTATTGAGTTGTAAGTGATCTGAACGTTTCATGATGATCGCACATTCCTAAGGGGGTCAAACCATGTCCCAAAGGTCACCGGGCCTGGCGTCACTTTAAAGAAGTAGTCCAGTTACACCTTTGTGGGCTTATAACTTGGCTTCTGAATATCCTAGAGAGGTCAGGTTTGTTTTAGAGTACTCCAATTAACAGCCCCCATTACCACTAAAAGGAATGGAGTCATTAGCACGTATGGTTTTTAAATGGCACCCAGAATTATGTTGCACTAAGCACAATTTCACATCATTCTGGGTCCATTTGTGTGAAAACAAGGTCCAATCAGGCTGAAACGTTACAAGAAGGTAGAATCTATTGAGTTGTAAGTGATCTGAACGTTTCAAGATGATCGCACTTTCCTAAGGGGGTCAAACAATGTCCCAAATGTCACCAGATCTGGTGTCAATTTAAAGAAGTAGTCCAGTTACACCTTTGTGGGCTTATAACTTGGCTTCTGAATGTCCTAGAGAGATCAGGTTTGTTTTAGTGTACTCCAATCAACAGCCCCTACAACCACAAAAAGGAATTGAGTCATTAGCACTTATGGTTTGTAAATGGCACCCAGAATTATGTTGCACGAAGCACAATTTCACATCATTCTGGGTCCATTTGTGTGAAAACAAGGTCCAATCAGGCTGAAACGTTACAAGAAGGTAGAATCTATTGAGTTGTAAGTGATCTGAACGTTTCATGATGATCGCACATTCCTATAGGGGGTCAAACCATGTCCCAAAGGTCACCGGGCCTGGTGTCACTTTAAAGAAGTAGTCCAGTTACACCTTTGTGGGCTTATAACTTGGCTTCTGAATGTCCTAGAGAGATCAGGTTTGTTTTAATGTACTCCAACCAACAGCCACTACAACCACAAAAAGGAATGGAGTCATTAGCACTTATGGTTTGTAAATGGCACCCAGAATTATGTTGCACGAAGCACAATTTCACATCATTCTGGGTCCATTTGTGTGAAAACAAGGTCCAATCAGGCTGAAACGTTACAAGAAGGTAGAATCTATTGAGTTGTAAGTGATCTGAACGTTTCATGATGATCGCACATTCCTATAGGGGGTCAAACCATGTCCCAAAGGTCACCGGGCCTGGTGTCACTTTAAAGAAGTAGTCCAGTTACACATTTGTGGGCTTATAACTTGGCTTCTGAATGTCCTGGAGAGATCAGGTTTGTTTTAGTGTACTCCAATCAACAGCCCCTACAACCACAAAAAGGAATGGAGCCATTAGCACTTATGGTTTTTAAATGTCACCCAGAATTATGTTGCACGAAGCACAATTTCACATCATTCTGGGTTCATTTGTGTGAAAACAAGGTACAATCAGGCTGAAACGTTACAGGAAGGTAGAATCTATTGAGTTGTAAGTGATCTGAATGTTTCATGATGATAGCACTTTCCTAAGGGGGTCAAACCATGTCCCAAAGGTCACCGGATCTGGTGTCAATTTAAACAAGTAGTCCAGTTACACATTTGTGGGCTTATAACTTGGCTTCTGAATGTCCTAGAGAGATCAGGTTTGTTTTAATGTACTCCAACCAACAGCCCCAAAAACCACAAAAAGGAATGGAGTCATTAGCACTTATGGTTTGTAAATGGCACCCAGAATTATGTTCCACGAAGCACAATTTCACATCATTCTGGGTCAATTTGTGTGAAAACAAGGTCCAATCAGGCTGAAACGTTACAAGAAGGTAGAATCTATTGAGTTGTAAGTGATCTGAACGTTTCATGATGATCGCACATTCCTATAGGGGGTCAAACCATGTCCCAAAGGTCACCGGGCCTGGTGTCACTTTAAAGAAGTAGTCCAGTTATACCTTTGTGGGCTTATAACTTGGCTTCTGAATATCCTAGAGAGGTCAGGTTTGTTTTAGAGTACTCCAATTAGCAGCCCCCATTACCACTAAAAGGAATGGATTCATTAGAACTTATGGTTTTTAAATGGCACCCAGAATTATGTTGCACGAAGCACAATTTCACATCATTCTGGGTTCATTTGTGTGAAAACAAGGTCCAATCAGGCTGAAACGTTACAGGAAGGTAGAATCTATTGAGTTGTAAGTGATCTGAATGTTTCATGATGATAGCACTTTCCTAAAGGGGTCAAACCATGTCCCAAAGGTCACCGGATCTGGTGTCAATTTAAAGAAGTAGTCCAGTTACACATTTGTGGGCTCATAACTTGGCTTCTGAATGTCCTAGAGAGATCAGGTTTGTTTTAGTATACTCCAATCAACAGCTCCTACAACCACAGAAAGGAATGGAGTCATTAGCACTTATGGTTTTTAAATGGCACCCAGAATTATGTTGCACGAAGCACAATTTCACGTCATTCTGGGTTCATTTGTGTGAAAACAAGGTACAATCAGGCTGAAACGTTACAGGAAGGTAGAATCTATTGAGTTGTAAGTGATCTGAATGTTTCATGATGATAGCACTTTCCTAAGGGGGTCAAACCATGTCCCACAGGTCACCGGGCCTGGTGTCAATTTAAAGAAGTAGTCCAGTTACACCTTTGTGGGCTTATAACTTGGCTTCTGAATATCCTAGAGAGGTCAGGTTTGTTTTAGAGTACTCCAATTAACAGCCCCCATTACCACTAAAAGGAATGGAGTCATTAGCACTTATGGTTTTTAAATGGTACCCAGAATTATGTTGCACGGAGCACAATTTCACATCATTCTGGGTTCATTTGTGTGAAAACAAGGTCCAA
Organism: Nothobranchius furzeri; assembly: GCF_043380555.1. NCBI lineage: Eukaryota > Metazoa > Chordata > Actinopteri > Cyprinodontiformes > Nothobranchiidae > Nothobranchius > Nothobranchius furzeri. Next base: position 13,383,104 of record NC_091748.1, on the reverse strand, counting down.
TCAGGCTGAAACGTTACAGGAAGTTAGAATCTATTGAGTTGTAAGTGATCTGAACGTTTCATGATGATAGCACTTTCCTAAGGGGGTCAAACCATGTCCCAAAGGTCACCGGATCTGGTGTCAATTTAAAGAAGTAGTCCAGTTACGCATTTGAGGGCTTATAACTTGGCTTCTGAATGTCCTAGAGAGGTCAGGTTTATTTTAGTATACTCCAATCAACAGCCCCTACAACCTCAAAAAGGAATGGAGTCATTAGCACTTATGGTTTTTAAATGGCACCCAGAATTATGTGGCACGAAGCACAATTTCACATCATTCTGGGTTCATTTGTGTGAAAACAAGGTCCAATCAGGCTGAAACGTTACAGGAAGGTAGAATCTATTGAGTTGTAAGTGATCTGAACGTTTCATGATGATAGAACTTTCCTAAGGGGATCAAACCATGTCCCAAAGGTCACCGGATCTGGTGTCAATTTTAAAGAAGTAGTCCAGTTACACATTTGTGGGCTTATAACTTGGCTTCTGAATGTCCTAGAGAGATCAGGTTTGTTTTAGTATACTCCAATCAACAGCTCCTACAACCACAAAAAGGAATCGAGTCATTAGCACTTATGGTTTTTAAATGGCACCCAGATTTATGTTGCTCGAAGCACAATTTCACGTCATTCTGGGTTCATTTGTGTGAAAACAGGGTCCAATCAGGCTGAAACGTTACAAGAAGGTAGAATATATTGAGTTGTAAGTGATCTGAACGTTTCATGATGATCGCACATTCCTATTGGGGGTCAAACCATGTCCCAAAGGTCACCGGGCCTGGTGTCAATTTAAAGAAGTAGTCCAGTTACACCTTTGTGGGCTTATAACTTGGCTTCTGAATATCCTAGAGAGGTCAGGTTTGTTTTAGAGTACTCAAATTAGCAGCCCCCATAACCACTAAAAGGAATGGAGTCATTAGCACTTATGGTTTTTAAATGGTACCCAGAATTATGTTGCACGGAGCACAATTTCACATCATTCTGGGTTCATTTGTGTGAAAACAAGGTCCAATCAGGCTGAAAAGTTACAGGAAGTTAGAATCTATTGAGTTGTAAGTGATCTGAACGTTTCATGATGATAGCACTTTCCTAAGGGGGTCAAACCATGTCCCAAAGGTCACCGGATCTGGTGTCAATTTAAAGAAGTAGTCCAGTTACACATTTGTGGGCTTATAACTTGGCTTCTGAATGTCCTAGAGAGGTCAGGTTTGTTTTAGTATACTCCAATCAACAGCCCCTACAACCACAAAAAGGAATGGAGTCATTAGCACTTATGGTTTTTAAATGGCACCCAGAATTATGTGGCACGAAGCACAATTTCACATCATTCTGGGTTCATTTGTGTGAAAACAAGGTCCAATCAGGCTGAAACGTTACAAGAAGGTAGAATCTATTGAGTTGTAAGTGATCTGAACGTTTCATGATGATAGAACTTTCCTAAGGGGATCAAACCATGTCCCAAAGGTCACCGGATCTGGTGTCAATTTTAAAGAAGTAGTCCAGTTACACATTTGTGGGCTTATAACTTGGCTTCTGAATGTCCTAGAGAGATCAGGTTTGTTTTAGTATACTCCAATCAACAGCCCCTACAACCACAAAAAGGAATGGAGTCATTAGCACTTATGGTTTTTAAATGGCACCCAGATTTATGTTGCTCGAAGCTCAATTTCACATCATTCTGGGTTCATTTGTGTGAAAACAGGGTCCAATCAGGCTGAAACGTTACAAGAAGGTAGAATATATTGAGTTGTAAGTGATCTGAACGTTTCATGATGATCGCACATTCCTATTGGGGGTCAAACCATGTCCCAAAGGTCACCGGGCCTGGTGTCAATTTAAAGAAGTAGTCCAGTTACACCTTTGTGGGCTTATAACTTGGCTTCTGAATATCCTAGAGAGGTCAGGTTTGTTTTAGAGTACTCCAATTAGCAGCCCCCATAACCACTAAAAGGAATGGAGTCATTAGCACTTATGGTTTTTAAATGGCACCCAGAATTATGTTGCACGAAGCACAATTTCACATCATTCTGGGTCCATTTCTGTGAAAACAAGGTCCAATCAGGCTGAAACGTTACAAGAAGGTAGAATCTATTGAGTTGTAAGTTATCTTAACGTTTCAAGATGATCGCACTTTCCTAAGGGGGTCAAACCATGTCCCAAAGGTCTACAGATCTGGTGTCAATTTAAAGAAGTAGTCCAGTTACACATTTGTGGGCTTATAACTTGGCTTCTGAATGTCCTAGAGAGATCAGGTTTGTTTTAGTATACTCCAATCAACAGCCCCTACAACCAGAAAAAGGAATGGAGTCATTAGCACTTATGGCTTTTAAATGGCACCCAGAATTATGTTGCACGAAGCACAATTTCACATCATTCTGGGTTCATTTGTGTGAAAACAAGGTCCAATCAGGCTGAAACGTTACAAGAAGGTAGAATCTATTGAGTTGTAAGTGATCTGAACGTTTCATGATGATCGCACATTCCTATTGGGGTCAAACCATGTTCCAAAGGTCACCGGGCCTGTTGTCACTTTAAAGAAAAAGTCCAGTTACACCTTTGTGGGCTTATAACTTGGCTTCTGAATAGCCTAGAGAGGTCAGGTTTGTTTTAGAGTACTCTAATTAACAGCCCCCATTACCACTAAAAGGAATGGAGTCATTAGCACATATGGTTTGTAAGTGGCACCCAGAATTATGTTGCACGAAGCACAATTTCACATCATTCTGGGTCCATTTGTGTGAAAACAAGGTCCAATCAGGCTGAAACGTTACAAGAAGGTAGAATCTATTGAGTTGTAAGTGATCTGAACGTTTCATGATGATAGTACTTTCCTAAGGGGAACAAACCATGTCCCAAAGGTCACCGGATCTGGTGTCAATTTAAAGAAGTAGTCCAGTTACACATTTGTGGGCTTATAACTTGGCTTCTGAATGTCCTAGAGAGATCAGGTTTGTTTTAATGTACTCCAATCAACAGCCCCTACAACCACAAAAAGGAAAGGAGTCATTAGCACTTATGGTTTGTAAATGGCACCCAGAATTATGTTGCATGAAGCACAATTTCACATCATTCTGGGTCCATTTGTGTGAAAACAAGGTCCAATCAGGCTGAAACGTTACAGGAAGGTAGAATCTATTGAATTGTAAGTGATCTGAACGTTTCATGATGATAGCCCTTTCCTAAGGGGGTCAAACCATGTCCCAAAGGTCACCGGATCTGGTGTCAATTGAAAGAAGTAGTCCAGTTACACATTTGTGGGCTTATAACTTGGCTTCTGAATGTCCTAGAGAGATCAGGTTTTTTTTTTAATGTACTCCAATCAACAGCCCCTACAACCACAAAAGGGAATTGAGTCATTAGCACTTATGGTTTGTAAATGGCACCCAGAATTATGTTGCATGAAGCACAATTTCACATCATTCTGGGTCCATTTGTGTGAAAACAAGGTCCAATCAGGCTGAAACGTTACAAGAAGGTAGAATCTATTGAGTTGTAAGTGATCTGAACATTTCATGATGATCGCACATTCCTATAGGGGGTCAAACCATGTCCCAAAGGTCACCGGATCTGGTGTCAATTTAAAGAAAAAGTCCAGTTACATCTTTGTGGGCTTATAACTTGGCTTCTGAATGTCCTAAAGAGGTCAGGTTTGTTTTAGTATACTCCAATCAACAGCCCCTACAACCACAAAAAGGAATGGAGTCATTAGCACTTATGGTTTTTAAATGGCACCCAGAATTATGTTGTACGAAGCACAATTTCACATCATTCTGGGTCCATTTGTGTGAAAACAAGGTCCAATCAGGCTGAAACGTTACAAGAAGGTAGAATCTATTGAGTTGTAAGTGATCTGAACGTTTCATGATGATCGCACATTCCTATTGGGGGTCAAACCATGATCCAAAAATGTCAACGGGCCTGGTGTCACTTTAAAGAAGTAGTCCAGTTACACCTTTGTGGGCTTATAACTTGGCTTCTGAATATCCTAGAGAGGTCAGGTTTGTTTTAGTATACTCCAATTAACAGCCCCCATTACCACTAAAAGGAATGGAGTCATTAGCACGTATGGTTTGTAAATGGCACCCAGAATTATGTTGCACGAAGCACAATTTCACATCATTCTGGGTTCATTTGTGTGAAAACAAGGTCCAATCAGGCTGAAACGTTACAGGAAGGTAGAATCTATTGAGTTGTAAGTGATCTAAACGTTTCATGATGATAGCATTTCCTAAGGGGGTCAAACCCTGTCCAAAAGGTCACCGGATCTGGTGTCAATTTAAAGAAGTAGACCAGTTACACATTTGTGGGCTTATAACTTGGCTTCTGAATGTCCTAGAGAGATCAGGTTTGTTTTAATGTACTCCAATCAACAGCCCCTACAACCACAAAAAGGAATGGAGTCATTAGCACTTATGGTTTTTAAATGGCACCCAGAATTATGTTGCACAAAGCACAATTTCACATCATTCTGGGTTCATTTGTGTGAAAACAAGGTACAATCAGGCTGAAACGTTACAGGAAGGTAGAATCTATTGAATTGTAAGTGATCTGAACGTTTCATGATGATAGCACTTTCCTAAGGGGCTCAAACCATGTCCCAAAGGTCACCGGATCTGGTGTCAATTTAAAGAAGTAGTCCAGTTACACATTTGTGGGCTTATAACTTGGCTTCTGAATGTCCTAGAGAGATCAGGTTTTTTTTAATGTACTCCAATTAACAGCCCCTACAACCACAAAAGGGAATGGAGTCATTAGCACTTATGGTTTGTAAATGGCACCCAGAATTATGTTGCACGAAGCACAATTTCACATCATTATGGGTCCATTTGTGTGAAAACAAGGTCCAATCAGGCTGAAACGTTACAAGAAGGTAGAATCTATTGAGTTGTAAGTGATCTGAACGTTTCATGATGATCGCACATTCCTATTGGGGGTCAAACCATGTTCCAAAGGTCACCGGGCCTGGTGTCACTTTAAAGAAGTAGTCCAGTTACACCTTTGTGGGCTTATAACTTGGCTTCTGAATATCCTAGAGAGGTCAGGTTTGTTTTAGAGTACTCCAATTAACAGCCCCCATTACCACTAAAAGGAATGGAGTCATTAGCACTTATGGTTTGTAAATGGCACCCAGAATTATGTTGCACGAAGCACAATTTCACATCATTCTGGGTTCATTTGTGTGAAAACAAGGTCCAATCAGGCTAAAACGTTACAGGAAGGTAGAATCTATTGAGTTGTAAGTGATCTGAACGTTTCATGATGATAGCACTTTCCTAAGGGGGTCAAACCATGTCCCAAAGGTCACCGGATCTGGTGTCAATTTAAAGAAGTAGTCCAGTTACACATTTGTGGGCTTATAACTTCGCTTCTGAATGTCCTAGAGAGATCAGGTTTGTTTTACTGTACTCCAATCAACAGCCCCTACAACCACAAAAAGGAATGGAGTCATTAGCAATTAAGGTTTGTAAATGGCACCCAGAATTATGCTGCACTAAGCACAATTTCACATCATTCTGGGTTCTTTTGTGTGGAAACAAGGTCCAATCAGGCTGAAACGTTACAGGAAGGTAGAATCTATTGAGTTGTAATTGATCTGAACATTTCATGATGATAGCACTTTCCTAAGGGGGTAAAACCATGTCCCAAATGTCACCAGATCTGGTGTCAATTTAAAGAAGTAGTCCAGTTACACATTTGTGGGCTTATAACTTGGCTTCTGAATGTCCTAGAGAGATCAGGTTTGTTTTAGTGTACTCCAATCAGCAGCCCCTACAACCATAAAAAGGAATGGAGTCATTAGCACTTATGGTTTGTAAATGGCACTCAGAATTATGTTGTACGAAGTGCAATTTCACATCATTCTGGGTCCATTTGTGTGAAAACAAGGTCCAATCAGGCTGAAACGTTACAGGAAGGTAGAATCTATTGAGTTGTAAGTGATCTGAACGTTTCAAGATGATAGCACTTTCCTAAGGGGGTCAAACCATGTCCCAAAGGTCACCGGATCTGGTGTCAATTTAAAGAAGTAGTCCAGTTACACATTTGTGGGCTTATAAATTGGCTTCTGAATGTCCTAGAGAGATCAGGTTTGTTTTAATGTACTCCAACCAACAGCCCCTAGAACCACAAAAAGGAATGGAGTCATTAGCACTTATGGTTTGTAAATGGCACCCAGAATTATGTTGCACTAAGCACAATTTCACATCATTCTGGGTCCATTTGTGTGAAAACAAGGTCCAGTCATGCTGAAACGTTACAAGAAGGTAGAATATATTGAGTTGTAAGTGATCTGAACCTTTCAAGATGATCGCACTTTCCTAAGGGGGTCAAACAATGTCCCAAAGGTCACCGGATCTGGTGTCAATTTAAAGAAGTAGTCCAGTTACACCTTTGTGGGCTTATAACTTGGTTTCTGAATGTCCTAGAGAGATCAGGTTTGTTTTAGTGTACTCCAATCAACAGCCCCTACAACCACAAAAAGCAATGGAGTCATTAGCACTTATGGTTGTAAATGGCACCCAGAATTATGTTGCACGAAGCACAATTTCACATCATTCTGGGTCCATTTGTGTGAAAACAAGGTCCAATCAGGCTGAAACGTTACAAGAAGGTAGAATCTATTGAGTTGTAAGTGATCTGAACGTTTCATGATGATCGCACATTCCTATAGGGGGTCAAACCATGTCCCAAAGGTCACCGGGCCTGGCGTCACTTTAAAGAAGTAGTCCAGTTACACCTTTGTGGGCTTATAACTTGGCTTCTGAATATCCTAGAGAGGTCAGGTTTGTTTTAGAGTACTCCAATTAACAGCCCCCGTTACCACTAAAAGGAATGGAGTCATTAGCACTTATGGTTTTTAAATGGCACCCAGAATTATGTTGCACTAAGCACAATTTCACATCATTCTGGGTCCATTTGTGTGAAAACAAGGTCCAATCAGGCTGAAGCGTTACAAGAAGGTAGAATCTATTGAGTTGTAAGTGATCTGAACGTTTCAAGATGATCACACTTTCCTAAGGGGGTCAAACAATGTCCCAAATGTCACCAGATCTGGTGTCAATTTAAAGAAGTAGTCCAGTTACACCTCTGTGGGCTTATAACTTGGCTTCTGAATGTCCTAGAGAGATCAGGTTTGTTTTAGTGTACTCCAATCAACAGCCCCTACAACCACAAAAAGGAATTGAGTCATTAGCACTTATGGTTTGTAAATGGCACCCAGAATTATGTTGCACGAAGCACAATTTCACATCATTCTGGGTCCATTTGTGTGAAAACAAGGTCCAATCAGGCTGAAACGTTACAAGAAGGTAGAATCTATTGAGTTGTAAGTGATCTGAACGTTTCATGATGACCGCACATTCCTATAGGGGGTCAAACCATGTCCCAAAGGTCACCGGGCCTGGTGTCACTTTAAAGAAGTAGTCCAGTTACACCTTTGTGGGCTTATAACTTGGCTTCTGAATGTCCTAGAGAGATCAGGTTTGTTTTAATGTACTCCAACCAACAGCCACTACAACCACAAAAAGGAATGGAGTCATTAGCACTTATGGTTTGTAAATGGCACCCAGAATTATGTTGCACGAAGCACAATTTCACATCATTCTGGGTCCATTTGTGTGAAAACAAGGTCCAATCAGGCTGAAACATTACAAGAAGGTAGAATCTATTGAGTTGTAAGTGATCTGAACGTTTCATGATGATCGCACATTGCTATAGGGGGTCAAACCATGTCCCAAAGGTCACCGGGCCTGGTGTCACTTTAAAGAAGTAGTCCAGTTACACATTTGTGGGCTTATAACTTGGCTTCTGAATGTCCTAGAGAGATCAGGTTTGTTTTAGTATACTCCAATCAACAGCCCCTACAACCACAAAAAGGAATGGAGTCATTAGCACTTATGGTTTTTAAATGTCACCCAGAATTATGTTGCACGAAGCACAATTTCACATCATTCTGGGTTCATTTGTGTGAAAACAAGGTACAATCAGGCTGAAACGTTACAGGAAGGTAGAATCTATTGAGTTGTAAGTGATCTGAATGTTTCATGATGATAGCACTTTCCTAAGGGGGTCAAACCATGTCCCAAAGGTCACCGGATCTGGTGTCAATTTAAAGAAGTAGTCCAGTTACACATTTGTGGGCTTATAACTTGGCTTCTGAACGTCCTAGAGAGATCAGGTTTGTTTTAATGTACTCCAACCAACAGCCCCTACAACCACAAAAAGGAATGGAGTCATTAGCACTTATGGTTTTTAAATGTCACCCAGAATTATGTTGCACGAAGCACAATTTCACATCATTCTGGGTCAATTTGTGTGAAAACAAGGTCCATTCAGGCTGAAACGTTACAAGAAGGTAGAATCTATTGAGTTGTAAGTGATCTGAACGTTTCATGATGATTGCACATTCCTATAGGGGGTCAAACCATGTCCCAAAGGTCACCGGGCCTGGTGTCACTTTAAAGAAGTAGTCCAGTTATACCTTTGTGGGCTTATAACTTGGCTTCTGAATATCCTAGAGAGGTCAGGTTTGTTTTAGAGTACTCCAATTAGCAGCCCCCATTACCACTAAAAGGAATGGATTCATTAGAACTTATGGTTTTTAAATGGCACCCTGAATTATGTTGCACGAAGCACAATTTCACATCATTCTGGGTTCATTTGTGTGAAAACAAGGTCCAATCAGGCTGAAACGTTACAGGAAGGTAGAATCTATTGAGTTGTAAGTGATCTGAATGTTTCATGATGATAGCACTTTCCTAAAGGGGTCAAACCATGTCCCAAAGGTCACCGGATCTGGTGTCAATTTAAAGAAGTAGTCCAGTTACACATTTGTGGGCTCATAACTTGGCTTCTGAATGTCCTAGAGAGATCTGGTTTGTTTTAGTATACTCCAATCAACAGCTCCTACAACCACAGAAAGGAATGGAGTTATTAGCACTTATGGTTTTCAAATGGCACCCAGAATTATGTTGCACGAAGCACAATTTAAGATCATTCTGGGTTCATTTGTGTGAAAACAAGGTCCAATCAGGCTGAAACGTTACAGGAAGGTAGAATCTATTGAGTTGTAAGTGATCTGAACGTTTCATGATGATAGCTCTTTCCTAAGGGGGTCAAACCATGTCCCACAGGTCACCAGGCCTGGTGTCAATTTAAAGAAGTAGTCCAGTTACACCTTTGTGGGCTTATAACTTGGCTTCTGAATATCCTAGAGAGGTCAGGTTTGTTTTAGAGTACTCCAATTAACAGCCCCCATTACCACTAAAAGGAATGGAGTCATTAGCACTTATGGTTTTTAAATGGTACCCAGAATTATGTTGCACGGAGCACAATTTCACATCATTCTGGGTTCATTTGTGTGAAAACAAGGTCCAATCAGGCTGAAACGTTACAGGAAGTTAGAATCTATTGAGTTGTAAGTGATCTGAACGTTTCATGATGATAGCACTTTCCTAAGGGGGTCAAACCATGTCCCAAAGGTCACCGGATCTGGTGTCAATTTAAAGAAGTAGTCCAGTTACACATTTGTGGGCTTATAACTTGGCTTCTGAATGTCCTAGAGAGGTCAGGTTTGTTTTAGTATACTCCAATCAACAGCCCCTACAACCACAAAAAGGAATGGAGTCATTAGCACTTATGGTTTTTAAATGGCACCCAGAATTATGTGGCACGAAGCACAATTTCACATCATTCTGGGTTCATTTGTGTGAAAACAAGGTCCAATCAGGCTGAAACGTTACAGGAAGGTAGAATCTATTGAGTTGTAAGTGATCTGAAGGTTTCATGATGATAGAACATTCCTAAGGGGATCAAACCATGTCCCAAAGGTCACCGGATCTGGTGTCAATTTTAAAGAAGTAGTCCAGTTACACATTTGTGGGCTTATAACTTGGCTTCTGAATGTCCTAGAGAGATCAGGTTTGTTTTAGTATACTCCAATCAACAGCCCCTACAACCACAAAAAGGAATGGAGTCATTAGCACTTATGGTTTTTAAATGGCACCCAGATTTATGTTGCTCGAAGCACAATTTCACATCATTCTGGGTTCATTTGTGTGAAAACAGGGTCCAATCAGGCTGAAACGTTACAAGAAGGTAGAATATATTGAGTTGTAAGTGATCTGAACGTTTCATGATGATCGCACATTCCTATTGGGGGTCAAACCATGTCCCAAATGTCACCGGGCCTGGTGTCAATTTAAAGAAGTAGTCCAGTTACACCTTTGTGGGCTTATAACTTGGCTTCTGAATATCCTAGAGAGGTCTGGTTTGTTTTAGAGTACTCCAATTAGCAGCCCCCATAACCACTAAAAGGAATGGAGTCATTAGCACTTATGGTTTTTAAATGGCACCCAGAATTATGTTGCACGAAGCACAATTTCACATCATTCTGGGTCCATTTCAGTGAAAACAAGGTCCAATCAGGCTGAAACATTACAAGAAGGTAGAATCTATTGAGTTGTAAGTTATCTGAACGTTTCAAGATGATCGCACTTTCCTAAGGGGGTCAAACCATGTCCCAAAGGTCACCAGATCTGGTGTCAATTTAAAGAAGTAGTCCAGTTACACATTTGTGGGCTTATAACTTGGCTTCTGAATGTCCTAGAGAGATCAGGTTTGTTTTAGTATACTCCAATCAACAGCCCCTACAACCACAAAAAGGAATGGAGTCATTAGCACTTATGGTTTTTAAATGGCACCCAGAATTATGTTGCACGAAGCACAATTTCACATCATTCTGGGTTCATTTGTGTGAAAACAAGGTCCAATCAGGCTGAAACGTTACAAGAAGGTAGAATCTATTGAGTTGTAAGTGATCTGAACGTTTCATGATGATCGCACATTCCTATTGGGGTCAAACCATGTTCCAAAGGTCACCGGGCCTGTTGTCACTTTAAAGAAAAAGTCCAGTTACACATTTGTGGGCTTATAACTTGGCTTCTGAATATCCTAGAGAGGTCAGGTTTGTTTTAGAGTACTCTAATTAACAGCCCCCATTACCACTAAAAGGAATGGAGTCATTAGCACATATGGTTTGTAAGTGGCACCCAGAATTATGTTGCACGAAGCCCAATTTTACATAATTCTGGGTCCATTTGTGTGAAAACAAGGTCCAATCAGGCTGAAACGTAAAAAGAAGGTAGAATCTATTGAGTTGTAAGTGATCTGAACGTTTCATGATGATCGCACATTCCTATAGGGGGTCAAACCATGTCCCAAAGGTCACCGGATCTGGTGTCAAAATAAAGAAGTAGTCCAGTTACACATTTGTGGGCTTATAACTTGGCTTCTGAATGTCCTAGAGAGATCAGGTTTGTTTTAATGTACTCCAATCAACAGCCCCTACAACCACAAAAAGGAAAGGAGTCATTAGCACTTATGGTTTGTAAATGGCACCCAGAATTATGTTGCATGAAGCACAATTTCACATCATTCTGGGTCCATTCGTTTGAAAACAAGGTCCAATCAGGCTGAAACGTTACAGGAAGGTAGAATCTATTGAATTGTAAGTGATCTGAACGTTTCATGATGATAGCCCTTTCCTAAGGGGGTCAAACCATGTCCCAAAGGTCACCGGATCTGGTGTCAATTGAAAGAAGTAGTCCAGTTACACATTTGTGGGCTTATAACTTGGCTTCTGAGTGTCCAAGAGAGATCAGTTTTTTTAATGTACTCCAATTAACAGCCCATACAACCACAAAAGGGAATTGAGTCATTAGCACTTATGGTTTGTATATGGCACCCAGAATTATGTTGCACGAAGCACAATTTCACATCATTCTGGGTCCATTTGTGTGAAAACAAGGTCCAATCAGGCTGAAACGTTACAAGAAGGTAGAATCTATTGAGTTGTAAGTGATCTGAACGTTTCATGATGATCGCACATTCCTATAGGGGGTCAAACCATGTCCCAAAGGTCACCGGATCTGGTGTCAATTTAAAGAAAAAGTCCAGTTACATCTTTGTGGGCTTATAACTTGGCTTCTGAATGTCCTAGAGAGGTCAGGTTTGTTTTAGTATACTCCAATCAACAGCCCCTACAACCACAAAAAGGAAAGGAGTCATTAGCACTTATGGTTTGTAAATGGCACCCAGAATTATGTTGCACGAAGCACAATTTCACATCATTCTGGGTTCATTTGTGTGAAAACAAGGTCCAATCAGGCTGAAACGTTACAAGAAGGTAGAATCTATTGAGTTGTAAGTGATCTGAACGTTTCATGATGATCGCACATTCCTATTGGGGGTCAAACCATGTTCCAAAAATGTCACCGGGCCTGGTGTCACTTTAAAGAAGTAGTCCAGTTACACCTTTGTGGGCTTATAACTTGGCTTCTGAATATCCTAGAGAGGTCAGGTTTGTTTTAGAGTACTCCAATCAATAGCCCCTACAACCACAAAAAGGAATGGAGTCATTAGCACGTATGGTTTTTAAATGGCACCCAGAATTATGTTGCACGAAGCACAATTTCACATCATTCTGGGTTCATTTGTCTGAAAACAAGGTCCAATCAGGCTGAAACGTTACAGGAAGGTAGAATCTATTGAGTTGTAAGTGATCTGAACGTGTCATGATGATAGCACTTTCCTAAGGGGGTCAAACCATGTCCAAAACGTCACCGGATCTGGCGTCAATTTAAAGAAGTAGTCCAGTTACACATTTGTGGGCTTATAACTTGGCTTCTGAATGTCCTAGAGAGATCAGGTTTGTTTTAGTGTACTCCAATCAATAGCCCCTACAACCACAAAAAGGAATGGAGTCATTAGCACTTATGGTTTGTAAATGGCACCCAGAATTATGTTGCACGAAGCACAATTTCACATCATTCTGGGTCCATTTGTGTGAAAACAAAGTCCAATCAGGCTTAAACGTTACAAGAAGGTAGAATCTATTGAGTTGTAAGTGATCTGAACGTTTCATGATGATCGCACATTCCTATAGGGGGTCAAACCATGTCCCAAAGGTCACCGGGCCTGGTGTCACTTTAAAGTGGTCCAGTTACACCTTTGTGGGCTTATAACTTGGCTTCTGAATATCCTAGAGAGGTAAGGTTTGTTTAAGAGTACTCCAATTAACAGCCCCCATTACCACAAAAAGGAATTGAGTCATTAGCACTTATGGTTTTTAAATGGCACCCAGAATTATGTTGCACGAAGCACAATTTCACATCATTCTGGGTCCATTTCTCATAAAAAAGCTTCAATCAGGCTGAAACGTCACAGAAAAGTAGAATCTATTGAGTTGTAAATGATTCCTGTGTTTCATGATGATAGCACATTCCTAAGGGTGTCAAATCAGGTCATAAAGGTCACCGAATCACTTGTTCCTTAAAGGCGGGGTTCCAAACACACCTTTGGGGGCTTACAACTTGGCTTCTGAATGTCTCAGAGAGGTCAGGTTTGTTTTACGGTACTCCAATCAACAGCCCCTATTGCCCCAAAAAGGAATGGAGTCATTAGCTCTTATGGTTTTTAAATGACACCCAGAATTATGTTGCACAAAGCACAATTTCACATCATTCTGGGTCCATTTGTGTGAAAACAAGGTCTAATCAGGCTGAAACGCTACAGGAAGGTAGAATCTATTGAGTTGTAAGTCATCTGAACGTTTCATGATGATCGCACATTCCTAAGGGGGTCAAACCATGTCCCAAAGGTCACCGGATCTGGTGTCACTTTAAAGAAGTAGTCCAGTTACACATTTGTGGGCTTATAACCTGGCTTCTGAATGTCCTAGAGAGATCAGGTTTGTTTTAGTGTACTCCAATCAACAGCCCCTACAACCACAAAAAGGAATGGAGTCATTAGCACTTATGGTTTGTAAATGGCACCCAGAATTATGTTGCACGAAGCACAATTTCACATCATTCTGGGTTCATTTGTGTGAAAACAAGAACCAATCAGGCTGAAACGTTACAGAAAGGTAGAATCTATTGAGTTGTAAGTGATCAGAACGTTTCATGATGATAGCACTTTCCTAAGGGGGTCAAACCATGTCCCAAACGTCACCGGATCTGGTGTCAATTTAAATAAGTAGTCCAGTTACACATTTGTGGGCTTATAACCTGGCTTCTGAATGTCCTAGAGAGATCAGGTTTGTTTTAGTGTACTCCAATCAATAGGACCTACAACCACAAAAAGGAATGGAGTCATTAGCACTTATGGTTTTTAAATGGCACCCAGAATTATGTGGCACGAAGCACAATTTCACATCATTCTGGGTTCATTTGTGTGAAAACAAGGTCCAATCAGGCTGAAACGTTACAGGTAGGTAGAATCTATTGAGTTGTAAGTGATCTGAACGTTTCATGATGATAAAACTTTCCTAAGGGGATCAAACCATGTCCCAAAGGTCACCGGATCTGGTGTCAATTTAAAGAAGTAGGCCAGTTACACATTTGTGGGCTTATAACTTGGCTTCTGAATGTCCTAGAGAGATCAGGTTTGTTTTAGTATACTCCAATCAAGAGCCCCTACAACCACAAAAAGGAATGGAGTCATTAGCACTTATGGTTTTTAAATGGCACCCAGAATTATGTTGCACGAAGCACAATTTCACATCATTCTGGGTTCATTTGTGTGAAAACAAGGTCCAATCAGGCTGAAACGTTACAGGAAGTTAGAATCTATTGAGTTGTAAGTGATCTGAACGTTTCATGATGATAGCACTTTCCTAAGGGGGTCAAACCATGTCCCAAAGGTCACCGGATCTGGTGTCAATTTAAAGAAGTAGTCCAGTTACACATTTGTGGGCTTATAACTTGGCTTCTGAATGTCCTAGAGAGGTCAGGTTTGTTTTAGTATACTCCAATCAACAGCCCCTACAACCACAAAAAGGAATGGAGTCATTAGCACTTATGGTTTGTAAATGGCACCCAGAATTATGTTGCATGAAGCACAATTTCACATCATTCTGGGTCCATTTGTGTGAAAACAAGGTCCAATCAGGCTGAAACGTTACAGGAAGGTAGAATCTATTGAATTGTAAGTTATCTGAACGTTTCATGATGATAGCACTTTCCTAAGGGGGTCAAACCATGTCCCAAAGGTCACCGGATCTGGTGTCAATTTAAAGAAGTAGTCCAGTTACACATTTGTGGGCTTATAACTTGGCTTCTGAATGTCCTAGAGGGATCAGGTTTGTTTTAGTATACTCCAATCAACAGCCCCTACAACCACAAAAAGGAATGGAGTCATTAGCACTTATGGTTTTTAAATGGCACCCAGATTGATGTTGCAAGAAGCACAATTTCACATCATTCTGGGTTCATTTGTGTGAAAACAAGGTCCAATCAGGCTGAAACGTTACAGGAAGGTAGAATCTATTGAGTTGTAAGTGATCTGAACGTTTCAAGATGATCGCACTTTCCTAAGGGGGTCAAACCATGTCCCAAAGGTCACCGGATCTGGTGTCAATTTAAAGAAGTAGTCCAGTTACACATTTGTGGGCTTATAACTTGGCTTCTGAATGTCCTAGAGAGATCAGGTTTGTTTTAGTATACTCCAATCAACAGCCCCTACAACCACAAAAAGGAATGGAGTCATTAGCTCTTATGGTTTTTAAATGGCACCCAGAATTATGTTGCACGAAGCACAATTTCACATCATTCTGGGTCCATTTGTGTGAAAACAAGGTCCATTCAGGCTGAAACGTTACAAGAAGTTAGAATCTATTGAGTTGTAAGTTATCTGAATGTTTCATGATGATCGCACATTCCTATAGGGGGTCAAACCATGTCCCAAAGGTCACCGGGGCTGGTGTCACTTTAAAGAAGTAGTCCAGTTACACATTTGTGGGCTTATAACTTGGCTTCTGAATATCCTAGAGAGGTCAGGTTTGTTTTAGAGTACTCCAATTAGCAGCCCCCATTACCACTAAAAGAAATGGAGTCATTAGAACTTATGGTTTTTAAATGGCACCCAGAATTATGTTGCACGAAGCACAATTTCACATCATTCTGGGTTCATTTGTGTGAAAACAAGGTCCAATCAGGCTGAAACGTTACAGGAAGGTAGAATCTATTGAGTTGTAAGTGATCTGAACGTTTCATGATGATAGCACTTTCCTAAGGGGGTCAAACCATGTCCCAAACGTCACCGGATCTGGTGTCAATTTAAAGAAGTAGTCCAGTTACACATTTGTGGGCTTATAACTTGGCTTCTGAATATCCTAGAGAGATCAGGTTTGTTTTAGTGTACTCCAATCAACAGCCCCTACAACCACAAAAAGGAATGGAGTCATTAGCACTTAAGGTTTGTAAATCGCACCCAGAATTATGTTGCACGAAGCACAATTTCACATCATTCTGGGTTCATTTGTATGAAAACAAGGTCCAATCAGGCTGAAACGTTACAGGAAGGTAGAATCTATTGAGTTGTAAGTGATCTGAATGTTTCATGATGATAGCACTTTCCTGAGGGGGTCAAACCATGTCCCAAAGGTCACCGGATCTGGTGTCAATTTAAAGAAGTAGTCCAGTTACACATTTGTGGGCTCATAACTTGGCTTCTGAATGTCCTAGAGAGATCAGGTTTGTTTTAATATACTCCAATCAACAGCCCCTACAACCACGAAAAGGAATGGAGTCATTAGCACTTATGGTTTTTAAATGGCACCCAGAATTATGTTGCACGAAGCACAATTTCACATCATTCTGGGTTCATTTGTGTGAAAACAAGGTCCAATCAGGCTGAAACGTTACAGGAAGGTAGAATCTATTGAGTTGTAAGTGATCTGAATGTTTCATGATGATAGCACTTTCCTGAGGGGGTCAAACCATGTCCCAAATGTCACCGGGCCTGGTGTCAATTTAAAGTAGTAGTCCAGTTACACCTTTGTGGGCTTATAACTTGGCTTCTGAATATCCTAGAGAGGTCAGGTTTTTTTTAGAGTACTCCACTTAACAGCCCCCATTACCACTAAAAGGAATGGAGTCATTAGCACTTATGGTTTTTAAATGGTACCCAGAATTATGTTGCACGAAGCACAATTCACATCATTCTGGGTTCATTTGAGTGAAAACAAGGTCCAATCAGGCTGAAACGTTACAAGTAGGTAGAATCTATTGAGTTGTAAGTGATCTGAACGTTTCATGATGATCGCACATTCCTATAGTGGGTCAAACCATGTCCCAAAGGTCACCGGGCCTGGTGTCACTTTAAAGAAGTAGTCCAGTTACACATTTGTGGGCTTATAACTTGGCTTCTGAATGTCCTAGAGAGATCAGGTTTGTTTTAGTGTACTCCAATCAACAGGACCTACAACCTCAAAAAGGAATGGAGTCATTAGCACTTATGGTTTTTAAATGGCACCCAGAATTATGTGGCACGAAGCACAATTTCACATCATTCTGGGTTCATTTGTGTGAAAACAAGGTCCAATCAGGCTGAAACGTTACAGGAAGTTAGAATCTATTGAGTTGTAAGTGATCTGAACGTTTCATGATGATAGCACTTTCCTAAGGGGGTCAAACCATGTCCCAAAGGTCACCGGATCTGGTGTCAATTTAAAGAAGTAGTCCAGTTACACATTTGTGGGCTTATAACTTGGCTTCTGAATGTCCTAGAGAGGTCAGGTTTGTTTTAGTATACTCCAATCAACAGCCCCTACAACCACAAAAAGGAATGGAGTCATTAGCACTTATGGTTTTTAAATGGCACCCAGAATTATGTGGCACGAAGCACAATTTCACATCATTCTGGGTTCATTTGTGTGAAAACAAGGTCCAATCAGGCTGAAACGTTACAGGAAGGTAGAATCTATTGAGTTGTAAGTGATCTGAACGTTTCATGATGATAGAACTTTCCTAAGGGGATCAAACCATGTCCCAAAGGTCACCGGATCTGGTGTCAATTTTAAAGAAGTAGTCCAGTTACACATTTGTGGGCTTATAACTTGGCTTCTGAATGTCCTAGAGAGATCAGGTTTGTTTTAGTATACTCCAATCAACAGCCCCTACAACCACAAAAAGGAATGGAGTCATTAGCACTTATGGTTTTTAAATGGCACCCAGATTTATGTTGCTCGAAGCACAATTTCACATCATTCTGGGTTCATTTGTGTGAAAACAGGGTCCAATCAGGCTGAAACGTTACAAGAAGGTAGAATATATTGAGTTGTAAGTGATCTGAACGTTTCATGATGATCGCACATTCCTATTGGGGGTCAAACCATGTCCCAAATGTCACCGGGCCTGGTGTCAATTTAAAGAAGTAGTCCAGTTACACCTTTGTGGGCTTATAACTTGGCTTCTGAATATCCTAGAGAGGTCTGGTTTGTTTTAGAGTACTCCAATTAGCAGCCCCCATAACCACTAAAAGGAATGGAGTCATTAGCACTTATGGTTTTTAAATGGCACCCAGAATTATGTTGCACGAAGCACAATTTCACATCATTCTGGGTCCATTTCAGTGAAAACAAGGTCCAATCAGGCTGAAACGTTACAAGAAGGTAGAATCTATTGAGTTGTAAGTTATCTGAACGTTTCAAGATGATCGCACTTTCCTAAGGGGGTCAAACCATGTCCCAAAGGTCACCAGATCTGGTGTCAATTTAAAGAAGTAGTCCAGTTACACATTTGTGGGCTTATAACTTGGCTTCTGAATGTCCTAGAGAGATCAGGTTTGTTTTAGTATACTCCAATCAACAGCCCCTACAACCACAAAAAGGAATGGAGTCATTAGCACTTATGGTTTTTAAATGGCACCCAGAATTATGTTGCACGAAGCACAATTTCACATCATTCTGGGTTCATTTGTGTGAAAACAAGGTCCAATCAGGCTGAAACGTTACAAGAAGGTAGAATCTATTGAGTTGTAAGTGATCTGAACGTTTCATGATGATCGCACATTCCTATTGGGGTCAAACCATGTTCCAAAGGTCACCGGGCCTGTTGTCACTTTAAAGAAAAAGTCCAGTTACACATTTGTGGGCTTATAACTTGGCTTCTGAATAACCTAGAGAGGTCAGGTTTGTTTTAGAGTACTCTAATTAACAGCCCCCATTACCACTAAAAGGAATGGAGTCATTAGCACATATGGTTTGTAAGTGGCACCCAGAATTATGTTGCACGAAGCCCAATTTTACATAATTCTGGGTCCATTTTTGTGAAAACAAGGTCCAATCAGGCTGAAACGTAACAAGAAGGTAGAATCTATTGAGTTGTAAGTGATCTGAACGTTTCATGATGATCGCACATTCCTATAGGGGGTCAAACCATGTCCCAAAGGTCACCGGATCTGGTGTCAAAATAAAGAAGTAGTCCAGTTACACATTTGTGGGCTTATAACTTGGCTTCTGAATGTCCTAGAGAGATCAGGGTTGTTTTAATGTACTCCAATCAACAGCCCCTACAACCACAAAAAGGAAAGGAGTCATTAGCACTTATGGTTTGTAAATGGCACCCAGAATTATGTTGCATGAAGCACAATTTCACATCATTCTGGGTCCATTCGTTTGAAAACAAGGTCCAATCAGGCTGAAACGTTACAGGAAGGTAAAATCTATTGAATTGTAAGTGATCTGAACGTTTCATGATGATAGCCCTTTCCTAAGGGGGTCAAACCATGTCCCAAAGGTCACCGGATCTGGTGTCAATTGAAAGAAGTAGTCCAGTTACACATTTGTGGCCTTATAACTTGGCTTCTGAGTGTCCAAGAGAGATCAGTTTTTTTAATGTACTCCAATTAACAGCCCATACAACCACAAAAGGGAATTGAGTCATTAGCACTTATGGTTTGTATATGGCACCCAGAATTATGTTGGACGAAGCACAATTTCACATCATTATGGGTCCATTTGTGTGAAAACAAGGTCCAATCAGGCTGAAACATTACAAGAAGGTAGAATCTATTGAGTTGTAAGTGATCTGAACGTTTCATGATGATCGCACATTCCTATAGGGGGTCAAACCATGTCCCAAAGGTCACCGGATCTGGTGTCAATTTAAAGAAAAAGTCCATTTACATCTTTGTGGGCTTATAACTTGGCTTCTGAATGTCCTAGAGAGGTCAGGTTTGTTTTAGTATACTCCAATCAACAGCCCCTACAACCACAAAAAGGAAAGGAGTCATTAGCACTTATGGTTTGTAAATGGCACCCAGAATTATGTTGCACGAAGCACAATTTCACATCATTCTGGGTTCATTTGTGTGAAAACAAGGTCCAATCAGGCTGAAACGTTACAAGAAGGTAGAATCTATTGAGTTGTAAGTGATCTGAACGTTTCATGATGATCGCACATTCCTATTGGGGGTCAAACCATGTTCCAAAAATGTCACCGGGCCTGGTGTCACTTTAAAGAAGTAGTCCAGTTACACCTTTGTGGGCTTATAACTTGGCTTCTGAATATCCTAGAGAGGTCAGGTTTGTTTTAGAGTACTCCAATTAACAGCCCCCATTACCACTAAAAGGAATGGAGTCATTAGCACGTATGGTTTGTAAATGGCACCCAGAATTATGTTGCACGAAGCACAATTTCACATCATTCTGGGTTCATTTGTGTGAAAACAAGGTCCAATCAGGCTGAAACGTTACAGGAAGGTAGAATCTATTGAGTTGTAAGTGATCTGAACGTGTCATGATGATAGCACTTTCCTAAGGGGGTCAAACCATGTCCAAAACGTCACCGGATCTGGCGTCAATTTAAAGAAGTAGTCCAGTTACACATTTGTGGGCTTATAACTTGGCTTCTGAATGTCCTAGAGAGATCAGGTTTGTTTTAGTGTACTCCAATCAACAGCCCCTACAACCACAAAAAGGAATGGAGTCATTAGCACTTAAGGTTTGTAAATCGCACCCAGAATTATGTTGCACGAAGCACAATTTCACATCATTCTGGGTTCATTTGTATGAAAACAAGGTCCAATTAGGCTGAAACGTTACAGGAAGGTAGAATCTATTGAGTTGTAAGTGATCTGAATGTTTCATGATGATCGCACATTCCTACAGGGGCCAAACCATGTCCCAAAGGTCACCGGGCCTGGTGTCAATTTAAAGAAGTAGTCCAGTTAGACATTTGTGGGCTTATAACTTGGCTTCTGAATGTCCTAGAGAGATCAGGTTTGTTTTAATATACTCCAATCAACAGCCCCTACAACCACGAAAAGGAATGGAGTCATTAGCACTTATGGTTTTTAAATGGCACCCAGAATTATGTTGCACGAAGCACAATTTCACATCATTCTGGGTTCATTTGTGTGAAAACAAGGTCCAATCAGGCTGAAACGTTACAAGAAGGTAGAATCTATTGAGTTGTAAGTGATCTGAACGTTTCATGATGATCGCACATTCCTACAGGGGGTCAAACCATGTCCCAAAGGTCACCGGGCCTGGTGTCACTTTAAAGAAGTAGTCCAATTACACCTTTGAGGGCGTATAACTTGGTTTCTGAATGTCCTAGAGAGATCAGGTTTGTTTTAATGTACTCCAACCAACAGCCCCTACAACCACAAAAAGGAATGGAGTCATTAGCACTTATGGTTTTTAAATGGCACCCAGAATTATGTTGCACGAAGCACAATTTCACATCATTCTGGGTCCATTTGTGTGAAAACAAGGTCCAATCAGGCTGAAACGTTACAAGAAGGTAGAATCTATTGAGTTGTAAGTGATCTGAACGTTTCATGATGATCGCACATTCCTATTGGGGGTCAAACCATGTCCCAAAGGTCACCGGGCCTGGTGTCACTTTAAAGAAGTAGTCCAGTTACACCTTTGTGGGCTTATAATTTGGCTTCTGAATTTCCTAGAGAGATCAGGTTTGTTTTAATGTACTCCAACCAACAGCCCCTACAACCACAAAAAGGAATGGAGTCATTAGCACTTATGGTTTGTAAATGGCACCCAGAATTATGTTGCACGAAGCACAATTTCACATCATTCTGGGTGCATTTGTGTGAAAACAAGGTCCAATCAGGCTGAAACGTTACAAGAAGGTAGAATCTATTGAGTTGTAAGTGATTTGAACGTTTCAGGATGATCGCACATTCCTATTGGGGTCAAACCATGTTCCAAAGGTCACCGGGCCTGGTGTCACTTTAAAGAAGTAGTCCAGTTACACATTTGTGGGCTTATAACTTGGCTTCTGAATGTCCTAGAGAGATCAGGTTTTTTTAATGTACTCCAATCAACAGCCCCTACAACCACAAAAGGGAATTGAGTCATTAGCACTTATGGTTTGTAAATGGCACCCAGAATTCTGTTGCACGAAGCACAATTTCACATCATTCTGGGTCCATTTGTGTGAAAACAAGGTCCAATCAGGCTGAAACGTTACAGGAAGGTAGAATCTATTGAGTTGTAAGTGATCTGAACGTTTCATGATGATAGCACTTTCCTAAGGGGGTCAAACCCTGTCCCAAAGGTCACCGGATCTGGTGTCAATTTAAAGAAGTAGTCCAGTTACACATTTGTGGGCTTATAACTTGGCTTCTGAATGTCCTAGAGAGATCAGGTTTGTTTTAATGTACTCCAATCAACAGCCCCTACAACCACAAAAATGAATGGAGTCATTAGCACTTATGGTTTTTAAATGGCACCCAGAATTATGTTGCACGAAGCACAATTTCACATCATTCTGGGTCCATTTGTGTGAAAACAAGGTCCAATCAGGCTGAAACATTACAAGAAGGTACAATCTATTGAGTTGTAAGTGATCTGAACGTTTCAAGATGATCGCACTTTCCTAAGGGGGTCAAACTATGTCCAAAAGGTCACCAGATCTGGTGTCAATTTAAAGAAGTAGTCCAGTTACATATTTGTGGGCTTATAACTTGGCTTCTGAATGTCCTAGAGAGATCAGGTTTGTTTTAGTATACTCCAATCAAAAGCCCCTACAACCACAAAAAGGAATGGCGTCGTTAGCACTTATGGTTTGTAAATGGCACCCAGAATTATGTTGCACGAAGCACAATTTCACATCATTCTGGGTTCATTTGTGTGAAAACAAGGTCCAATCAGGCTGAAATGTTACAAGAAGGTAGAATCTATTGAGTTGTAAGTGATCTGAACGTTTCATGATGATCGCAGATTCCTACAGGGGGTCAAACCATGTCCCAAAGGTCACCGGGCCTGGTGTCACTTTAAAGAAGTAGTCCAGTTACACCTTTGTGGGTTTATAACTTGGTTTCTGAATATCCTAGAGAGGTCAGGTTTGTTTTAGAGTACTCCAATTAGCAGCCCCCATTACCACTAAAAGGAATGGAGTCATTAGCACTTATGGTTTTTAAATGGCACCCAGAATTATGTTGCATGAAGCACAATTTCACATCATTCTGGGTCCATTTCTGTGAAAACAAGGTCCAATCAGGCTGAAACGTTACAAGAAGGTTGAATCTATTGAGTTGTAAGTTATCTGAACGTTTCAAGATTATCGCACTTTCCTAAGGGGGTCAAACCATGTCCCAAAGGTCACCGGATCTGGTGTCAATTTAAAGAAGTAGTCCAGTTACACATCTGTGGGCTTATAACTTGGCTTCTGAATGTCCTAGAGAGATCAGGTTTGTTTTAGCATACTCCAATCATTAGCCCCTACAACCACAAAAAGGAATGGAGTCATTAGCACTTATGGTTTGTAAATGGCACCCAGAATTATGTTGCACGAAGCACAATTTCACATCATTCTGGGTCCATTTGTGTGAAAACAAGGTCCAATCAGGCTGAAACGTTACAAGAAGGTAGAATCTATTGAGTTGTAAGTGATCTGAACGTTTCAGGATGATCGCACATTCATATTGGGGTCAAACCATGTTCCAAAGGTCACTGGATCTGGTGTCAATTTAAAGAAGTAGTCCAGTTACACCTTTGTGGGCTTATAACTTGGCTTCTGAATATCCTAGAGAGGTCAGGTTTGTTTTAGAGTACTCCAATTAACAGCCCCCATTACCACTAAAAGGAATGGAGTCATTAGCACATATGGTTTGTAAATGGCACCCAGAATTATGTTGCACGAAGCACAATTTCACATCATTCTGGGTTCATTTGTGTGAAAACAAGGTCCAATCAGGCAGAAATGTTACAGGAAGGTAGAATCTATTGAGTTGTAAGTGATCTGAACGTTTCATGATGATAGCACTTTCCTAAAGGGGTCAAACCATGTCCCAAAGGTCACCGGATCTGGTGTCAATTTAAAGAAGTAGTCCAGTTACACCTTTGTGGGCTTATAACTTGGCTTCTGAAAATCCTAGAGAGGTCAGGTTTGTTTTAGAGTACTCCAATTAACAGCCCCCATTACCACTAAAAGGAATGGAGTCATTAGCACATATGGTTTGTAAATGGCACCCAGAATTATGTTGCACGAAGCACAATTTCACATCATTCTGGGTCCATTTGTGTGAAAACAAGGTCCAATCATGCTGAAACGTTACAAGAAGGTAGAATCTATTGAGTTGTAAGTGATCTGAACATTTCATGATAATCGCACATTCCTATAGGGGGTCAAACCATGTCCCAAAGGTCACCGGATCTGGTGTCAATTTAAAGAAAAAGTCCAGTTACATATTTGTGGGCTTATAACTTGGCTTCTGAATGTCCTAGAGAGATCAGGTTTGTTTTAGTATACTCCAATCAACAGCCCCTACAACCACAAAAAGGAATGGAGTCATTAGCACTTATGGTTTTTAAATGGCACCCAGAATTATGTTGCACGAAGCACAATTTCACATCATTCTGGGTTCATTTGTGTGAAAACAAGGTCCAATCAAGCTGAAACGTTACAGGAAGGTAGAATCTATTGAGTTGTAAGTGATCTGAACGTTCCATGATGATAGTACTTTCCTAAGGGGATCAAACCATGTCCCAAAGGTCACCGGATCTGGTGTCAATTTAAAGAAGTAGTCCATTTACACATTTGTGGGCTTATAACTTGGCTTCTGAATGTCCTAGAGAGATCAGGTTTGTTTTAATGTACTCCAATCAACAGCCCCTACAACCACAAAAAGGAATGGAGTCATTAGCACTTATGGTTTGTAAATGGCACCCAGAATTATGTTGCATGAAGCACAATTTCACATCATTCTGGGTCCATTTGTGTGAAAACAAGGTCCAATCAGGCTGAAACGTTACAGGAAGGTAGAATCTATTGACTTGTAAGTTATCTGAACATTTCATGATGATAGCACTTTCCTAAGGGGGTCAAACCATGTCCCAAATGTCACCGGATCTGGTGTAAATTTAAAGAAGTAGTCCAGTTACACATTTGTGGGCTTATAACTTGGCTTCTGAATGTCCTAGAGAGATCAGGTTTTTTTAATGTACTCCAATAAACAGCCCCTACAACCACAAAAGGGAATTGAGTCATTAGCACTTATGGTTTGTAAATGGCACCCAGAATTATGTTGCACGAAGCACAATTTCACATCATTCTGGGTCCATTTGTGTGAAAACAAGGTCCAATCAGGCTTAAACGTTACAAGAAGGTAGAATCTATTGAGTTGTAAGTGATCTGAACGTTTCATGATGATCGCACATTCCTATTGGGGGTCAAACAATGTTCCAAAGGTCACCGGGCCTGGTGTCACTTTAAAGAAGTAGTCCAGTTACACCTTTGTGGGCTTATAACTTGGCTTCTGAATATCCTAGAGAGGTCAGGTTTGTTTTAGAGTACTCCAATTAACAGCCCCCATTACCACTAAAAGGAATGGAGTCATTAGCACGTATGGTTTGTAAATGGCACCCAGAATTATGTTGCACGAAGCACAATTTCACATCATTCTGGGTTCATTTGTGTGAAAACAAGGTCCAATCAGACTGAAACGTTACAGGAAGGTAGAATCTATTGAGTTGTAAGTGATCTGAACGTTTCAAGATGATCACACTTTCCTAAGGGGGTCAAACTATGTCCAAAAGGTCACCGGATCTGGTGTCAATTTAAAGAAGTAGTCCAGTTACATATTTGTGGGCTTATAACTTGGCTTCTGAATGTCCTAGAGAGATCAGGTTTGTTTTAATGTACTCCAATCAACAGCCCCTACAACCACAAAAAGGAATGGAGTCATTAGCACTTATGGTTTTTAAATGGCACCCAGAATTTTGTTGCACGAAGCACAATTTCACATCATTCTGGGTCCATTTGTGTGAAAACAAGGTCCAATCAGGCTGAAACATTACAAGAAGGTAGAATCTATTGAGTTGTAAGTGATCTGAACGTTTCAAGATGATCGCACTTTCCTAAGGGGGTCAAACTATGTCCAAAAGGTCACCGGATCTGGTGTCAATTTAAAGAAGTAGTCCAGTTACATATTTGTGGGCTTATAACTTGGCTTCTGAATGTCCTAGAGAGATCAGGTTTGTTTTAGCATACTCCAATCAAAAGCCCCTACAACCACAAAAAGGAATGGAGTCGTTAGCACTTATGGTTTTTAAATGGCACCCAGAATTATGTTGCACGAAGCACAATTTCACACCATTCTGGGTTCATTTGTGTGAAAACAAGGTCCAATCAGGCTGAAACGTTACAAGAAGGTAGAATCTATTGAGTTGTAAGTTATCTGAATGTTTCATGATGATCCCACATTCCTATTGGGGGTCAAACCATGTCCCAAAGGTCACTCGGCCTGGTGTCACTTTAAAGTAGTCCAGTTACACCTTTGTGGGCTTATTACTTGGCTTCTGAATATCCTAGAGAGATCAGGTTTGTTTTAATGTACTCCAATCAACAGCCCCTACAACCACAAAAAGGAATGGAGTCATTAGCACTTATGGTTTGTAAATGGCACCCAGAATTATGTTGCATGAAGCACAATTTCACATCATTCTGGGTCCATTTGTGTGAAAACAAGGTCCAATCAGGCTGAAACGTTACAGGAAGGTAGAATCTATTGACTTGTAAGTTATCTGAACGTTTCATGATGATCGCACATTCCTATTGGGGGTCAAACCATGTCCCAAATGTCACCGGATCTGGTGTAAATTTAAAGAAGTAGTCCAGTTACACCTTTGTGGGCTTATAACTTGGCTTCTGAATATCCTAGAGAGGTCAGGTTTGTTTTAGAGTACTCCAATTAACAGCCCCCATTACCACTAAAAGGAATGGAGTCATTAGCACGTATGGTTTGTAAATGGCACCCAGAATTATGTTGCACGAAGCACAATTTCACATCATTCTGGGTTCATTTGTGTGAAAACAAGGTCCAATCAGACTGAAACGTTACAGGAAGGTAGAATCTATTGAGTTGTAAGTGATCTGAACGTTTCAAGATGATCACACTTTCCTAAGGGGGTCAAACTATGTCCAAAAGGTCACCGGATCTGGTGTCAATTTAAAGAAGTAGTCCAGTTACATATTTGTGGGCTTATAACTTGGCTTCTGAATGTCCTAGAGAGATCAGGTTTGTTTTAATGTACTCCAATCAACAGCCCCTACAACCACAAAAAGGAATGGAGTCATTAGCACTTATGGTTTTTAAATGGCACCCAGAATTTTGTTGCACGAAGCACAATTTCACATCATTCTGGGTCCATTTGTGTGAAAACAAGGTCCAATCAGGCTGAAACATTACAAGAAGGTAGAATCTATTGAGTTGTAAGTGATCTGAACGTTTCAAGATGATCGCACTTTCCTAAGGGGGTCAAACTATGTCCAAAAGGTCACCGGATCTGGTGTCAATTTAAAGAAGTAGTCCAGTTACATATTTGTGGGCTTATAACTTGGCTTCTGAATGTCCTAGAGAGATCAGGTTTGTTTTAGCATACTCCAATCAAAAGCCCCTACAACCACAAAAAGGAATGGAGTCGTTAGCACTTATGGTTTTTAAATGGCACCCAGAATTATGTTGCACGAAGCACAATTTCACACCATTCTGGGTTCATTTGTGTGAAAACAAGGTCCAATCAGGCTGAAACGTTACAAGAAGGTAGAATCTATTGAGTTGTAAGTTATCTGAATGTTTCATGATGATCCCACATTCCTATTGGGGGTCAAACCATGTCCCAAAGGTCACTCGGCCTGGTGTCACTTTAAAGTAGTCCAGTTACACCTTTGTGGGCTTATAACTTGGCTTCTGAATATCCTAGAGAGATCAGGTTTGTTTTAATGTACTCCAATCAACAGCCCCTACAACCACAAAAAGGAATGGAGTCATTAGCACTTATGGTTTGTAAATGGCACCCAGAATTATGTTGCAGGAAGCACAATTTCACATCATTCTGGGTCCATTTGTGTGAAAACAAGGTCCAATCAGGCTGAAACGTTACAAGAAGGTAGAATCTATTGAGTTGTAAGTGATCTGAACGTTTCAAGATGATCGCACTTTCCTAAGGGGGTCAAACCATGTTCCAAAGGTCACCGGGCCTGGTGTCACTTTAAAGAAGTAGTCCAATTACACCTTTGAGGGCTTATAACTTGGTTTCTGAATGTCCTAGAGAGATCAGGTTTGTTTTAATGTACTCCAACCAACAGCCCCTACAACCACAAAAAGGAATGGAGTCATTAGCACTTATGGTTTTTAAATGGCACCCAGAATTATGTTGCACGAAGCACAATTTCACATCATTCTGTGTTCATTTGTGTGAAAACAAGGTCCAATCAGGCTGAAACGTTACAAGAAGGTAGAATCTATTGAGTTGTAAGTGATCTGAACGTTTCATGATGATCGCACATTCCTATAGGGGGTCAAACCATGTCCCAAAGGTCACCGGGCATGGTGTCACTTTAAAGAAGTAGTCCAATTACACCTTTGAGGGCTTATAACTTGGTTTCTGAATGTCCTAGAGAGATCAGGTTTGTTTTAGTGTACTCCAATCAACAGCCCCTACAACCTCAAAAAGGAATAGAGTCATTAGCAATTATGGTTTTTAAATGGCACCCAGAATTAAGTTGCACGAAGCACAATTTCACATCATTCTGGGTCGATTTGTGTGAAAACAAGGTCCAATCAGGCTGAAACGTTACAAGAAGGTAGAATCTATTGAGTTGTAAGTGATCTGAACGTTTCATGATGATCGCACATTCCTATTGGGGGTCAAACCATGTCCCAAAGGTCACCGGGCCTGGTGTCACTTTAAAGAATTAGTCCAGTTACACCTTTGTGGGCTTATAACTTGGCTTCTGAATATCCTAGAGAGGTCAGGTTTGTTTTAGAGTACTCCAATTAGCAGCCCCCATTACCACTAAAAGGAATGGAGTCATTAGCACTTATGGTTTTTAAATGGCACCCAGAATTATGTTGCATGAAGCACAATTTCACATCATTCTGGGTCCATTTGTGTGAAAACAAGGTCCAATCAGGCTGAAACGTTACAAGAAGTTAGAATCTATTGAGTTGTAAGTGATCTGAACGTTTCAAGATGATCGCACTTTCCTAAGGGGGTCAAACCATGTCCCAAAGGTCACCGGATCTGGTGTCAATTTAAATAAGTAGTCCAGTTACACATTTGTGGGCTTATAACTTGGCTTCTGAATGTCCTAGAGAGATCAGGTTTGTTTTAGTGTACTCCAATCAACAGCCCATACAACCTCAAAAAGGAATGGAGTCATTAGCACTCATGGTTTTTAAATGGCACCCAGAATTATGTTGCACGAAGCACAATTTCACATCATTCTGGGTTCATTTGTGTGAAAACAAGGTCCAATCAGGCTGAAACATTACAGGAAGGTAGAATATATTGAGTTGTAAGTGATCTGAACGTTTCATGTTGATAGCACTTTCCTAAGGGGGTCAAACCATGTCCCAAAGGTCACTGGGCCTGGTGTCACTTTAAAGAAGTAGTCCAGTTACACATTTGTGGGCTTATAACTTGGCTTCTGAATGTCCTAGAGAGATCAGGTTTGTTTTAATGTACTCCAACCAACAACCCCTACAACCACAAAAAAGAATGGAGTCATTAGCACTTATGGTTTGTAAATGGCACCCAGAATTATGTTGCACGAAGCACAATTTCACGTCATTCTGGGTCCATTTGTGTGAAAACAAGGTCCAATCAGGCTGAAACGTTACAAGAAGGTAGAATCTATTGAGTTGTAAGTGATCTGAACGTTTCATGATGATCGCACATTCCTATAGGGGGTCAAACCATGTCCCAAAGGTCACCGGGCCTGGTGTCTCTTTAAAGAAGTAGTCCAGTTACACCTTTTAGGGCTTATAACTTGGTTTCTGAATGTTCTAGAGAGATCAGGTTTGTTTTAGTGTACTCCAATCAACAGCCCCTACAACCACAAAAAGGAATGGAGTCATTAGCACTTATGGTTTTTAAATGGCACCCAGAATTAAAATGCACGAAGCACAATTTCACATCATTCTGGGTCCATTTGTGTGAAAACAAGGTCCAATCAGGCTGAAACGTTACAAGAAGGTAGAATCTATTGAGTTGTAAGTGATCTGAACGTTTCATGATGATCGCACATTCCTATTGGGTGTCAAACCATGTCCCAAAGGTCACCGGGCCTGGTGTCACTTTAAAGAATTAGTCCAGTTACACCTTTGTGGGCTTATAACTTGGCTTCTGAATATCCTAGAGAGGTCAGGTTTGATTTAGAGTACTCCAATTAGCAGCCCCCATTACCACTAAAAGGAATGGAGTCATTAGCACTTATGGTTTTTAAATGGCACCCAGAATTATGTTGCATGAAGCACAATTTCACATCATTCTGGGTCCATTTGTGTGAAAACAAGGTCCAATCAGGCTGAAACGTTACAAGAAGGTAGAATCTATTGAGTTGTAAGTGATCTGAACGTTTCAAGATGATCGCACTTTCCTAAGGGGGTCAAACCATGTCCCAAAGGTCACCGGATCTGGTGTCAATTTAAAGAAGTAGTCCAGTTACACATTTGTGGGCTTATAACTTGGCTTCTGAATGTCCTAGAGAGATCAGTTTTGTTTTAGTATACTCCAATCAACAGCCCCTACAACCACAAAAAGGAATGGAGTCATTAGCACTTATGGTTTTTAAATGGAACCCAGAATTATGTTGCACGAAGCACAATTTCACATCATTCTGTGTTCATTTGTGAGAAAACAAGGTCCAATCAGGCTGAAAAGTTACAAGAAGGTAGAATCTATTCAGTTGTAAGTGATCTGAACGTTTCATGATGATCGCACATTCCTATAGGGGGTCAAACCATGTCCCAAAGGTCACCGGGCCTGGTGTCATTTTAAAGAAGTAGTCCAATTACACCTTTGAGGGCTTATAACTTGGTTTCTGAATGTCCTAGAGAGATCAGGTTTGTTTTAGTGTACTCCAATCAACAGCCCATACAACCTCAAAAAGGAATGGAGTCATTAGCACTCATGTTTTTTAAATGGCACCCAGAATTATGTTGCACGAAGCACAATTTCACATCATTCTGGGTTCATTTGTGTGAAAACAAGGTCCAATCAGGCTGAAACATTACAGGAAGGTAGAATATATCGAGTTGTAAGTGATCTGAACGTTTCATGATGATAGCACTTTCCTAAGGGGGTCAAACCATGTCCCAAAGGTCACTGGGCCTGGTGTCACTTTAAAGAAGTAGTCCAGTTACACATTTGGGGGCTTATAACTTGGCTTCTGAATGCACTAGAGAGATCAGGTTTGTTTTAATGTACTCCAACCAACAACCCCTACAACCACAAAACAGAATGGAGTCATTAGCACTTATGGTTTGTAAATGGCACCCAGAATTATGTTGCACGAAGCACAATTTCACGTCATTCTGGGTGCATTTGTGTGAAAACAAGGTCCAGTCAGGCTGAAACGTTACAAGAAGGTAGAATCTATTGAGTTGTAAGTGATCTGAACGTTTCATGATGATCGCACATTCCTATTGGGGGTCAAACCATGTCCCAAAGGTCACCGGGCTTGGTGTCTCTTTAAAGAAGTAGTCCAGTTACACCTTTTAGGGCTTATAACTTGGTTTCTGAATGTTCTAGAGAGATCAGGTTTGTTTTAGTGTACTCCAATCAACAGCCCCTACAACCACAAAAAGGAATGGAGTCATTAGCACTTATGGTTTTTAAATGGCACCCAGAATTAAATTGCACGAAGCACAATTTCACATCATTCTGGGTCCATTTGTGTGAAAACAAGGTCCAATCAGGCTGAAACGTTACAAGAAGGTAGAATCTATTGAGTTGTAAGTGATCTGAACGTTTCATGATGATCGCACATTCCTATTGGGGGTCAAACCATGTCCCAAAGGTCACCTTTGTGGGCTTATAACTTGGCATCTGAATATCCTAGAGAGGTCAGGTTTGTTTTAGAGTACTCCAATTAGCAGCCCCCATTACCACTAAAAGGAATGGAGTCATTAGCACTTATGGTTTTTAAATGGCACCCAGAATTATGTTGCATGAAGCACAATTTCACATAATTCTGGGTCCATTTGTGTGAAAACAAGGTTCAATCAGGCTGAAACGTTACACGAAGGTAGAATCTATTGAGTTGTAAGTTATCTGAATGTTTCAAGATGATCGCACTTTCCTAAGGGGGTCAAACCATGTCCCAAAGGTCACCGGATCTGGTGTCAATTTGAAGAAGTAGTCCAGTTACACATTTGTGGGCTTATAACTTGGCTTCTGAATGTCCTAGAGAGATCAGGTTGGTTTTAGTATACTCCAATCAACAGCCCCTACAACCACAAAAAGGAATGGAGTCATTAGCACTTATGGTTTTTAAATGGCACCCAGAATTAAATTGCACAAAGCACAATTTCACATCATTCTGGGTCCATTTGTGTGAAAACAAGGTCCAATCAGGCTGAAACGTTACAAGAAGGTAGAATCTATTGAGTTGTAAGTTATCTGAACGTTTCATGATGATCGCACATTCCTATTGGGGGTCAAACCATGTCCCAAAGGTCACCGGGCCTGGTGTCACTTTAAAGAAGTAGTCCAGTTACACCTTTGTGGGCTTATAACTTGGCATCTGAATAACCTAGAGAGGTCAGGTTTGTTTTAGAGTACTCCAATTAGCAGCCCCCATTACCACTAAAAGGAATGGAGTCATTAGCACTTATGGTTTTTAAATGGCACCCAGAATTATGTTGCATGAAGCACAATTTCACATCATTCTGGGTCCATTTGTGTGAAAACAAGGTCCAATCAGGCTGAAACGTTACAAGAAGGTAGAATCTATTGAGTTGTAAGTTATCTGAACGTTTCAAGATGATCACACTTTCCTAAGGGGGTCAAACCATGTCCCAAAGGTCACCGGATCTGGTGTCAATTTAAAGAAGTAGTCCAGTTACACATTTGTGGGCTTACAACTTGGTTTCTGAATGTCCTAGAGAGATCAGGTTTGTTTTAGTGTACTCCAATCAACAGCCCCTACAACCTCAAAAAGGAATGGAGTCATTAGCACTTATGGTTTTTAAATGGCACCCAGAATTAAGTTGCACGAAGCACAATTTCACATCATTCTGGGTCCATTTGTGTGAAAACAAGGTCCAATCAGGCTGAAACGTTACAAGAAGGTAGAATCTATTGAGTTGTAAGTGATCTGAACGTTTCATGATGATCGCACATTCCTATTGGGGGTCAAACCATGTCCCAAAGGTCACCGGGCCTGGTGTCACTTTAAAGAATTAGTCCAGTTACACCTTTGTGGGCTTATAACTTGGCTTCTGAATATCCTAGAGAGGTCAGGTTTTATTTAGAGTACTCCAATTAGCAGCCCCCATTACCACTAAAAGGAATAGAGTCATTAGCACTTATGGTTTTTAAATGGCACCCAGAATTATGTTGCATGAAGCACAATTTCACATCTTTCTGGGTCCATTTGTGTGAAAACAAGGTCCAATCAGGCTGAAACGTTACAAGAAGGTAGAATCTATTGAGTTGTAAGTGATCTGAACGTTTCAAGATGATCGCACTTTCCTAAGGGGGTCAAACCATGTCCCAAACGTCACCGGATCTAGTGTCAATTTAAAGAAGTAGTCCAGTTACACATTTGTGGGCTTATAACTTGGCTTCTGAATGTCCTAGAGAGATCAGGTTTGTTTTAGTATACTCCAATCAACAGCCCCTACAACCACAAAAAGGAATGGAGTCATTAGCACTTATGGTTTTTAAATGGAACCCAGAATTATGTTGCACGAAGCACAATTTCACATCATTCTGTGTTCATTTGTGAGAAAACAAGGTCCAATCAGGCTGAAAAGTTACAAGAAGGTAGAATCTATTGAGTTGTAAGTGATCTGAACGTTTCATGATGATCGCACATTCCTATAGGGGGTCAAACCATGTCCCAAAGGTCACCGGGCCTGGTGTCATTTTAAAGAAGTAGTCCAATTACACCTTTGAGGGCTTATAACTTGGTTTCTGAATGTCCTAGAGAGATCAGGTTTGTTTTAGTGTACTCCAATCAACAGCCCATACAACCTCAAAAAGGAATGGAGTCATTAGCACTTATGGTTTTTAAATGGCACTCAGAATTATGTTGCACGAAGCACAATTTCACATCATTCTGGGTTCATTTGTGTGAAAACAAGGTCCAATCAGGCTGAAACATTACAGGAAGGTAGAATATATTGAGTTGTAAGTGATCTGAACGTTTCATGATGATAGCACTTTCCTAAGGGGGTCAAACCATGTCCCAAAGGTCACTGGGCCTGGTGTCACTAAAGAAGTAGTCCAGTTACACATTTGTGGGC
The DNA here is from genome assembly GCF_043380555.1 of Nothobranchius furzeri. Classification (NCBI taxonomy): domain Eukaryota; kingdom Metazoa; phylum Chordata; class Actinopteri; order Cyprinodontiformes; family Nothobranchiidae; genus Nothobranchius; species Nothobranchius furzeri. Next base: position 13,348,504 of record NC_091748.1, on the reverse strand, counting down.
TTATAACTTGGCTTCTGAATGCCCTAGAGAGATCAGGTTTGTTTTAATGTACTCCAACCAACAACCCCTACAACCACAAAAAAGAATGGAGTCATTAGCACTTATGTTTTGTAAATGGCACCCAGAATTATGTTGCACGAAGCACAATTTCACGTCATTCTGGGTCCATTTGTGTGAAAACAAGGTCCAATCAGGCTGAAACGTTACAAGAAGGTAGAATCTATTGAGTTGTAAGTGATCTGAACGTTTCATGATGATCGCACATTCCTATAGGGGGTCAAACCATGTCCCAATGGTCAGCGGGCCTGGTGTCTCTTTAAAGAAGTAGTCCAGTTACACCATTTTAGGGCTTATAACTTGGTTTCTGAATGTTCAAGAGAGATCATGTTTGTTTTAGTGTACTCCAATCAACAGCCCCTACAACCACAAAAAGGAATGGAGTCATTAGCACTTATGGTTTTTAAATGGCACCCAGAATTAAATTGCATGAAGCACAATTTCACATCATTCTGGGTCCATTTGTGTGAAAACAAGGTCCAATCAGGCTGAAACGTTACAAGAAGGTAGAATCTATTGAGTTGTAAGTGATCTGAACGTTTCATGATGATCACACATTCCTATTGGGGGTCAAACCATGTCCCAAAGGTCACCGGGCCTGGTGTCACTTTAAAGAAGTAGTCCAGTTACACCTTTGTGGGCTTATAACTTGGCATCTGAATATCCTAGAGAGGTCAGGTTTGTTTTAGAGTACTCCAAATAGCAGCCCCCATTACCACTAAAAGGAATGGAGTCATTAGCACTTATGGTTTTTAAATGGCACCCAGAATTATGTTGCATGAAGCACAATTTCACATCATTCTGGGTCCATTTGTGTGAAAACAAGGTCCAATCAGGCTGAAACGTTACAGGAAGGTAGAATCTATTGAATTGTAAGTGATCTGAACGTTTCATGATGATCGCACATTCCTATAGGGGGTCAAACCATGTCCCAAAGGTCACCGGGCCTGGTGTCACTTTAAAGAAGTAGTCCAATTACACCTTTGTGGGCTTATAACTTGGTTTCTGAATGTCCTAGAGAGATCAGGTTTGTTTTAGTGTACTCCAATCAACAGCCCCTACAACCTCAAAAAGGAATGGAGTCATTAGCACTTATGGTTTTTAAATGGCACCCAGAATTATGTTGCACGAATCATAATTTCACATCATTCTGGGTTCTTTTGTGTGAAAACAAGGTCCAATCAGGCTGAAACGTTACAGGAAGTTAGAATCTATTGAGTTGTAAGTGATCTGAACGTTTCATGATGATAGCACTTTCCTAAGGGGGTCAAACCATGTCCCAAAGGTCACCGGATCTGGTGTCAATTTAAAGAAGTAGTCCAGTTACACATTTGTGGGCTTATAACTTGGCTTCTCAATGTCCTAGAGAGGTCAGGTTTGATTTAGAGTACTCAAATTAGCAGCCCCCATTACCACTAAAAGGAATGGAGTCATTAGCACTTATGGTTTTTAAATGGCACCCAGAATTATGTTGCATGAAGCACAATTTCACATCATTCTGGGTCCATTTGTGTGAAAACAAGGTCTAATCAGGCTGAAACGTTACAAGAAGGTAGAATCTATTGAGTTGTAAGTGATCTGAACGTTTCATGATGATCACACATTCCTATAGGGGGTCAAACCATGTCCCAAAGGTCACCGGGCCTGGTGTCACTTTAAAGAAGTAGTCCAATTACACCTTTGTGGGCTTATAACTTGGTTTCTGAATGTCCTAGAGAGATCAGATTTGTTTTAGTGTACTCCAATCAACAGCCCCTACAACCTCAAAAAGGAATGGAGTCATTAGCACTTATGGTTTTTAAATGGCACCCAGAATTATGTTGCACGAATCATAATTTCACATCATTCTGGGTTCATTTGTGTGAAAACAAGGTCCAATCAGGCTGAAACGTTACAGAAAGTTAGAATCTATCGAGTTGTAAGTGATCTGAACGTTTCATGATGATAACACTTTCCTAAGGGGGTCAAACCATGTCCCAAAGGTCACCGGATCTGGTGTCAATTTAAAGAAGTAGTCCAGTTACACATTTGTGGGCTTATAACTTGGCTTTTGAATGTCCTAGAGAGATCAGGTTTGTTTTAATGTTCTCCAACCAACAGCCCCTACAACCACAAAAAGGAATGGAGTCATTAGCACTTATGGTTTGTAAATGGCACCTAGAATTATGTTGCATGAAGCACAATTTCACATCATTCTGGGTCCATTTGTGTGAAAACAAGGTCCAATCAGGCTGAAACGTTACAAGAAGGTATAATCTATTGAGTTGTAAGTGATCTGAACGTTTCATGATGATCGCACATTCCTATTGGGGGTCAAACCATGTCCCAAAGGTCACCGGGCCTGGTGTCTCTTTAAGTAGTCCAATTACACCTTTGAGGGCTTATAACTTGGTTTCTGAATGTCCTAGAGAGGTCAGGTTTGTTTTAGAGTACTCCAATAAGCAGCCCCCATTACCACAAAAAGGAATGGAGTCAATAGCACTTATGGTTTTTAAATGGCACACAGAATTATGTTGCACGAAGCACAATTTCAAATCATTCTGGGTTCATTTTTGTGAAAACAAGGTCCAATCATGCTGAAACGTTACAGGAAGGTAGAATCTATTGAGTTGTAAGTGATCTGAACGTTTCATGATGATAGCACATTACTAAGGGGGTCAAACCATGTCCCAAAGGTCACCGGATCTGGTGTCAATTTAAAGAAGTAGTCCAGTTACACATTTGTGGGCTTATAACTTGGCTTCTGAATGTCCTAGAGAGATCAGGTTTATTTTAGCATACTCCAATCAACAGCCCCTACTACCACAAAAAGGAATGGAGTCATTCGCACTTATGGTTTTTAAATGGCACCCAGAATTATGTTGCACGAATCATAATTTCACATCATTCTGGGTTCATTTGTGTGAAAACAAGGTCCAATCAGGCTGAAACGTTACAGAAAGTTAGAATCTATCGAGTTGTAAGTGATCTGAACGTTTCATGATGATAACACTTTCCTAAGGGGGTCAAACCATGTCCCAAAGGTCACCGGATCTGGTGTCAATTTAAAGAAGTAGTCCAGTTACACATTTGTGGGCTTATAACTTGGCTTTTGAATGTCCTAGAGAGATCAGGTTTGTTTTAATGTTCTCCAACCAACAGCCCCTACAACCACAAAAAGGAATGGAGTCATTAGCACTTATGGTTTGTAAATGGCACCTAGAATTATGTTGCATGAAGCACAATTTCACATCATTCTGGGTCCATTTGTGTGAAAACAAGGTCCAATCAGGCTGAAACGTTACAAGAAGGTATAATCTATTGAGTTGTAAGTGATCTGAACGTTTCATGATGATCGCACATTCCTATTGGGGGTCAAACCATGTCCCAAAGGTCACCGGGCCTGGTGTCTCTTTAAGTAGTCCAATTACACCTTTGAGGGCTTATAACTTGGTTTCTGAATGTCCTAGAGAGGTCAGGTTTGTTTTAGAGTACTCCAATAAGCAGCCCCCATTACCACAAAAAGGAATGGAGTCAATAGCACTTATGGTTTTTAAATGGCACACAGAATTATGTTGCACGAAGCACAATTTCACATCATTCTGGGTTCATTTGTGTGAAAACAAGGTCCAATCAGGCTGAAACGTTACAGGAAGGTAGAATCTATTGAGTTGTAAGTGATCTGAACGTTTCATGATGATAGCACATTACTAAGGGGGTCAAACCATGTCCCAAAGGTCACCGGATCTGGTGTCAATTTAAAGAAGTAGTCCAGTTACACATTTGTGGGCTTATAACTTGGCTTCTGAATGTCCTAGAGAGATCAGGTTTATTTTAGCATACTCCAATCAACAGCCCCTACAACCACAAAAAGGAATGGAGTCATTCGCACTTATGGTTTTTAAATGGCACCCAGAATTATGTTGCACGAAGCACAATTTCACATCATTCTGGGTTCATTTGTGTGAAAACAAGGTCCAATCAGGCTGAAACTTTACAGGAAGGTAGAATCTATTGAGTTGTAAGTGATCTGAACATTTCATGATGATAGCACTTTCCTAAGGGGGTCAAACCATGTCCCAAACGTCACCGGATCTGGTGTCAATTTAAAGAAGTAGTCCAGTTACACATTTGAGGGCTTATAACTTGGCTTCTGAATGTCCTAGAGAGATCAGGTTTGTTTTAATGTACTCCAACCAAGAGCCCCTACAACCACAAAAAGGAATGGAGTCTTTAGCACTGATGGTTTGTAAATGGCACCCAGAATTATGTTGCACGAAGCACAATTTCACATCATTCTGGGTCCATTTGTGTGAAAACAAGGTCCAATCAGGCTGAAACGTTACAAGAAGGTAGAATCTATTGAGTTGTAAGTGATCTGAACGTTTCATGATGATCGCACATTCCTATAGGGGGTCAAACCATGTCCCAAAGGTCACCGGGCCTGGTGTCTCTTTAAAGTAGTCCAATTACACCTTTAAGGGCTTATAACTTGGTTTCTGAATGTCCTAGAGAGGTCAGGTTTGTTTTAGAGTACTCCAATTAGCAGCCCCCATTACCACTAAAAGGAATGGAGTCATTAGCACTTATGGTTTTTAAATGGCACCCAGAATTATGTTGCACGAAGCACAATTTCACATCATTCTGGGTTCATTTGTGTGAAAACAAGGTACAATCAGGCTGAAACGTTACAGGAAGGTAGAATCTATTGAGTTGTAAGGGATCTGAACGTTTCATGATGATAGCACTTTCCTAAGGGGGTCAAACCATGTCCCAAAGGTCACCGGATCTGGTGTCAATTTAAAGAAGTAGTCCAGTTACACATTTGTGGGCTTATAACTTGGCTTCTCAATGTCCTAGAGAGATCAGGTTTGTTTTAGTATACTCCAATCAACAGCCCCTACAACCACAAAAAGAAATGGAGTCATTAGCACTTATGGTTTTTAAATGGCACCCAGAATTATGTTGCACGATGCACAATTTCACATCATACTGGGTTCATTTGTGTGAAAACAAGGTCCAATCAGGCTCAAACGTTACAGGAAGGTAGAATCTATTGAGTTGTAAGTGATCTGAACATTTCATGATGATCACACATTCCTATAGGGGGTCAAACCATGTCCCAAAGGTCACCGGGCCTGGTGTCACTTTAAAGAAGTAGTCCAATTACACCTTTGTGGGCTTATAACTTGGTTTCTGAATGTCCTAGAGAGATCAGGTTTGTTTTAGTGTACTCCAATCAACAGCCCCTACAACCTCAAAAAGGAATGGAGTCATTAGCACTTATGGTTTTTAAATGGCACCCAGAATTATGTTGCATGAATCATAATTTCACATCATTCTGGGTTCATTTGTGTGAAAACAAGGTCCAATCAGGCTGAAACGTTACAGAAAGTTAGAATCTATCGAGTTGTAAGTGATCTGAACGTTTCATGATGATAGCACTTTCCTAAGGGGGTCAAACCATGTCCCAAAGGTCACCGGATCTGGTGTCAATTTAAAGAAGTAGTCCAGTTACACATTTGTGGGCTTATAACTTGGCTTTTGAATGTCCTAGAGAGATCAGGTTTGTTTTAATGTTCTCCAACCAACAGCCCCTACAACCACAAAAAGGAATGGAGTCATTAGCACTTATGGTTTGTAAATGGCACCTAGAATTATGTTGCACGAAGCACAATTTCACATCATTCTGGGTCCATTTGTGTGAAAACAAGGTCCAATCAGGCTGAAACGTTACAAGAAGGTAGAATCTATTGAGTTGTAAGTGATCTGAACGTTTCATGATGATCGCACATTCTTATTGGGGGTCAAACCATGTCCCAAAGGTCACGGGGCCTGGTGTCACTTTAAAGAAGTAGTCCAGTTACACCTTTGTGGGCTTATAACTTGGCTTCTGAATATCCTAGAGAGGTCAGGTTTGTTTTAGAGTACTCCAATTAGCAGCCCCCATTACCACAAAAAGGAATGGAGTGATTAGCACTTATGGTTTTTAAATGGCACCCAGAATTATGTTGCACGAAGCACAATTTCACATCATTCTGGGTTCATTTGTGTGAAAACAAGGTACAATCAGGCTGAAACGTTACAGGAAGGTAGAATCTATTGAGTTGTAAGGGATCTGAACGTTTCATGATGATAGCACTTTCCTAAGGGGGTCAAACCATGTCCCAAAGGTCACCGGATCTGGTGTCAATTTAAAGAAGTAGTCCAGTTACACATTTGTGGGCTTATAACTTGGCTTCTCAATGTCCTAGAGAGATCAGGTTTGTTTTAGTATACTCCAATCAACAGCCCCTACAACCACAAAAAGAAATGGAGTCATTAGCACTTATGGTTTTTAAATGGCACCCAGAATTATGTTGCACGATGCACAATTTCACATCATACTGGGTTCATTTGTGTGAAAACAAGGTCCAATCAGGCTCAAACGTTACAGGAAGGTAGAATCTATTGAGTTGTAAGTGATCTGAACATTTCATGATGATCACACATTCCTATAGGGGGTCAAACCATGTCCCAAAGGTCACCGGGCCTGGTGTCACTTTAAAGAAGTAGTCCAATTACACCTTTGTGGGCTTATAACTTGGTTTCTGAATGTCCTAGAGAGATCAGGTTTGTTTTAGTGTACTCCAATCAACAGCCCCTACAACCTCAAAAAGGAATGGAGTCATTAGCACTTATGGTTTTTAAATGGCACCCAGAATTATGTTGCATGAATCATAATTTCACATCATTCTGGGTTCATTTGTGTGAAAACAAGGTCCAATCAGGCTGAAACGTTACAGAAAGTTAGAATCTATCGAGTTGTAAGTGATCTGAACGTTTCATGATGATAGCACTTTCCTAAGGGGGTCAAACCATGTCCCAAAGGTCACCGGATCTGGTGTCAATTTAAAGAAGTAGTCCAGTTACACATTTGTGGGCTTATAACTTGGCTTTTGAATGTCCTAGAGAGATCAGGTTTGTTTTAATGTTCTCCAACCAACAGCCCCTACAACCACAAAAAGGAATGGAGTCATTAGCACTTATGGTTTGTAAATGGCACCTAGAATTATGTTGCACGAAGCACAATTTCACATCATTCTGGGTCCATTTGTGTGAAAACAAGGTCCAATCAGGCTGAAACGTTACAAGAAGGTAGAATCTATTGAGTTGTAAGTGATCTGAACGTTTCATGATGATCGCACATTCTTATTGGGGGTCAAACCATGTCCCAAAGGTCACGGGGCCTGGTGTCACTTTAAAGAAGTAGTCCAGTTACACCTTTGTGGGCTTATAACTTGGCTTCTGAATATCCTAGAGAGGTCAGGTTTGTTTTAGAGTACTCCAATTAGCAGCCCCCATTACCACAAAAAGGAATGGAGTGATTAGCACTTATGGTTTTTAAATGGCACCCAGAATTATGTTGCACGAAGCACAATTTCACATCATTCTGGGTTCATTTGTGAAAAAAAAGGTCCAATCAGGCTGAAACGTTACAGGAAGGTAGAATCTATTGAGTTGTAAGTGATCTGAACGTTTCATGATGATAGCACATTCCTAAGGGGGTCAATCCATGTCCCAAAGGTCACCGGATCTGGTGTCAATTTAAAGAAGTAGTCCAGTTACACATTTGTGGGCTTATAACTTGGCTTCTGAATGTCCTAGAGAGATCAAGTTTATTTTAGCATACTCCAATCAACAGCCCCTACAACCACAAAAAGGAATGGAGTCATTCGCACTAATGGTTTTTAAATGGCACCCAGAATTATGTTGCACGAAGCACAATTTCACATCATTCTGGGTTCATTTGTGTGAAAACAAGGTCCAATCAGGCTGAAACTTTACAGGAAGGTAGAATCTATTGAGTTGTAAGTGATCTGAACGTTTCATGATGATAGCACTTTCCTAAGGGGGTCAAACCATGTCCCAAACGTCACCGGATCTGGTGTCAATATAAAGTAGTCCAGTTACACATTTATGGGCTTATAACTTGGCTTCTGAATGTCCTAGAGAGATCAGGTTTGTTTTAATGTACTCCAACCAACAGCCCCTACAACAACAAAAAGGAATGGAGTCTTTAGCACTGATGGTTTGTAAATGGCACCCAGAATTATGTTGCACGAAGCACAATTTCACATCATTCTGGGTCCATTTGTGTGAAAACAAGGTCCAATCAGGCCGAAACGTTACAAGAAGGTAGAATCTATTGAGTTGTAAGTGATCTGAACGTTTCATGATGATCGCACATTCCTAAGGGGGTCAAACCATGTCCCAAAGGTCACCAGATCTGTGTCAATTTAAAGAAGTAGTCCAGTTACACATTTGTGGGCTTATAACTTGGCTTCTGAATGTCCTAGAGAGATCAGGTTTATTTTAATGTACTCCAACCCACAGCCCCTACAACCACAAAAAGTAATGGAGTCATTAGCACTTATGTTTTTTAAATGGCACCCAGAATTATTCTGCACGAAGCACAATTTCACATCATTCTGGGTCCATTTGTGTGAAAACAAGGTCCAATCAGGCTGAAACGTTACAAGAAGGTAGAATCTATTGAGTTGTAAGTCATCTGAACGTTTCATGATGATCGCACATTCCTATTGGGGGTCAAACCATGTCCCAAAGGTCACCGGGCCTGGTGTCACTTTAAAGAAGTAGTCCAGTTACACCTTTGTGGGCTTATAACTTGGCTTCTGAATATCCTAGAGAGGTCAGGTTTGTTTTAGAGTACTCCAATTAACAGCCCCCATTACCACTAAAAGGAATGGAGTCATTAGCACTTATGGTTTGTAAATGGCACCCAGAATTATGTTGCACGAAGCACAATTTCACATCATTCTGGGTTCATTTGTGTGAAAACAAGGTCCAATCAGGCAGAAATGTTACAGGAAGGTAGAATCTATTGAGTTGTAAGTGATCTGAACGTTTCATGATGATAGCACTTTCCTAAGGGGGTCAAACCATGTCCCAAAGGTCACCGGGCCTGGTGTCACTTTAAAGAAGTAGTCCAGTTACACCTTTGTGGGCTTATAACTTGGCTTCTGAATATCCTAGAGAGGTCAGGTTTGTTTTAGAGTACTCCAATCAGCAGCCCCCATTACCACTAAAAGGAATGGAGTTATTAGCACTTATGGTTTTTAAATGGCACCCAGAATTATGTTGCACGAAGCACAATTTCACATCATTCTGGGTTCATTTGTGTGAAAACAAGGTCCAATCAGGCTGAAACGTTACAAGAAGGTAGAATCTATTGAGTTGTAAGTGATCTGAACGTTTCATGATGATATCACTTTCCTAAAGGGGTCAAACCATGTCCCAAAGGTCACCGGATCTGGTGTCAATTTAAAGAAGAAGTCCAGTTACACATTTGTGGGCTTATAACTTGGCTTCTGAATGTCCTAGAGAGATCAGGTTTGTTTTAATGTTCTCCAACCAACAGCCCCTACAACCACAAAAAGGAATGGAGTCATTAGCACTTATGGTTTGTAAATGGCACCTAGAATTATGTTGCACGAAGCACAATTTCACATCATTTTGGGTCCATTTGTGTGAAAACAAGGTCCAATCAGGCTGAAACGTTACAAGAAGGTAGAATCTATTGAGTTGTAAGTGATCTGAACGTTTCATGATGATCGCACATTCCTAGAGGGGGTCAAACCATGTCCCAAAGGTCACTGGGCCTGGTGTCACTTTAAAGAAGTAGTCCAGTTACACATTTGTGGGCTTATAACTTGGCTTCTGAATGTCCTAGAGAGATCAGGTTTGTTTTAATGTACTCCTACCAACAGCCCCTACAACCACAAAAAGGAATGGAGTCATTAGTACTTATGGTTTGTAAATGGCACCCAGAATTATGTTGCACGAAGCACAATTTCACATCATTCTGGGTCCATTTGTGTGAAAACAAGGTCCAATCAGGCTGAAACGTTACGAGAAGGTAGAATCTATTGAGTTGTAAGTGATCTGAAAGTTTAATGATGATCGCACATTCCTATAGGGGGTCAAACCATGTCCCAAAGGTCACCGGGCCTGGTGTCTCTTTAAGTAGTCCAATTACACCTTTGAGGGCTTATAACTTGGTTTCTGAATGTCCTAGAGAGGTCAGGTTTGTTTTAGAGTACTCCAATTAGCAGCCCCCATTACCACTAAAAGGAATGGAGTCAACAGCACTTATGGTTTTTAAATGGCACCCAGAATTATGTTGCACGAAGCACAATTTCACATCATTCTGGGTTCATTTGTGTGAAAACAAGGTACAATCAGGCTGAAACGTTAAAGGAAGGTAGAATCTATTGAGTTGTAAGTGATCTGAATGTTTCATGATGATAGCACTTTCCTAAGGGGGTCAAACCATGTCCCAAAGGTCACCGGATCTGGTGTCAATTTAAAGAAGTAGTCCAGTTACACATTTGTGGGCTTATAACTTGGCTTCTGAATGTCCTAGAGAGATCAGGTTTGTTTTAGTATACTCCAATCAACAGCCCCTACAACCACAAAAAGAAATGGAGTCATTAGCACTTATGGTTTTTAAATGGCACCCAGAATTATGTTGCACGAAGCACAATTTCACATCATACTGGGTTCATTTGTGTGAAAACAAGGTCCAATCAGGCTGAAACTTTACAGGAAGGTAGAATCTATTGAGTTGTAAGTGATCTGAACGTTTCATGATGATAGCACTTTCCTAAGGGGGTCAAACCATGTCCCAAACGTCACCGGATCTGGTGTCAATTTAAAGAAGTAGTCCAGTTACACATTTGTGGGCTTATAACTTGGCTTCTGAATGTCCTAGAGAGATCAGGTTTGTTTTAGTATACTCCAATCAACAGCCCCTACAACCACAAAAAGAAATGGAGTCTTTAGCACTTATGGTTTGTAAATGGCACCCAGAATTATGTTGCACGAAGCACAATTTCACATCATTCTGGGTCCATTTGTGTGAAAACAAGGTCCTATCAGGCTAAAACGTTACAAGAAGGTAGAATCTATTGAGTTGTAAGTGATCTGAACGTTTCATGATGATCGCACATTCCTATAGGGGGTCAAACCATGTCCCAAAGGTCACCGGGCCTGGTGTCACTTTAAAGAAGTAGTCCAGTTACACCTTTGTGGGCTTATAACTTGGCTTCTGAATATCCTAGAGAGGTCAGGTTTGTTTTAGAGTACTGCAATCAGCAGCCCCCATTACCACTAAAAGGAATGGAGTTATTAGGACTTATGGTTTTTAAATGGCACCCAGAATTATGTTGCACGAAGCACAATTTCACATCATTCTGGGTTCATTTGTGTGAAAACAAGGTCCAATCAGGCTGAAATGTTACAAGAAGGTAGAATCTATTGAGTTGTAAGTGATCTGAACGTTTCATGATGATCGCACATTCCTATAGGGGGTAAAACCATGTCCCAAAGGTCACCGGGCCTGGTGTCACTTTAATGAAGTAGTCCAGTTACACATTTGTGGGCTTATAACTTGGCTTCTGAATGTCCTACAGATATCAGGTTTGTTTTACAGTACTCCAATTAACAGCCCCCTTTACCACTAAAAGGAATGGAGTCATTAGCACTTATGGTTTTTAAATGGCACCCAGAATTATGTTCCACGAAGCACAATTTCACATCATTCTGGGTTCATTTGTGTGAAAACAAGGTCCAATCAGGCTGAAACGTTACAGGAAGGTAGAATCTATTGAGTTGTAAGTGATCTCAACGTTTCATGATGATAGTACTTTCCTAAGGGGATCAAACCATGTCCCAAAGGTCACCGGATCTGGTGTCAATTTAAAGAAGTAGTCCAGTTACACATTTGTGGGCTTATAACTTGGCTTCTGAATGTCCTAGAGAGATCAGGTTTGTTTTAGTGTACTCCAATCAACAGCCCCTACAACCTCAAAAAGGAATGGAGTCATTAGCACTTATGGTTTGTAAATGGCACCCAGAATTATGTTGCACAAAGCACAATTTCACATCATTCTGGGTCCATTTGTGTGAAAATCAAGGTCCAATCAGGCTGAAACGTTACAAGAAGGTAGAATCTATTGAGTTGTAAGTGATCTGAACGTTTCATGATGATCGCACATTCCTATTGGGGGTCAAACCATGTCCCAAAGGTCACCGGGCCTGGTGTCACTTTAAAGAAGTAGTCCAGTTACACCTTTGTGGGCTTATAACTTGGCTTCTGAATATCCTAGAGAGGTCAGGTTTGTTTTAGAGTACTCCAATTAGCAGCCCCCATTACCACAAAAAGGAATGGAGTCATTAGCACTTATGGTTTGTAAATGGCACCCAGAATTATGTTGCACAAAGCACAATTTCACCTCATTCTGGGTCCATTTGTGTGAAAACAAGGTCCAATCAGGCTGAAACGTTACAAGAAGGTAGAATCTATTGAGTTGTAAGTGATATGAACGTTTCATGATGATCGCACATTCCTATAGGGGGTCAAACCATGTCCCAAAGGTCACCGGGCCTGGTGTCACTTTAAAGAAGTAGTCCAGTTACACCTTTGTGGGCTTATAACTTGGCTTCTGAATATCCTAGAGAGGTCAGGTTTGTTTTAGAGTACTGCAATCAGCAGCCCCCATTACCACTAAAAGGAATGGAGTTATTAGGACTTATGGTTTTTAAATGGCACCCAGAATTATGTTGCACGAAGCACAATTTCACATCATTCTGGGTTCATTTGTGTGAAAACAAGGTCCAATCAGGCTGAAATGTTACAAGAAGGTAGAATCTATTGAGTTGTAAGTGATCTGAACGTTTCATGATGATCGCACATTCCTATAGGGGGTAAAACCATGTCCCAAAGGTCACCGGGCCTGGTGTCACTTTAATGAAGTAGTCCAGTTACACATTTGTGGGCTTATAACTTGGCTTCTGAATGTCCTACAGATATCAGGTTTGTTTTACAGTACTCCAATTAACAGCCCCCTTTACCACTAAAAGGAATGGAGTCATTAGCACTTATGGTTTTTAAATGGCACCCAGAATTATGTTCCACGAAGCACAATTTCACATCATTCTGGGTTCATTTGTGTGAAAACAAGGTCCAATCAGGCTGAAACGTTACAGGAAGGTAGAATCTATTGAGTTGTAAGTGATCTCAACGTTTCATGATGATAGTACTTTCCTAAGGGGATCAAACCATGTCCCAAAGGTCACCGGATCTGGTGTCAATTTAAAGAAGTAGTCCAGTTACACATTTGTGGGCTTATAACTTGGCTTCTGAATGTCCTAGAGAGATCAGGTTTGTTTTAGTGTACTCCAATCAACAGCCCCTACAACCTCAAAAAGGAATGGAGTCATTAGCACTTATGGTTTGTAAATGGCACCCAGAATTATGTTGCACAAAGCACAATTTCACATCATTCTGGGTCCATTTGTGTGAAAATCAAGGTCCAATCAGGCTGAAACGTTACAAGAAGGTAGAATCTATTGAGTTGTAAGTGATCTGAACGTTTCATGATGATCGCACATTCCTATTGGGGGTCAAACCATGTCCCAAAGGTCACCGGGCCTGGTGTCACTTTAAAGAAGTAGTCCAGTTACACCTTTGTGGGCTTATAACTTGGCTTCTGAATATCCTAGAGAGGTCAGGTTTGTTTTAGAGTACTCCAATTAGCAGCCCCCATTACCACAAAAAGGAATGGAGTCATTAGCACTTATGGTTTGTAAATGGCACCCAGAATTATGTTGCACAAAGCACAATTTCACCTCATTCTGGGTCCATTTGTGTGAAAACAAGGTCCAATCAGGCTGAAACGTTACAAGAAGGTAGAATCTATTGAGTTGTAAGTGATCTGAACGTTTCATGATGATCGCACATTCCTATTGGGGGTCAAACCATGTCCCAAAGGTCACCGGGCCTGGTGTCACTTTAAAGAAGTAGTCCAGTTACACCTTTGTGGGCTTATAACTTGGCTTCTGAATATCCTAGAGAGGTCAGGTTTGTTTTAGAGTACTCCAATTAGCAGCCCCCATTACCACAAAAAGGAATGGAGTGATTAGCACTTATGGTTTTTAAATGGCACCCAGAATTATGTTGCACGAAGCACAATTTCACATCATTCTGGGTTCATTTGTGTGAAAAAAAGGTCCAATCAGGCTGAAACGTTACAGGAAGGTAGAATCTATTGAGTTGTAAATGATCTGAACGTTTCATGATGATAGCACATTCCTAAGGGGGTCAAACCATGTCCCAAAGGTCACCGGATCTGGTGTCAATTTAAAGAAGTAGTCCAGTTACACATTTGTGGGCTTATAACTTGGCTTCTGAATGTCCTAGAGAGATCAGGTTTATTTTAGCATACTCCAATCAACAGCCCCTACAACCACAAAAAGGAATGGAGTCATTCGCACTTATGGTTTTTAAATGGCACCCAGAATTATGTTGCACGAAGCACAATTTCACATCATTCTGGGTTCATTTGTGTGAAAACAAGGTCCAATCAGGCTGAAACTTTACAGGAAGGTAGAATCTATTGAGTTGTAAGTGATCTGAACGTTTCATGATGATAGCACTTTCCTAAGGGGGTCAAAACATGTCCCAAACGTCACCGGATCTGGTGTCAATTTAAAGAAGGAGTCCAGTTACACATTTGTGGGCTTATAAATTGGCTTCTGAATGTCCTAGAGAGATCAGGTTTGTTTTAATGTACTCCAACCAACAGCCCCTACAACCACAAAAAGGAATGGAGTCTTTAGCACTGATGGTTTGTAAATGGCACCCAGAATTATGTTGCACGAAGCACAATTTCACATCATTCTGGGTCCATTTGTGTGAAAACAAGGTCCAATCAGGCTGAAACGTTACAAGAAGGTAGAATCTATTGAGTTGTAAGTGATCTGAACGTTTCATGATGATCGCACATTCCTATAGGGGGTCAAACCATGTCCCAAAGGTCACCGGGCCTGGTGTCACTTTAAAGAAGTAGTCCAGTTACACCTTTGTGGGCTTATAACTTGGCTTCTGAATATCCTAGAGAGGTCAGGTTTGTTTTAGAGTACTCCAATCAGCAGCCCCCATTACCACTAAAAGGAATGGAGTTATTAGCACTTATGGTTTTTAAATGGCACCCAGAATTATGTTGCACGAAGCACAATTTCACATCATTCTGGGTTCATTTGTGTGAAAACAAGGTCCAATCAGGCTGAAACGTTACAAGAAGGTAGAATCTATTGAGTTGTAAGTGATCTGAACGTTTCATGATGATCGCACATTCCTATAGCGGGTAAAACCATGTCCCAAAGGTCACCGGGCCTGGTGTCACTTTAAAGAAGTAGTCCAGTTACTCATTTGTGGGCTTATAACTTGGCTTCTGAATGTCCTAGAGAGATCAGGTTTGTTTTACAGTACTCCAATTAACAGCCCCCTTTACCACTAAAAGGAATGGAGTCATTAGCACTTATGGTTTTTAAATGGCACCCAGAATTATGTTGCACGAAGCACAATTTAAGATCATTCTGGGTTCATTTGTGTGAAAACAAGGTCCAATAAGGCTGAAACGTTACAGGAAGTTAGAATCTATTAAGTTGTAAGTGATCTGAACGTTTCATGATGATATCACTTTCCTAAAGGGGTCAAACCATGTCCCAAATGTCACCGGATCTGGTGTCAATTTAAAGAAGAAGTCCAGTTACACATTTGTGGGCTTATAACTTGGCTTCTGAATGTCCTAGAGAGATCAGGTTTGTTTTAATGTTCTCCAACCAACAGCCCCTACAACCACAAAAAGGAATGGAGTCATTAGCACTTATGGTTTGTAAATGGCACCTAGAATTATGTTGCACGAAGCACAATTTCACATCATTCTGGGTCCATTTGTGTGAAAACAAGGTCCAATCAGGCTGAAACGTTACAAGAAGGTAGAATCTATTGAGTTGTAAGTGATCTGAACGTTTCATGATGATCGCACATTCCTATTGGGGGTCAAACCATGTCCCAAAGGTCACCGGGCCTGGTGTCACTTTAAAGAAGTAGTCCAGTTACACCTTTGTGGGCTTATAACTTGGCTTCTGAATATCCTAGAGAGGTCAGGTTTGTTTTAGAGTACTCCAATTAGCAGCCCCCATTACCACAAAAAGGAATGGAGTGATTAGCACTTATGGTTTTTAAATGGCACCCAGAATTATGTTGCACGAAGCACAATTTCACATCATTCTGGGTTCATTTGTGTGAAAAAAAGGTCCAATCAGGCTGAAACGTTACAGGAAGGTAGAATCTATTGAGTTGTAAATGATCTGAACGTTTCATGATGATAGCACATTCCTAAGGGGGTCAAACCATGTCCCAAAGGTCACCGGATCTGGTGTCAATTTAAAGAAGTAGTCCAGTTACACATTTGTGGGCTTATAACCTGGCTTCTGAATGTCCTAGAGAGATCAGGTTTATTTTAGCATACTCCAATCAACAGCCCCTACAACCACAAAAAGGAATGGAGTCATTCGCACTTATGGTTTTTAAATGGCACCCAGAATTATGTTGCACGAAGCACAATTTCACATCATTCTGGGTTCATTTGTGTGAAAACAAGGTCCAATCAGGCTGAAACTTTACAGGAAGGTAGAATCTATTGAGTTGTAAGTGATCTGAACGTTTCATGATGATAGCACTTTCCTAAGGGGGTCAAAACATGTCCCAAACGTCACCGGATCTGGTGTCAATTTAAAGAAGGAGTCCAGTTACACATTTGTGGGCTTATAAATTGGCTTCTGAATGTCCTAGAGAGATCAGGTTTGTTTTAATGTACTCCAACCAACAGCCCCTACAACCACAAAAAGGAATGGAGTCTTTAGCACTGATGGTTTGTAAATGGCACCCAGAATTATGTTGCACGAAGCACAATTTCACATCATTCTGGGTTCATTTGTGTGAAAACAAGGTCCAATCAGGCTGAAACGTTACAAGAAGGTAGAATCTATTGAGTTGTAAGTGATCTGAACGTTTCATGATGATCGCACATTCCTATAGCGGGTAAAACCATGTCCCAAAGGTCACCGGGCCTGGTGTCACTTTAAAGAAGTAGTCCAGTTACTCATTTGTGGGCTTATAACTTGGCTTCTGAATGTCCTAGAGAGATCAGGTTTGTTTTAATGTTCTCCAACCAACAGCCCCTACAACCACAAAAAGGAATGGAGTCATTAGCACTTATGGTTTGTAAATGGCACCTAGAATTATGTTGCACGAAGCACAATTTCACATCATTCTGGGTCCATTTGTGTGAAAACAAGGTCCAATCAGGCTGAAACGTTACAAGAAGGTAGAATCTATTGAGTTGTAAGTGATCTGAACGTTTCATGATGATCGCACATTCCTATTGGGGGTCAAACCATGTCCCAAAGGTCACCGGGCCTGGTGTCACTTTAAAGAAGTAGTCCAGTTACACCTTTGTGGGCTTATAACTTGGCTTCTGAATATCCTAGAGAGGTCAGGTTTGTTTTAGAGTACTCCAATTAGCAGCCCCCATTACCACAAAAAGGAATGGAGTGATTAGCACTTATGGTTTTTAAATGGCACCCAGAATTATGTTGCACGAAGCACAATTTCACATCATTCTGGGTTCATTTGTGTGAAAAAAAGGTCCAATCAGGCTGAAACGTTACAGGAAGGTAGAATCTATTGAGTTGTAAATGATCTGAACGTTTCATGATGATAGCACATTCCTAAGGGGGTCAAACCATGTCCCAAAGGTCACCGGATCTGGTGTCAATTTAAAGAAGTAGTCCAGTTACACATTTGTGGGCTTATAACTTGGCTTCTGAATGTCCTAGAGAGATCAGGTTTATTTTAGCATACTCCAATCAACAGCCCCTACAACCACAAAAAGGAATGGAGTCATTCGCACTTATGGTTTTTAAATGGCACCCAGAATTATGTTGCACGAAGCACAATTTCACATCATTCTGGGTTCATTTGTGTGAAAACAAGGTCCAATCAGGCTGAAACTTTACAGGAAGGTAGAATTTATTGAGTTGTAAGTGATCTGAACGTTTCATGATGATAGCACTTTCCTAAGGGGGTCAAAACATGTCCCAAACGTCACCGGATCTGGTGTCAATTTAAAGAAGGAGTCCAGTTACACATTTGTGGGCTTATAAATTGGCTTCTGAATGTCCTAGAGAGATCAGGTTTGTTTTAATGTACTCCAACCAACAGCCCCTACAACCACAAAAAGGAATGGAGTCTTTAGCACTGATGGTTTGTAAATGGCACCCAGAATTATGTTGCACGAAGCACAATTTCACATCATTCTGGGTTCATTTGTGTGAAAACAAGGTCCAATCAGGCTGAAACGTTACAAGAAGGTAGAATCTATTGAGTTGTAAGTGATCTGAACGTTTCATGATGATCGCACATTCCTATAGCGGGTAAAACCATGTCCCAAAGGTCACCGGGCCTGGTGTCACTTTAAAGAAGTAGTCCAGTTACTCATTTGTGGGCTTATAACTTGGCTTCTGAATGTCCTAGAGAGATCAGGTTTGTTTTACAGTACTCCAATTAACAGCCCCCTTTACCACTAAAAGGAATGGAGTCATTAGCACTTATGGTTTTTAAATGGCACCCAGAATTATGTTGCACGAAGCACAATTTAAGATCATTCTGGGTTCATTTGTGTGAAAACAAGGTCCAATAAGGCTGAAACGTTACAGGAAGTTAGAATCTATTAAGTTGTAAGTGATCTGAACGTTTCATGATGATATCACTTTCCTAAAGGGGTCAAACCATGTCCCAAATGTCACCGGATCTGGTGTCAATTTAAAGAAGAAGTCCAGTTACACATTTGTGGGCTTATAACTTGGCTTCTGAATGTCCTAGAGAGATCAGGTTTGTTTTAATGTTCTCCAACCAACAGCCCATACAACCACAAAAAGGAATGGAGTCATTAGCACTTATGGTTTGTAAATGGCACCTAGAATTATGTTGCACGAAGCACAATTTCACATCATTCTGGGTCCATTTGTGTGAAAACAAGGTCCAATCAGGCTGAAACGTTACAAGAAGGTAGAATCTATTGAGTTGTAAGTGATCTGAACGTTTCATGATGATCGCACATTCCTATTGGGGGTCAAACCATGTCCCAAAGGTCACCGGGCCTGGTGTCACTTTAAAGAAGTAGTCCAGTTACACCTTTGTGGGCTTATAACTTGGCTTCTGAATATCCTAGAGAGGTCAGGTTTGTTTTAGAGTACTCCAATTAGCAGCCCCCATTACCACAAAAAGGAATGGAGTGATTAGCACTTATGGTTTTTAAATGGCACCCAGAATTATGTTGCACGAAGCACAATTTCACATCATTCTGGGTTCATTTGTGTGAAAAAAAGGTCCAATCAGGCTGAAACGTTACAGGAAGGTAGAATCTATTGAGTTGTAAATGATCTGAACGTTTCATGATGATAGCACATTCCTAAGGGGGTCAAACCATGTCCCAAAGGTCACCGGATCTGGTGTCAATTTAAAGAAGTAGTCCAGTTACACATTTGTGGGCTTATAACTTGGCTTCTGAATGTCCTAGAGAGATCAGGTTTATTTTAGCATACTCCAATCAACAGCCCCTACAACCACAAAAAGGAATGGAGTCATTCGCACTTATGGTTTTTAAATGGCACCCAGAATTATGTTGCACGAAGCACAATTTCACATCATTCTGGGTTCATTTGTGTGAAAACAAGGTCCAATCAGGCTGAAACTTTACAGGAAGGTAGAATCTATTGAGTTGTAAGTGATCTGAACGTTTCATGATGATAGCACTTTCCTAAGGGGGTCAAAACATGTCCCAAACGTCACCGGATCTGGTGTCAATTTAAAGAAGGAGTCCAGTTACACATTTGTGGGCTTATAAATTGGCTTCTGAATGTCCTAGAGAGATCAGGTTTGTTTTAATGTACTCCAACCAACAGCCCCTACAACCACAAAAAGGAATGGAGTCTTTAGCACTGATGGTTTGTAAATGGCACCCAGAATTATGTTGCACGAAGCACAATTTCACATCATTCTGGGTCCATTTGTGTGAAAACAAGGTCCAATCAGGCTGAAACGTTACAAGAAGGTACAATCTATTGAGTTGTAAGTGATCTGAACGTTTCATGATGATCGCACATTCCTATAGGGGGTCAAACCATGTCCCAAAGGTCACCGGGCCTGGTGTCACTTTAAAGAAGTAGTCCAGTTACACCTTTGTGGGCTTATAACTTGGCTTCTGAATATCCTAGAGAGGTCAGGTTTGTTTTAGAGTACTCCAATCAGCAGCCCCCATTACCACTAAAAGGAATGGAGTTATTAGAACTTATGGTTTTTAAATGGCACCCAGAATTATGTTGCACGAAGCACAATTTCACATCATTCTGGGTTCATTTGTGTGAAAACAAGGTCCAATCAGGCTGAAACGTTACAAGAAGGTAGAATCTATTGAGTTGTAAGTGATCTGAACGTTTCATGATGATCGCACATTCCTATAGCGGGTAAAACCATGTCCCAAAGGTCACCGGGCCTGGTGTCACTTTAAAGAAGTAGTCCAGTTACTCATTTGTGGGCTTATAACTTAGCTTCTGAATGTCCTAGAGAGATCAGGTTTGTTTTACAGTACTCCAATTAACAGCCCCCTTTACCACTAAAAGGAATGGAGTCATTAGCACTTATGGTTTTTAAATGGCACCCAGAATTATGTTGCACGAAGCACAATTTCACATCATTCTGGGTTCATTTGTGTGAAAACAAGGTCCAATAAGGCTGAAACGTTACAGGAAGTTAGAATCTATTGAGTTGTAAGTGATCTGAACGTTTCATGATGATATCACTTTCCTAAAGGGGTCAAACCATGTCCCAAAGGTCACCGGATCTGGTGTCAATTTAAAGAAGAAGTCCAGTTACACATTTGTGGGCTTATAACTTGGCTTCTGAATGTCCTAGAGAGATCAGGTTTGTTTTAATGTTCTCCAACCAACAGCCCCTACAACCACAAAAAGGAATGGAGTCATTAGCACTTATGGTTTGTAAATGGCACCTAGAATTATGTTGCACGAAGCACAATTTCACATCATTCTGGGTCCATTTGTGTGAAAACAAGGTCCAATCAGGCTGAAACGTTACAAGAAGGTAGAATCTATTGAGTTGTAAGTGATCTGAATGTTTCATGATGATCGCACATTCCTAGAGGGGGTCAAACCATGTCCCAAAGGTCACCGGGCCTGGTGTCACTTTAAAGAAGTAGTCCAATTACACCTTTGAGGGCTTATAACTTGGTTTCTGAATGTCCTAGAGAGATCAGGTTTGTTTTAGTGTACTCCAATCAACAGCCCCTACAACCTCAAAAATGAATTGAGTCATTAGCACTTATGGTTTTTAAATGGCACCCAGAGTTATGTTGCACGAAGCACAATTTCACATCATTCTGGGACAATTTGTGTGAAAACAAGGTCCAATCAGGCTGAAACGTTACAAGAAGGTAGAATCTATTGAGTTGTAAGTGATCTGAACGTTTCATGATGATCGCACATTCCTATAGGGGGTCAAACCATGTCCCAAAGGTCACCGGGCCTGGTGTCTCTTTAAAGTAGTCCAATTACACCTTTAAGGGCTTATAACTTGGTTTCTGAATGTCCTAGAGAGGTCAGGTTTGTTTTAGAGTACTCCAATCAACAGCCCCTACAACCACAAAAAGAAATGGAGTCATTAGCACTTATGGTTTTTAAATGGCACCCAGAATTATGTTGCACGATGCACAATTTCACATCATACTGGGTTCATTTGTGTGAAAACAAGGTCCAATCAGGCTGAAACGTTACATGAAGGTAGAATCTATTGAGCTGTAAGTGATCTGAACGTTTCATGATGATCACACATTCCTATAGGGGGTCAAACCATGTCCCAAAGGTCACCGGGCCTGGTGTCACTTTAAAGAAGTAGTCCAATTACACCTTTGTGGGCTTATAACTTGGTTTCTGAATGTCCTAGAGAGATCAGGTTTGTTTTAATGTTCTCCAACCAACAGTCCCTACAACCACAAAAAGGAATGGAGTCATTAGCACTTATGGTTTGTAAATGGCACCTAGAATTATGTTGCACGAAGCACAATTTCACATCATTCTGGGTCCATTTGTGTGAAAACAAGGTCCAATCAGGCTGAAACGTTACAAGAAGGTAGAATCTATTGAGTTGTAAGTGATCTGAACGTTTCATGATGATCGCACATTCCTAGAGGGGGTCAAACCATGTCCCAAAGGTCACCGGGCCTGGTGTCACTTTAAAGAAGTAGTCCAATTACACCTTTGAGGGCTTATAATTTGGTTTCTGAATGTCCTAGAGAGATCAGGTTTGTTTTAGTGGACTCCAATCAACAGCCCCTACAACCTCAAAAAGGAATTGAGTCATTATCACTTATGGTTTTTAAATGGCACCCAGAATTATGTTGCACGAAGCACAATTTCACATCATTCTGGGTCCATTTGTGTGAAAACAAGGTCCAATCAGGCTGAAACGTTACAAGAAGGTAGAATCTATTGAGTTGTAAGTGATCTGAACGTTTCATGATGATCGCACATTCCTATAGGGGGTCAAACCATGTCCCAAAGGTCACCGGGCCTGGTGTCACTTTAAAGAAGTAGTCCAGTTACACATTTATGGGCTTATAACTTGGCTTCTGAATGCCCTAGAGAGATCAGGTTTGTTTTAATGTACTCCAACCAACAGCCCCTACAACCACAAAAAGGAATGGAGTCATTAGTACTTATGGTTTGTAAATGGCACCCAGAATTATGTTGCACGAAGCACAATTTCACATCATTCTGGGTCCATTTGTGTGAAAACAAGGTCCAATCAGGCTGAAACGTTACAAGAAGGTAGAATCTATTGAGTTGTAAGTGATCTGAAAGTTTCATGATGATCGCACATTCCTATAGGGGGTCAAACCATGTCCCAAAGGTCACCGGGCCTGGTGTCTCTTTAAGTAGTCCAATTACACCTTTGAGGGCTTATAACTTGGTTTCTGAATGTCCTAGAGAGGTCAGGTTTGTTTTAGAGTACTCCAATTAGCAGCCCCCATTACCACTAAAAGGAATGGAGTCATTAGCACTAATGGTTTTTAAATGGCACCCAGAATTATGTTGCACGAAGCACAATTTCACATCATTCTGGGTTCATTTGTGTGAAAACAAGGTACAATCAGGCTGAAACGTTAAAGGAAGGTAGAATCTATTGAGTTGTAAGTGATCTGAATGTTTCATGATGATAGCACTTTCCTAAGGGGGTCAAACCATGTCCCAAAGGTCACCGGATCTGGTGTCAATTTAAAGAAGTAGTCCAGTTACACATTTGTGGGCTTATAACTTGGCTTCTGAATGTCCTAGAGAGATCAGGTTTGTTTTAGTATACTCCAATCAACAGCCCCTACAACCACAAAAAGAAATGGAGTCATTAGCACTTATGGTTTTTAAATGGCACCCAGAATTATGTTGCACGAAGCACAATTTCACATCATACTGGGTTCATTTGTGTGAAAACAAGGTCCAATCAGGCTGAAACTTTACAGGAAGGTAGAATCTATTGAGTTGTAAGTGATCTGAACGTTTCATGATGATAGCACTTTCCTAAGGGGGTCAAACCATGTCCCAAACGTCACCGGATCTGGTGTCAATTTAAAGAAGTAGTCCAGTTACACATTTGTGGGCTTATAACTTGGCTTCTGAATGTCCTAGAGAGATCAAGTTTGTTTTAATGTACTCCAACCAACAGCCCCTACAACCACAAAAAGGAATGGAGTCTTTAGCACTTATGGTTTGTAAATGGCACCCAGAATTATGTTGCACGAAGCACAATTTCACATCATTCTGGGTCCATTTGTGTGAAAACAAGGTCCTATCAGGCTGAAACGTTACAAGAAGGTAGAATCTATTGAGTTGTAAGTGATCTGAACGTTTCATGATGATCGCACATTCCTATAGGGGGTCAAACCATGTCCCACGGGTCACCGGGCCTGGTGTCACTTTAAAGAAGTAGTCCAGTTACACCTTTGTGGGCTTATAACTTGGCTTCTGAATATCCTAGAGAGGTCAGGTTTGTTTTAGAGTACTCCAATCAGCAGCCCCCATTACCACTAAAAGGAATGGAGTTATTAGGACTTATGGTTTTTAAATGGCACCCAGAATTATGTTGCACGAAGCACAATTTCACATCATTCTGGGTTCATTTGTGTGAAAACAAGGTCCAATCAGGCTGAAACGTTACAAGAAGGTAGAATCTATTGAGTTGTAAGTGATCTGAACGTTTCATGATGATCGCACATTCCTATAGGGGGTAAAACCATGTCCCAAAGGTCACCGGGCCTGGTGTCACTTTAATGAAGTAGTCCAGTTACACATTTGTGGGCTTATAACTTGGCTTCTGAATGTCCTACAGATATCAGGTTTGTTTTACAGTACTCCAATTAACAGCCCCCTTTACCACTAAAAGGAATGGAGTCATTAGCACTTATGGTTTTTAAATGGCACCCAGAATTATGTTGCACAAAGCATAATTTCACATCATTCTGGGTTCATTTGTGTGAAAACAAGGTCCAATCAGGCTGAAACGTTACAGGAAGGTAGAATCTATTGAGTTGTAAGTGATCTCAACGTTTCATGATGATAGTACTTTCCTAAGGGGATCAAACCATGTCCCAAAGGTCACCGGATCTGGTGTCAATTTAAAGAAGTAGTCCAGTTACACATTTGTGGGCTTATAACTTGGCTTCTGAATGTCCTGGAGAGATCAGGTTTGTTTTAATGTACTCCAATCAACAGCCCCTACAACCACAAAAACGAATGGAGTCATTAGCACTTATGGTTTGTAAATGGCACCCAGAATTATGTTGCACGAAGCACAATTTCACATCATTCTGGGTCCATTTGTGTGAAAACAAGGTCCAATCAGGCTGAAACGTTACAAGAAGGTAGAATCTATTGAGTTGTAAGTGATCTGAACGTTTCATGGTGATTGCACATTCCTATAGGGGGTCAAACCATATCCCAAAGGTCACCGGGCCTGGTGTCTCTTTAAAGAAGTAGTCCAGTTACACCTTTGAGTGCCTATAACTTGGTTTCTGAATGTCCTAGAGAGATCAGGTTTGTTTTAGTGTACTCCAATCAACAGCCCCTACAACCTCAAAAAGGAATGGAGTCATTAGCACTTATGGTTTGTAAATGGCACCCAGAATTATGTTGCACAAAGCACAATTTCACATCATTCTGGGTCCATTTGTGTGAAAACAAGGTCCAATCAGGCTGAAACGTTACAAGAAGGTAGAATCTATTGAGTTGTAAGTGATCTGAACGTTTCATGATGATCGCACATTCCTATTGGGGGTCAAACCATGTCCCAAAGGTCACCGGGCCTGGTGTCACTTTAAAGAAGTAGTCTAGTTACACATTTGTGGGCTTATAACTTGGCTTCTGAATATCCTAGAGAGGTCAGGTTTGTTTTAGAGTACTCCAATTAGCAGCCCCCATTACCACAAAAAGGAATGGAGTGATTAGCACTTATGGTTTTTAAATGGCACCCAGAATTATGTTGCACGAAGCACAATTTCACATCATTCTGGGTTCATTTGTGTGAAAACAAGGTCCAATCATGCTGAAACGTTACAGGAAGGTAGAATCTATTGAGTTTTAAGTGATCTGAACGTTTCATGATGATAGCACTTTCTTAAGGGGGTCAAACCATGTCCCAAAGGTCACCGGATCTGGTGTCAATTTAAAGAAGTAGTCCAGTTACACATTTGTGGGCTTATAACTTGGCTTCTGAATGTCCTGGAGAGATCAGGTTTGTTTTAATGTACTCCAATCAACAGCCCCTACAACCACAAAAACGAATGGAGTCATTAGCACTTATGGTTTGTAAATGGCACCCAGAATTATGTTGCACGAAGCACAATTTCACATCATTCTGGGTCCATTTGTGTGAAAACAAGGTCCAATCAGGCTGAAACGTTACAAGAAGGTAGAATCTATTGAGTTGTAAGTGATCTGAACGTTTCATGATGATTGCACATTCCTATAGGGGGTCAAACCATGTCCCAAAGGTCACCGGGCCTGGTGTCTCTTTAAAGAAGTAGTCCAGTTACACCTTTGAGTGCCTATAACTTGGTTTCTGAATGTCCTAGAGAGATCAGGTTTGTTTTAGTGTACTCCAATCAACAGCCCCTACAACCTCAAAAAGGAATGGAGTCATTAGCACTTATGGTTTTTAAATGGCACCCAGAATTATGTTGCACGAAGCACAATTTCACATCATTCTGGGTCCATTTGTGTGAAAACAAGGTCCAATCAGGCTGAAACGTTACAAGAAGGTAGAATCTATTGAGTTGTAAGTGATCTGAACGTTTCATGATGATCGCACATTCCTATTGGGGGTCAAACCATGTCCCAAAGGTCACCGGGCCTGGTGTCACTTTAAAGAAGTAGTCCAGTTACACCTTTGTGGGCTTATAACTTGGTTTCTGAATATCCTAGAGAGGTCAGGTTTGTTTTAATGGACTCCAACCAACAGCCCCTACAACCACAAAAAGGAATGGAGTCATTAGCACTTATGGTTTGTAAAAGGCACCCAGAATTATGTTGCACAAAGCACAATTTCACATCATTCTGGGTCCATTTGTGTGAAAACAAGGTCCAATCAGGCTGAAACGTTACAAGAAGGTAGAATCTATTGAGTTGTAAGTGATCTGAACGTTTCATGATGATAGCACTTTCCTAAGGGGGTCAAACCATGTCCCAAAGGTCACTGGATCTGGTGTCAATTTAAAGAAGTAGTCCAGTTACACATTTGTGGGCTTATAACTTGGCTTCTGAATGTCCTAGAGAGATCAGGTTTATTTTAGTATACTCCAATCAACAGCCCCTACAACCACAAAAAGGAATGGAGTCATTAGCACTTATGGTTTTTAAATGGCACCCAGAATTATGTTGCACGAAGCACAATTTCACATCATTCTGGGTTCATTTGTGTGAAAACAAGGTCCAATCAGGCTGAAACTTTACAGGAAGGTAGAATCTATTGAGTTGTAAGTGATCTGAACGTTTCATGATGATAGCACTTTCCTAAGGGGGTCAAACCATGTCCCAAACGTCACCGGATCTGGTGTCAATTTAAAGAAGTAGTCCAGTTACACATTTGTGGGCTTATAACTTGGCTTCTGAATGTCCTAGAGAGATCAGGTTTGTTTTAATGTACTCCAACCAACAGCCCCTACAACCACAAAAAGGAATGGAGTCTTTAGCACTTATGGTTTGTAAATGGCACCCAGAATTATGTTGCACGAAGCACAATTTCACATCATTCTGGGTCCATTTGTGCGAAAACAAGGTCCAATCAGGCTGAAACGTTACAAGAAGGTAGAATCTATTGAGTTGTAAGTGATCTGAACGTTTCATGATGATCGCACATTCCTATTGGGGGTCAAACCATGTCCCAAAGGTCACCGGGCCTGGTGTCACTTTAAAGAAGTAGTCCAGTTACACCTTTGTGGGCTTATAACTTGGCTTCTGAATATCCTAGAGAGGTCAGGTTTGTTTTAGAGTACTCCAATTAGCAGCCCCCATTACCACAAAAAGGAATGGAGTGATTAGCACTTATGGTTTTTAAATGGCACCCAGAATTATGTTGCACGAAGCACAATTTCACATCATTCTGGGTTCATTTGTGTGAAAAAAAGGTCCAATCAGGCTGAAACGTTACAGGAAGGTAGAATCTATTGAGTTGTAAATGATCTGAACGTTTCATGATGATAGCACATTCCTAAGGGGGTCAAACCATGTCCCAAAGGTCACCGGATCTGGTGTCAATTTAAAGAAGTAGTCCAGTTACACATTTGTGGGCTTATAACTTGGCTTCTGAATGTCCTAGAGAGATCAGGTTTATTTTAGCATACTCCAATCAACAGCCCCTACAACCACAAAAAGGAATGGAGTCATTCGCACTTATGGTTTTTAAATGGCACCCAGAATTATGTTGCACGAAGCACAATTTCACATCATTCTGGGTTCATTTGTGTGAAAACAAGGTCCAATCAGGCTGAAACTTTACAGGAAGGTAGAATCTATTGAGTTGTAAGTGATCTGAACGTTTCATGATGATAGCACTTTCCTAAGGGGGTCAAAACATGTCCCAAACGTCACCGGATCTGGTGTCAATTTAAAGAAGGAGTCCAGTTACACATTTGTGGGCTTATAAATTGGCTTCTGAATGTCCTAGAGAGATCAGGTTTGTTTTAATGTACTCCAACCAACAGCCCCTACAACCACAAAAAGGAATGGAGTCTTTAGCACTGATGGTTTGTAAATGGCACCCAGAATTATGTTGCACGAAGCACAATTTCACATCATTCTGGGTCCATTTGTGTGAAAACAAGGTCCAATCAGGCTGAAACGTTACAAGAAGGTAGAATCTATTGAGTTGTAAGTGATCTGAACGTTTCATGATGATCGCACATTCCTATAGGGGGTCAAACCATGTCCCAAAGGTCACCGGGCCTGGTGTCACTTTAAAGAAGTAGTCCAGTTACACCTTTGTGGGCTTATAACTTGGCTTCTGAATATCCTAGAGAGGTCAGGTTTGTTTTAGAGTACTCCAATCAGCAGCCCCCATTACCACTAAAAGGAATGGAGTTATTAGCACTTATGGTTTTTAAATGGCACCCAGAATTATGTTGCACGAAGCACAATTTCACATCATTCTGGGTTCATTTGTGTGAAAACAAGGTCCAATCAGGCTGAAACGTTACAAGAAGGTAGAATCTATTGAGTTGTAAGTGATCTGAACGTTTCATGATGATCGCACATTCCTATAGCGGGTAAAACCATGTCCCAAAGGTCACCGGGCCTGGTGTCACTTTAAAGAAGTAGTCCAGTTACTCATTTGTGGGCTTATAACTTGGCTTCTGAATGTCCTAGAGAGATCAGGTTTGTTTTACAGTACTCCAATTAACAGCCCCCTTTACCACTAAAAGGAATGGAGTCATTAGCACTTATGGTTTTTAAATGGCACCCAGAATTATGTTGCACGAAGCACAATTTAAGATCATTCTGGGTTCATTTGTGTGAAAACAAGGTCCAATAAGGCTGAAACGTTACAGGAAGTTAGAATCTATTAAGTTGTAAGTGATCTGAACGTTTCATGATGATATCACTTTCCTAAAGGGGTCAAACCATGTCCCAAATGTCACCGGATCTGGTGTCAATTTAAAGAAGAAGTCCAGTTACACATTTGTGGGCTTATAACTTGGCTTCTGAATGTCCTAGAGAGATCAGGTTTGTTTTAATGTTCTCCAACCAACAGCCCCTACAACCACAAAAAGGAATGGAGTCATTAGCACTTATGGTTTGTAAATGGCACCTAGAATTATGTTGCACGAAGCACAATTTCACATCATTCTGGGTCCATTTGTGTGAAAACAAGGTCCAATCAGGCTGAAACGTTACAAGAAGGTAGAATCTATTGAGTTGTAAGTGATCTGAACGTTTCATGATGATCGCACATTCCTATTGGGGGTCAAACCATGTCCCAAAGGTCACCGGGCCTGGTGTCACTTTAAAGAAGTAGTCCAGTTACACCTTTGTGGGCTTATAACTTGGCTTCTGAATATCCTAGAGAGGTCAGGTTTGTTTTAGAGTACTCCAATTAGCAGCCCCCATTACCACAAAAAGGAATGGAGTGATTAGCACTTATGGTTTTTAAATGGCACCCAGAATTATGTTGCACGAAGCACAATTTCACATCATTCTGGGTTCATTTGTGTGAAAAAAAGGTCCAATCAGGCTGAAACGTTACAGGAAGGTAGAATCTATTGAGTTGTAAATGATCTGAACGTTTCATGATGATAGCACATTCCTAAGGGGGTCAAACCATGTCCCAAAGGTCACCGGATCTGGTGTCAATTTAAAGAAGTAGTCCAGTTACACATTTGTGGGCTTATAACCTGGCTTCTGAATGTCCTAGAGAGATCAGGTTTATTTTAGCATACTCCAATCAACAGCCCCTACAACCACAAAAAGGAATGGAGTCATTCGCACTTATGGTTTTTAAATGGCACCCAGAATTATGTTGCACGAAGCACAATTTCACATCATTCTGGGTTCATTTGTGTGAAAACAAGGTCCAATCAGGCTGAAACTTTACAGGAAGGTAGAATCTATTGAGTTGTAAGTGATCTGAACGTTTCATGATGATAGCACTTTCCTAAGGGGGTCAAAACATGTCCCAAACGTCACCGGATCTGGTGTCAATTTAAAGAAGGAGTCCAGTTACACATTTGTGGGCTTATAAATTGGCTTCTGAATGTCCTAGAGAGATCAGGTTTGTTTTAATGTACTCCAACCAACAGCCCCTACAACCACAAAAAGGAATGGAGTCTTTAGCACTGATGGTTTGTAAATGGCACCCAGAATTATGTTGCACGAAGCACAATTTCACATCATTCTGGGTTCATTTGTGTGAAAACAAGGTCCAATCAGGCTGAAACGTTACAAGAAGGTAGAATCTATTGAGTTGTAAGTGATCTGAACGTTTCATGATGATCGCACATTCCTATAGCGGGTAAAACCATGTCCCAAAGGTCACCGGGCCTGGTGTCACTTTAAAGAAGTAGTCCAGTTACTCATTTGTGGGCTTATAACTTGGCTTCTGAATGTCCTAGAGAGATCAGGTTTGTTTTAATGTTCTCCAACCAACAGCCCCTACAACCACAAAAAGGAATGGAGTCATTAGCACTTATGGTTTGTAAATGGCACCTAGAATTATGTTGCACGAAGCACAATTTCACATCATTCTGGGTCCATTTGTGTGAAAACAAGGTCCAATCAGGCTGAAACGTTACAAGAAGGTAGAATCTATTGAGTTGTAAGTGATCTGAACGTTTCATGATGATCGCACATTCCTATTGGGGGTCAAACCATGTCCCAAAGGTCACCGGGCCTGGTGTCACTTTAAAGAAGTAGTCCAGTTACACCTTTGTGGGCTTATAACTTGGCTTCTGAATATCCTAGAGAGGTCAGGTTTGTTTTAGAGTACTCCAATTAGCAGCCCCCATTACCACAAAAAGGAATGGAGTGATTAGCACTTATGGTTTTTAAATGGCACCCAGAATTATGTTGCACGAAGCACAATTTCACATCATTCTGGGTTCATTTGTGTGAAAAAAAGGTCCAATCAGGCTGAAACGTTACAGGAAGGTAGAATCTATTGAGTTGTAAATGATCTGAACGTTTCATGATGATAGCACATTCCTAAGGGGGTCAAACCATGTCCCAAAGGTCACCGGATCTGGTGTCAATTTAAAGAAGTAGTCCAGTTACACATTTGTGGGCTTATAACTTGGCTTCTGAATGTCCTAGAGAGATCAGGTTTATTTTAGCATACTCCAATCAACAGCCCCTACAACCACAAAAAGGAATGGAGTCATTCGCACTTATGGTTTTTAAATGGCACCCAGAATTATGTTGCACGAAGCACAATTTCACATCATTCTGGGTTCATTTGTGTGAAAACAAGGTCCAATCAGGCTGAAACTTTACAGGAAGGTAGAATCTATTGAGTTGTAAGTGATCTGAACGTTTCATGATGATAGCACTTTCCTAAGGGGGTCAAAACATGTCCCAAACGTCACCGGATCTGGTGTCAATTTAAAGAAGGAGTCCAGTTACACATTTGTGGGCTTATAAATTGGCTTCTGAATGTCCTAGAGAGATCAGGTTTGTTTTAATGTACTCCAACCAACAGCCCCTACAACCACAAAAAGGAATGGAGTCTTTAGCACTGATGGTTTGTAAATGGCACCCAGAATTATGTTGCACGAAGCACAATTTCACATCATTCTGGGTTCATTTGTGTGAAAACAAGGTCCAATCAGGCTGAAACGTTACAAGAAGGTAGAATCTATTGAGTTGTAAGTGATCTGAACGTTTCATGATGATCGCACATTCCTATAGCGGGTAAAACCATGTCCCAAAGGCCACCGGGCCTGGTGTCACTTTAAAGAAGTAGTCCAGTTACTCATTTGTGGGCTTATAACTTGGCTTCTGAATGTCCTAGAGAGATCAGGTTTGTTTTACAGTACTCCAATTAACAGCCCCCTTTACCACTAAAAGGAATGGAGTCATTAGCACTTATGGTTTTTAAATGGCACCCAGAATTATGTTGCACGAAGCACAATTTAAGATCATTCTGGGTTCATTTGTGTGAAAACAAGGTCCAATAAGGCTGAAACGTTACAGGAAGTTAGAATCTATTAAGTTGTAAGTGATCTGAACGTTTCATGATGATATCACTTTCCTAAAGGGGTCAAACCATGTCCCAAATGTCACCG
Source organism: Nothobranchius furzeri (assembly GCF_043380555.1). Classification (NCBI taxonomy): domain Eukaryota; kingdom Metazoa; phylum Chordata; class Actinopteri; order Cyprinodontiformes; family Nothobranchiidae; genus Nothobranchius; species Nothobranchius furzeri. The sequence continues at coordinate 13,316,162 of NC_091748.1, read as the reverse complement.
GATCTGGTGTCAATTTAAAGAAGAAGTCCAGTTACACATTTGTGGGCTTATAACTTGGCTTCTGAATGTCCTAGAGAGATCAGGTTTGTTTTAATGTTCTCCAACCAACAGCCCCTACAACCACAAAAAGGAATGGAGTCATTAGCACTTATGGTTTGTAAATGGCACCTAGAATTATGTTGCACGAAGCACAATTTCACATCATTCTGGGTCCATTTGTGTGAAAACAAGGTCCAATCAGGCTGAAACGTTACAAGAAGGTAGAATCTATTGAGTTGTAAGTGATCTGAACGTTTCATGATGATCGCACATTCCTATTGGGGGTCAAACCATGTCCCAAAGGTCACCGGGCCTGGTGTCACTTTAAAGAAGTAGTCCAGTTACACCTTTGTGGGCTTATAACTTGGCTTCTGAATATCCTAGAGAGGTCAGGTTTGTTTTAGAGTACTCCAATTAGCAGCCCCCATTACCACAAAAAGGAATGGAGTGATTAGCACTTATGGTTTTTAAATGGCACCCAGAATTATGTTGCACGAAGCACAATTTCACATCATTCTGGGTTCATTTGTGTGAAAAAAAGGTCCAATCAGGCTGAAACGTTACAGGAAGGTAGAATCTATTGAGTTGTAAATGATCTGAACGTTTCATGATGATAGCACATTCCTAAGGGGGTCAAACCATGTCCCAAAGGTCACCGGATCTGGTGTCAATTTAAAGAAGTAGTCCAGTTACACATTTGTGGGCTTATAACTTGGCTTCTGAATGTCCTAGAGAGATCAGGTTTATTTTAGCATACTCCAATCAACAGCCCCTACAACCACAAAAAGGAATGGAGTCATTCGCACTTATGGTTTTTAAATGGCACCCAGAATTATGTTGCACGAAGCACAATTTCACATCATTCTGGGTTCATTTGTGTGAAAACAAGGTCCAATCAGGCTGAAACTTTACAGGAAGGTAGAATCTATTGAGTTGTAAGTGATCTGAACGTTTCATGATGATAGCACTTTCCTAAGGGGGTCAAAACATGTCCCAAACGTCACCGGATCTGGTGTCAATTTAAAGAAGGAGTCCAGTTACACATTTGTGGGCTTATAAATTGGCTTCTGAATGTCCTAGAGAGATCAGGTTTGTTTTAATGTACTCCAACCAACAGCCCCTACAACCACAAAAAGGAATGGAGTCTTTAGCACTGATGGTTTGTAAATGGCACCCAGAATTATGTTGCACGAAGCACAATTTCACATCATTCTGGGTCCATTTGTGTGAAAACAAGGTCCAATCAGGCTGAAACGTTACAAGAAGGTACAATCTATTGAGTTGTAAGTGATCTGAACGTTTCATGATGATCGCACATTCCTATAGGGGGTCAAACCATGTCCCAAAGGTCACCGGGCCTGGTGTCACTTTAAAGAAGTAGTCCAGTTACACCTTTGTGGGCTTATAACTTGGCTTCTGAATATCCTAGAGAGGTCAGGTTTGTTTTAGAGTACTCCAATCAGCAGCCCCCATTACCACTAAAAGGAATGGAGTTATTAGAACTTATGGTTTTTAAATGGCACCCAGAATTATGTTGCACGAAGCACAATTTCACATCATTCTGGGTTCATTTGTGTGAAAACAAGGTCCAATCAGGCTGAAACGTTACAAGAAGGTAGAATCTATTGAGTTGTAAGTGATCTGAACGTTTCATGATGATCGCACATTCCTATAGCGGGTAAAACCATGTCCCAAAGGTCACCGGGCCTGGTGTCACTTTAAAGAAGTAGTCCAGTTACTCATTTGTGGGCTTATAACTTGGCTTCTGAATGTCCTAGAGAGATCAGGTTTGTTTTACAGTACTCCAATTAACAGCCCCCTTTACCACTAAAAGGAATGGAGTCATTAGCACTTATGGTTTTTAAATGGCACCCAGAATTATGTTGCACGAAGCACAATTTCACATCATTCTGGGTTCATTTGTGTGAAAACAAGGTCCAATAAGGCTGAAACGTTACAGGAAGTTAGAATCTATTGAGTTGTAAGTGATCTGAACGTTTCATGATGATATCACTTTCCTAAAGGGGTCAAACCATGTCCCAAAGGTCACCGGATCTGGTGTCAATTTAAAGAAGAAGTCCAGTTACACATTTGTGGGCTTATAACTTGGCTTCTGAATGTCCTAGAGAGATCAGGTTTGTTTTAATGTTCTCCAACCAACAGCCCCTACAACCACAAAAAGGAATGGAGTCATTAGCACTTATGGTTTGTAAATGGCACCTAGAATTATGTTGCACGAAGCACAATTTCACATCATTCTGGGTCCATTTGTGTGAAAACAAGGTCCAATCAGGCTGAAACGTTACAAGAAGGTAGAATCTATTGAGTTGTAAGTGATCTGAATGTTTCATGATGATCGCACATTCCTAGAGGGGGTCAAACCATGTCCCAAAGGTCACCGGGCCTGGTGTCACTTTAAAGAAGTAGTCCAATTACACCTTTGAGGGCTTATAACTTGGTTTCTGAATGTCCTAGAGAGATCAGGTTTGTTTTAGTGTACTCCAATCAACAGCCCCTACAACCTCAAAAATGAATTGAGTCATTAGCACTTATGGTTTTTAAATGGCACCCAGAGTTATGTTGCACGAAGCACAATTTCACATCATTCTGGGACAATTTGTGTGAAAACAAGGTCCAATCAGGCTGAAACGTTACAAGAAGGTAGAATCTATTGAGTTGTAAGTGATCTGAACGTTTCATGATGATCGCACATTCCTATAGGGGGTCAAACCATGTCCCAAAGGTCACCGGGCCTGGTGTCTCTTTAAAGTAGTCCAATTACACCTTTAAGGGCTTATAACTTGGTTTCTGAATGTCCTAGAGAGGTCAGGTTTGTTTTAGAGTACTCCAATCAACAGCCCCTACAACCACAAAAAGAAATGGAGTCATTAGCACTTATGGTTTTTAAATGGCACCCAGAATTATGTTGCACGATGCACAATTTCACATCATACTGGGTTCATTTGTGTGAAAACAAGGTCCAATCAGGCTGAAACGTTACATGAAGGTAGAATCTATTGAGCTGTAAGTGATCTGAACGTTTCATGATGATCACACATTCCTATAGGGGGTCAAACCATGTCCCAAAGGTCACCGGGCCTGGTGTCACTTTAAAGAAGTAGTCCAATTACACCTTTGTGGGCTTATAACTTGGTTTCTGAATGTCCTAGAGAGATCAGGTTTGTTTTAATGTTCTCCAACCAACAGTCCCTACAACCACAAAAAGGAATGGAGTCATTAGCACTTATGGTTTGTAAATGGCACCTAGAATTATGTTGCACGAAGCACAATTTCACATCATTCTGGGTCCATTTGTGTGAAAACAAGGTCCAATCAGGCTGAAACGTTACAAGAAGGTAGAATCTATTGAGTTGTAAGTGATCTGAACGTTTCATGATGATCGCACATTCCTAGAGGGGGTCAAACCATGTCCCAAAGGTCACCGGGCCTGGTGTGACTTTAAAGAAGTAGTCCAATTACACCTTTGAGGGCTTATAATTTGGTTTCTGATTGTCCTAGAGAGATCAGGTTTGTTTTAGTGGACTCCAATCAACAGCCCCTACAACCTCAAAAAGGAATTGAGTCATTATCACTTATGGTTTTTAAATGGCACCCAGAATTATGTTGCACGAAGCACAATTTCACATCATTCTGGGTCCATTTGTGTGAAAACAAGGTCCAATCAGGCTGAAACGTTACAAGAAGGTAGAATCTATTGAGTTGTAAGTGATCTGAACGTTTCATGATGATCGCACATTCCTATAGGGGGTCAAACCATGTCCCAAAGGTCACCGGGCCTGGTGTCACTTTAAAGAAGTAGTCCAGTTACACATTTATGGGCTTATAACTTGGCTTCTGAATGCCCTAGAGAGATCAGGTTTGTTTTAATGTACTCCAACCAACAGCCCCTACAACCACAAAAAGGAATGGAGTCATTAGTACTTATGGTTTGTAAATGGCACCCAGAATTATGTTGCACGAAGCACAATTTCACATCATTCTGGGTCCATTTGTGTGAAAACAAGGTCCAATCAGGCTGAAACATTACAAGAAGGTAGAATCTATTGAGTTGTAAGTGATCTGAAAGTTTCATGATGATCGCACATTCCTATAGGGGGTCAAACCATGTCCCAAAGGTCACCGGGCCTGGTGTCTCTTTAAGTAGTCCAATTACACCTTTGAGGGCTTATAACTTGGTTTCTGAATGTCCTAGAGAGGTCAGGTTTGTTTTAGAGTACTCCAATTAGCAGCCCCCATTACCACTAAAAGGAATGGAGTCATTAGCACTAATGGTTTTTAAATGGCACCCAGAATTATGTTGCACGAAGCACAATTTCACATCATTCTGGGTTCATTTGTGTGAAAACAAGGTACAATCAGGCTGAAACGTTAAAGGAAGGTAGAATCTATTGAGTTGTAAGTGATCTGAATGTTTCATGATGATAGCACTTTCCTAAGGGGGTCAAACCATGTCCCAAAGGTCACCGGATCTGGTGTCAATTTAAAGAAGTAGTCCAGTTACACATTTGTGGGCTTATAACTTGGCTTCTGAATGTCCTAGAGAGATCAGGTTTGTTTTAGTATACTCCAATCAACAGCCCCTACAACCACAAAAAGAAATGGAGTCATTAGCACTTATGGTTTTTAAATGGCACCCAGAATTATGTTGCACGAAGCACAATTTCACATCATACTGGGTTCATTTGTGTGAAAACAAGGTCCAATCAGGCTGAAACTTTACAGGAAGGTAGAATCTATTGAGTTGTAAGTGATCTGAACGTTTCATGATGATAGCACTTTCCTAAGGGGGTCAAACCATGTCCCAAACGTCACCGGATCTGGTGTCAATTTAAAGAAGTAGTCCAGTTACACATTTGTGGGCTTATAACTTGGCTTCTGAATGTCCTAGAGAGATCAAGTTTGTTTTAATGTACTCCAACCAACAGCCCCTACAACCACAAAAAGGAATGGAGTCTTTAGCACTTATGGTTTGTAAATGGCACCCAGAATTATGTTGCACGAAGCACAATTTCACATCATTCTGGGTCCATTTGTGTGAAAACAAGGTCCTATCAGGCTGAAACGTTACAAGAAGGTAGAATCTATTGAGTTGTAAGTGATCTGAACGTTTCATGATGATCGCACATTCCTATAGGGGGTCAAACCATGTCCCACGGGTCAGCGGGCCTGGTGTCACTTTAAAGAAGTAGTCCAGTTACACCTTTGTGGGCTTATAACTTGGCTTCTGAATATCCTAGAGAGGTCAGGTTTGTTTTAGAGTACTCCAATCAGCAGCCCCCATTACCACTAAAAGGAATGGAGTTATTAGGACTTATGGTTTTTAAATGGCACCCAGAATTATGTTGCACGAAGCACAATTTCACATCATTCTGGGTTCATTTGTGTGAAAACAAGGTCCAATCAGGCTGAAACGTTACAAGAAGGTAGAATCTATTGAGTTGTAAGTGATCTGAACGTTTCATGATGATCGCACATTCCTATAGGGGGTAAAACCATGTCCCAAAGGTCACCGGGCCTGGTGTCACTTTAATGAAGTAGTCCAGTTACACATTTGTGGGCTTATAACTTGGCTTCTGAATGTCCTACAGATATCAGGTTTGTTTTACAGTACTCCAATTAACAGCCCCCTTTACCACTAAAAGGAATGGAGTCATTAGCACTTATGGTTTTTAAATGGCACCCAGAATTATGTTGCACAAAGCATAATTTCACATCATTCTGGGTTCATTTGTGTGAAAACAAGGTCCAATCAGGCTGAAACGTTACAGGAAGGTAGAATCTATTGAGTTGTAAGTGATCTCAACGTTTCATGATGATAGTACTTTCCTAAGGGGATCAAACCATGTCCCAAAGGTCACCGGATCTGGTGTCAATTTAAAGAAGTATTCCAGTTACACATTTGTGGGCTTATAACTTGGCTTCTGAATGTCCTGGAGAGATCAGGTTTGTTTTAATGTACTCCAATCAACAGCCCCTACAACCACAAAAACGAATGGAGTCATTAGCACTTATGGTTTGTAAATGGCACCCAGAATTATGTTGCACGAAGCACAATTTCACATCATTCTGGGTCCATTTGTGTGAAAACAAGGTCCAATCAGGCTGAAACGTTACAAGAAGGTAGAATCTATTGAGTTGTAAGTGATCTGAACGTTTCATGGTGATTGCACATTCCTATAGGGGGTCAAACCATATCCCAAAGGTCACCGGGCCTGGTGTCTCTTTAAAGAAGTAGTCCAGTTACACCTTTGAGTGCCTATAACTTGGTTTCTGAATGTCCTAGAGAGATCAGGTTTGTTTTAGTGTACTCCAATCAACAGCCCCTACAACCTCAAAAAGGAATGGAGTCATTAGCACTTATGGTTTGTAAATGGCACCCAGAATTATGTTGCACAAAGCACAATTTCACATCATTCTGGGTCCATTTGTGTGAAAACAAGGTCCAATCAGGCTGAAACGTTACAAGAAGGTAGAATCTATTGAGTTGTAAGTGATCTGAACGTTTCATGATGATCGCACATTCCTATTGGGGGTCAAACCATGTCCCAAAGGTCACCGGGCCTGGTGTCACTTTAAAGAAGTAGTCTAGTTACACATTTGTGGGCTTATAACTTGGCTTCTGAATATCCTAGAGAGGTCAGGTTTGTTTTAGAGTACTCCAATTAGCAGCCCCCATTACCACAAAAAGGAATGGAGTGATTAGCACTTATGGTTTTTAAATGGCACCCAGAATTATGTTGCACGAAGCACAATTTCACATCATTCTGGGTTCATTTGTGTGAAAACAAGGTCCAATCATGCTGAAACGTTACAGGAAGGTAGAATCTATTGAGTTTTAAGTGATCTGAACGTTTCATGATGATAGCACTTTCTTAAGGGGGTCAAACCATGTCCCAAAGGTCACCGGATCTGGTGTCAATTTAAAGAAGTAGTCCAGTTACACATTTGTGGGCTTATAACTTGGCTTCTGAATGTCCTGGAGAGATCAGGTTTGTTTTAATGTACTCCAATCAACAGCCCCTACAACCACAAAAACGAATGGAGTCATTAGCACTTATGGTTTGTAAATGGCACCCAGAATTATGTTGCACGAAGCACAATTTCACATCATTCTGGGTCCATTTGTGTGAAAACAAGGTCCAATCAGGCTGAAACGTTACAAGAAGGTAGAATCTATTGAGTTGTAAGTGATCTGAACGTTTCATGATGATTGCACATTCCTATAGGGGGTCAAACCATGTCCCAAAGGTCACCGGGCCTGGTGTCTCTTTAAAGAAGTAGTCCAGTTACACCTTTGAGTGCCTATAACTTGGTTTCTGAATGTCCTAGAGAGATCAGGTTTGTTTTAGTGTACTCCAATCAACAGCCCCTACAACCTCAAAAAGGAATGGAGTCATTAGCACTTATGGTTTTTAAATGGCACCCAGAATTATGTTGCACGAAGCACAATTTCACATCATTCTGGGTCCATTTGTGTGAAAACAAGGTCCAATCAGGCTGAAACGTTACAAGAAGGTAGAATCTATTGAGTTGTAAGTGATCTGAACGTTTCATGATGATCGCACATTCCTATTGGGGGTCAAACCATGTCCCAAAGGTCACCGGGCCTGGTGTCACTTTAAAGAAGTAGTCCAGTTACACCTTTGTGGGCTTATAACTTGGTTTCTGAATATCCTAGAGAGGTCAGGTTTGTTTTAATGGACTCCAACCAACAGCCCCTACAACCACAAAAAGGAATGGAGTCATTAGCACTTATGGTTTGTAAAAGGCACCCAGAATTATGTTGCACAAAGCACAATTTCACATCATTCTGGGTCCATTTGTGTGAAAACAAGGTCCAATCAGGCTGAAACGTTACAAGAAGGTAGAATCTATTGAGTTGTAAGTGATCTGAACGTTTCATGATGATAGCACTTTCCTAAGGGGGTCAAACCATGTCCCAAAGGTCACTGGATCTGGTGTCAATTTAAAGAAGTAGTCCAGTTACACATTTGTGGGCTTATAACTTGGCTTCTGAATGTCCTAGAGAGATCAGGTTTATTTTAGTATACTCCAATCAACAGCCCCTACAACCACAAAAAGGAATGGAGTCATTAGCACTTATGGTTTTTAAATGGCACCCAGAATTATGTTGCACGAAGCACAATTTCACATCATTCTGGGTTCATTTGTGTGAAAACAAGGTCCAATCAGGCTGAAACTTTACAGGAAGGTAGAATCTATTGAGTTGTAAGTGATCTGAACGTTTCATGATGATAGCACTTTCCTAAGGGGGTCAAACCATGTCCCAAACGTCACCGGATCTGGTGTCAATTTAAAGAAGTAGTCCAGTTACACATTTGTGGGCTTATAACTTGGCTTCTGAATGTCCTAGAGAGATCAGGTTTGTTTTAATGTACTCCAACCAACAGCCCCTACAACCACAAAAAGGAATGGAGTCTTTAGCACTTATGGTTTGTAAATGGCACCCAGAATTATGTTGCACGAAGCACAATTTCACATCATTCTGGGTCCATTTGTGCGAAAACAAGGTCCAATCAGGCTGAAACGTTACAAGAAGGTAGAATCTATTGAGTTGTAAGTGATCTGAACGTTTCATGATGATCGCACATTCCTATAGGGGGTCAAACCATGTCCCAAAGGTCACCGGGCCTGGTGTCACTTTAAAGAAGTAGTCCAGTTACACCTTTGTGGGCTTATAACTTGGCTTCTGAATATCCTAGAGAGGTCAGGTTTGTTTTAGAGTACTCCAATCAGCAGCCCCCATTACCACTAAAAGGAATGGAGTTATTAGCACTTATGGTTTTTAAATGGCACCCAGAATTATGTTGCACGAAGCACAATTTCACATCATTCTGGGTTCATTTGTGTGAAAACAAGGTCCAATCAGGCTGAAACGTTACAAGAAGGTAGAATCTATTGAGTTGTAAGTGATCTGAACGTTTCATGATGATCGCACATTCCTATAGGGGGTCAAACCATGTCCCAAAGGTCACCGGGCCGTGTGTCACTTTAATGAAGTAGTCCAGTTACACATTTCTAGGCTTATAACTTGGCTTCTGAATGTCCTAGAGATATCAGGTTTGTTTTACAGTACTCCAATTAACAGCCCCCTTTACCACTAAAAGGAATGGAGTCATTAGCACTTATGGTTTTTAAATGGCACCCAGAATTATGTTGCACGAAGCACAATTTCACATCATTCTGGGTTCATTTGTGTGAAAACAAGGTCCAATCAGGCTGAAACGTTACAGGAAGGTAGAATCTATTGAGTTGTAAGTGATCTCAACTTTTCCTGATGATAGTACTTTCCTAAGGGGATCAAACCATGTCCCAAAGGTCACCGGATCTGGTTTCAATTTAAAGAAGTAGTCCAGTTACACATTTGTGGGCTTATAACTTGGCTTCTGAATGTCCTGGAGAGATCAGGTTTGTTTTAATGTACTCCAATCAACAGCCCCTACAACCACAAAAAGGAATGGAGTCATTAGCACTTATGGTTTGTAAATGGCACCCAGAATTATGTTGCACGAAGCACAATTTCACATCATTCTGGGTCCATTTGTGTGAAAACAAGGTCCAATCAGGCTGAAACGTTACAAGAAGGTAGAATCTATTGAGTTGTAAGTGATCTGAACGTTTCATGATGATTGCACATTCCTATAGGGGGTCAAACCATGTCCCAAAGGTCACCGGGCCTGGTGTCTCTTTAAAGAAGTAGTCCAGTTACACCTTTGAGTGCCTATAACTTGGTTTCTGAATGTCCTAGAGAGATCAGGTTTGTTTTAGTGTACTCCAATCAACAGCCCCTACAACCTCAAAAAGGAATGGAGTCATTAGGACTTATGATTTTTAAATGGCACCCAGAATTATGTTGCACGAAGCACAATTTCACATCATTCTGGGTCCGTTTGTGTGAAAACAAGGTCCAATCAGGCTGAAACGTTACAAGAAGGTAGAATCTATTGAGTTGTAAGTGATCTGAACGTTTCATGATGATCGCACATTCCTATTGGGGGTCAAACCATGTCCCAAAGGTCACCGGGCCTGGTGTCACTTTAAAGAAGTATTCCAGTTACACCTTTGTGGGCTTATAACTTGGTTTCTGAATATCCTAGAGAGGTCAGGTTTGTTTTAATGTTCTCCAATCAACAGCCCCTACAACCACAAAAAGGAATGGAGTCATTAGCACTCATGGTTTGTAAATGGCACCCAGAATTATGTTGCACGAAGCACAATTTCACATCATTCTGGGTCCATTTGTGTGAAAACAAGGTCCAATCAGGCTAAAACGTTACAAGAAGGTAGAATCTATTGAGTTGTAAGTGATCTGAACGTTTCATGATGATCGCACATTCCTATAGGGGGTCAAACCATGTCCCAAAGGTCACCGGGCCTGGTGTCACTTTAAAGAAGTAGTCCAGTTACACCTTTGAGGGCTTATAACTTGGTTTCTGAATGTCCTAGAGAGATCAGGTTTGTTTTAGTGTACTCCAATCAACAGCCCCTACAACCTCAAAAAGGAATGGAGTCATTAGCACTTATGGTTTTTAAATGGCACCCAGAATTAAGTTGCACGAAGCACAATTTCACATCATTCTGGGTTCATTTGTGTGAAAACAAGGTCCAATCAGGCTGAAACGTTACAAGAAGGTAGAATCTATTGAGTTGTAAGTGATCTGAACGTTTCATGATGATCGCACATTCCTATTGGGGGTCAAACCATGTCCCAAAGGTCGACGGGCCTGGTGTCACTTTAAAGAAGTAGTCCAGTTACACCCTTGTGGGCTTATAACTTGGCTTCTAAATATCCTAGAGAGGTCAGGTTTGTTTTAGAGTACTCCAATTAGCAGCCCCCATTACCACTAAAAGGAATGGAGTCATTAGCACTTATGGTTTTTAAATGGCACCCAGAATTATGTTGCACAAAGCACAATTTTACATCATTCTGGGTTCATTTGTGTGAAAACAAGGTCCAATCAGGCTGAAACGTTACAGGAAGGTAGAATCTATTGAGTTGTAAGTGATCTGAACGTTTCATGATGATAGCACTTTCCTAAGGGGGTCAAACCATGTCCCAAAGGTCACCGGATCTGGTGTCAATTTAAAGAAGTAGTCCAGTTACACATTTGTGGGCTTATAACTTGGCTTCTGAATGTCCTAGAGAGATCAGGTTTATTTTAGTACACTCCAATCAACAGCCCCTACAACCACAAAAAGGAATGGAGTCATTAGCACTTATGGTTTTTAAATGGCACCCAGAATTATGTTGCACGAAACACAATTTCACATCATTCTGGGTTCATTTGTGTGAAAACAAGGTCCAATCAGGCTGAAACTTTACAGGAAGGTAGAATCTATTGAGTTGTAAGTGATCTGAACGTTTCATGATGATCGCACATTCCTAAGGGGGTCAAACCATGTCCCAAAGGTCACCGGAAATGGTGTCAATTTAAAGAAGTAGTCCAGTTACACATTTGTGGGCTTATAACTTGGCTTCTGAATATCCTAGAGAGGTCAGGTTTGTTTTAGAGTACTCCAATCAGCAGCCCCCATTACCACTAAAAGGAATGGAGTTATTAGCACTTATGGTTTTTAAATGGCACCCAGAATTATGTTGCACGAAGTACAATTTCACATCATTCTGGGTTCATTTGTGTGAAAACAAGGTCCAATCAGGCTGAAACGTTACAAGAAGGTAGAATCTATTGAGTTGTAAGTGATCTGAACATTTCATGATGATTGCACATTCCTATAGGGGGTAGAACCATGTCCCAAAGGTCACCGGACCTGGTGTCACTTTAAAGAAGTAGTCCAGTTACACATTTGTGGGCTTATAACTTGGCTTCTGAATGTCCTAGAGAGATGAGGTTTGTTTTAGAGTACTCCAATTAACAGCCCCCTTTACCACTAAAAGGAATGGAGTCATTAGCACTTATGGGTTTTAAATGGCACCCAGAATTATGTTGCACGAAGGACAATTTCACATCATTCTGGGTTCATTTGTGTGAAAACAAGGTCCAATCAGGCTGAAACGTTACAAGAAGGTAGAATCTATTGAGTTGTAAGTGATCTGAACGTTTCATGATGATCGCACATTCCTATAGGGGGTCAAACCATGTCCCAAAGGTCACCGGATCTGGTGTCAATTTAAAGAAGTAGTCCAGTTACATCTTTGTGGGCTCATAACTTGGCTTCTGAATGTCCTAGAGAGATCAGGTTTGTTTTAGTATACTCCAATCAACAGCCCCTACAACCACAAAAAGGAATGGAGTCATTAGCACTTATGGTTTTTAAATGGCACCCAGAATTATGTTGCTCGAAGCACAATTTCACATCATTCTGGGTTCATTTGTGTGGAAACAAGGTCCAATCAGGCTGAAACGTTACAGGAAGGTAGAATCTATTGAGTTGTAAGTGATCTCAACGTTTCATGATGATAGTACTTTCCTAAGGGGATCAAACCATGTCCCAAAGGTCACCGGATCTGGTGTCAATTTAAAGAAGTAGTCCAGTTACACATTTGTGGGCTTATAACTTGGCTTCTGAATGTCCTAGAGAGATCAGGTTTGTTTTAATGTACTCCAATCAACAGCCCCTACAACCACAAAAAGGAATGGAGTCATTAGTACTTATGGTTTTGTTGAGGGTCTGACCTCATGAGGAAATTAATATGCAGTGATTTTCTCCAAAATGACTGTGCTTAAATTGCTCTGAAAAGCAAATAATCACATCAGCGCCAAGAAACTTCATTTCCCATGATGCTTTGCACACGGAAGCATTGGGATGATGTCACCGCCTAGTACCAGAAACACGTTCTGCGCATGTGCGGGAAGCCGTGGAGCTTTTCCCGCGAACTAAGACCATAAATCTTCAGCAGAGACAAAGAAACCTCGTTCTTTTGCCCAGGATACCTGGCGGTAAGGACACGCTTGTCAACGCTCCGTCAACTTGAGCACGCGGAAGCTCTAAGTGCCAAGTTGAGCCCACGCAACCGCTGGAAACTACACTCAACTCCATCGGGACCTGACTGGGAACGAGCGGAGCTCCATTCAGCTCTCAGAGACGCTGTAAGTTGTCAAACTCAGCACAAAAGAAACTTCGTTCTCTTTGTGTCCAGCCGTGGAGAAACACACGTGGAGCCAAACAACGGAGAAAGCATCAAACCGACGGATGACGCTGAAAACTGCGGAGAAAAACGGAGAACCGTCAAATCATAACAGCGGGGACGCCTTGCTGCTTCATCTGGTGATCAGAAAACTTTTTTTTTTCTCTCCTTTTCTTCTCCCGTTTCCTCTATAGTCCAGAATAAGCAATAAAACCGCGCTATTGCTTAAAAAGTAGCTTCGTGTTTTCCTCTTTCGCTCCCAATTCGTCCTTCGGGTCATTTTGAAAGAATAAACTGCTTATTGATCATCGCTAATATCTTTAGTCGTCAGCTCTGGCCAGGCTGCCGACTCCTTTTAGATTAAACAATTTACAAGTGACCCTTTTGTTGTTTGTTAACTTTTGAAGTGTTTGAGTTAAGTTTTACTGTGATTCTAAGCCACTAAGTGTTCGGGAAAGTAGAAAACTTTACACATCCAGGTCTCCTGTTGAATGCGAGGGGAGGGGCAGAGCCCCACACACACTCACAGCTCACTTTCCCCCACCTACTCTGGGGAAACAAAGACCCATTCATCTCTCTCACACACACACACACACACACACTCACTCACACACACCACACAAACACCTTGAACATTATTTTGAATATACATCCTTTTATTATATCACATGGTTATTATTCATTTATGCCACTGTTTATTCATTTGACAAATTGTTAATTAAACGTTATAAAATTCAGATTTTCGTCTCCAGTAGCTTTGTTGTGTCGAAGAGAAGTCTCTGCTCCAAGGATTCTACGAACTTCAAGAAAGACTGATAAGAGTTTTGGATTCAATTTTTCCCCGGTAAAAGGGGAATGGTGCCCCGTATATCTAAGAATATCTTAATTAATTAATAAATCAGTAAATATTCCCATATTTACAGAATTTATTGAAGAATCCAAAAGTAAGTTGAAGCTTACTAATTGTTCGCTCCTAATAACCCCAACATTTATTGGTGCGGCCGTGTGAGGCTTGGATACACAGAGACTTTCTATCCGGCACAAACAAACAAATAAATCCAAAGGGCTTGAATTAAATATAATCAGTTGTTCATCCTTGAACCAGCAACAGAGTGGTGCTGATTTCGCTGAGCAGGAAGCTGCATCGAACTCTCACCAGTAACTCAGTGCTTCTTTAAAGGTGCAACGTGTAAATTAATTCTGGTTGACTTTTAGGTTAAAATTCAGTTTTTCCTTAAAGGTGCAACGTGTAATTAATTCTGGTTAACCTTTTAGGTTAAAATTCAGTTCCTCATTAAAGGTGCAGTGTGTAAGTAATTCTGACTAACCCTTTTAGGCTAAAATTAACTGCTAATTTAGCGACTTTAACTCACAGTGGCTATTGTAACTAACTGAAACCTTCACTCAAAGACTGATAACACCTTGTTTGCTAATATTCTGAAGGAATAACTAGCATATTTAACACTGCAAGTGTTGTAAGACGTTGCTACGGCAACGCACCAGCTTTTGCTAAAATACTGAAAGGAATAGTATTTTAGGCGTTAGTCACGGCATTCCGTGCAATCTTAAAACGCTAAAACCTGTGCGCACAAAGGTTAATTTAGTGTTTTTCTGCTACAAAGCTAGAAGTTGCTGCCCAAAAGGTGCAGCTTGAGCTATCTGCAGAAGCTCTACTAGGCTATTTTGGTTCGGTTGTTAAAAATGGAGGGACAGAGTAGTGAACTGACCAACTCCCAGCAACCAGGTGGCGCTGCGGCCCACAAATGTGAACCTGGCCTACTTTCTGGACAAATATTGTCCAAACTGGTCGCGGTTGCTCGAGAACCCGACTACCCTTCTAGGGATTTCACTGAAGAACAGCGTAGCGACGAGCTAGAAGCTGTAATCGATCAAATAGAAAACCCGGATGGTACAAAACCAATCCAGGTTCACTTAGCTAAGTTAGCCTTGATCCTCTATCAGAGAGAACTCCAACATGATCGAGAGATCATGAAGCTCCAGAGCATGCTAGCTGAAAGGCAGCAAAATGGAAGGCAGAAGGATGACGAGGAGGAAGACACCCGCACCGATTCTGGGGAAGATGGGGAGGAGACCCCGCCCCCCTCTGCTGATGACAACAGACAGTGGGAAGGGGGGAAACACCAGGACTCTCTGGACGGACGCACGCCGCAGGGGAGAGATGAAGCTCATCTGTTCCACCCTTCGGCCCCGTTCCCTACACACACTATAGGGCATTCAGGACCACCTAGGGGCCGAGAGCAGTTCGCCCTCGAATCCCAGGTTGGACCACCACCCTCATCTTCACGGCCTTCTCAATCAGTGAGAAGTCGACCAGCTGAGCGGCACCTCTATTTAGACCGCTCCCCCAGTCCACGAAGGGTGCAAGGTGCCAGCTGGGGTTATGCACAAGCCCAAGCTGCACCTCAACCATCCACCCATCCTAGCTACTCCGGTATTCGGCATGCCGATAACCAGCTGCATGACCAAGCATCATACGCCAGTCCGTACCCGGACAGAGCGTATTACGCAGAAGCCCCAGTTGAAAGACGCAGGCTGCACTTCGCAGACGTGCCCCGGGAGGAGGACCTCCCAAGACACCCACGTGACGTGCCAGCAGCCCGCCACAACATGCCGGACCCCGATTTGGGCCCCAGGAGTCAACATTGGGAGCCCAGAGCACACCAGCGATATCCAGCGCCCTCTGAGACAGACCGTGGGTCAGAGTCAGAGGATGACGCGCCGTACCGTGAGTCAGGGCTCCGTGTACGTCAAATTGAATCGCTAGCTAAAGACATAGAACGCTTTGATCCTAACACCAATGAATCCAACGTTGACGATTATCTCAGGGAGATAGAATGTTGTCTGCTTGATCTTCCAGCACCTTCTTCAAGGGAAAAGCTCAAGCTAATTTGGAAAACCACATCTAGAACGGTGCACGGTTTCATGGAAACTCTACCACCTGACATTCGAGATCGGTACTCCTCGCTCTGCCGAGCGTTGAGGGATGAATACGCCACTTATGCAGACTCTGCGTCAGCTACAATGGGGGCCTTCTCCATCAAACACGGGAGGAACGAACCCCCCAGAGAGTATTATCGCCGACTCAAAAGTGCTTATTTCCAAGGTCGAAACGGCCCTGGGCTCGAGGAAGACCCTGCCTTCAGATCCCTGTTCATTCACAACCTGCACGAGTGTGTTCGCTCCGAAGTCTCAATGTATTGTCGGATGAAAAAACTGACAACTCAGGAGATTAGGAGATACGCTCAACAGGCTTGGGAAGCCAGCGGAAAGCCCCAAAAGCCTGACGCACATCACCGCGTCATGCACCTAGCTCCCGACGCCGAGCCGCGTTTGGAGCTCGAAGGCACAGAAGCTCCACCCACTAAGCCAAAATCTGCTAAACCTAGACCTGCTAAACCGCAAAAGCAGTCCCAATCTCCTCAACAGGGGAAGGGGGGTGCTGATTGGCCGCCTAGGTCTGGACAATCAGACAGGAAGTGGCCCAACCAAAACCAACGGCAGGCAGGTCGGAACAGTGGAAGGTTTAAGGAGCGCCGCCAACAGGTAAGTCCCGAACGCAAGTCCGCAGGTGAGTACTTGACCAAAGCCGACCTCCAGGAGATGTTTCAGCAGTTCCTAGCTAAACAGAAGGAACAGCTGAGATCTGCAGATGAGACCCCTGCACCAAAGTCTGCTTCTAAGAAGCCAGACCCAGAGCCAACGTCCGCATGACTAGGCGTGGCTCAACCTCCCAGCGTGGCCAGGACCTACCTGATCAGCTGGGGGAACACTACTGGTAGATCACAGGAGTCTCCTGAAATCTACCCCCCAGAGAAACCTGATACTAAATTTCTGAAGTTCCTTGGTGACTTAACAAACCATGATCATGCTCGCCGTTTGTACTGTAGCACCAAGGTAGGTGGATGCATACAGGTTGATGCTCTGCTGGATACCGGCTCAGAAATCACCCTGATGTGCTCCACACTGTTCCATCGCGTGTCTGACACCATGCGGTCGCTCGGGAAACCAGTCCAGGTAGAACCCTGTGACCTGAAAATCACCAGCTACACCCAGACCCGGGAGTGTATCACTCACCGGGCGTGGCTGGACATCACCTTCCAAGACATGACTCTGGTTCACCCGTTTTATGTCTGCCAGCTAGACACTGAACCACTTCTCGTTGGTCAGGACCTGCTTGAACGTCTAGCTCCCCTCATCGACTGCCAGAAGGGTCAACTGTGGGCCCAGGTGGACACACCTAAGCCCTGGAACCCAGATAGCAGCCGACCATCCTCCATTCTTGAAGTCAGCATAAGTGAGCCGCAAAACCCTTGTTCCAAGGTCATGCCCCTTCCTACGGCTCCCACAGACGATGTCCGCCTGCAAAGGCACGAAACCGCTCCTGGAACTCCTCTCTGCACACATTCATCTTTTCTCTGCTCGCTGAAGAACGTCAGCCTGCAGCCATATGCACCACACATAGTTGGTGGTCTTACCATCAACTGCACCCACATCTCAGATGCTCGCCTTGCTCTTTGGTCAGAAAAGTCAGCCATCAGCCAGCAGACGTTTGAACACCTGCGTCAGAAGGACCCCCTTCTGGTCAGTGTGACACGTAGCCATCGGCTCTTGTCACCTACTTGGCCGCAGAGGCTCCTGAAAGCGCCAGAGGTCTGCTCTCTGACTATCCAACTTGGAGCAAGACAGCTCACACATACATTCAGCATCATACCACAGCTTGATCCACCTGCACTCATTGGAGCAGATCTGCTGGTTCGACTCGGTGCCCAGCTGGACACTTGCAATCAAGTCCTTTGGGCCCGGGCCACACCATCCTCTGAGCCTGGCTCAGAAGGCCCTGAACACTTGCTGTCCGGTCAGACCATTCCACAGGCCTGCCGTGCAGTGGTTGAGGCCAGCACGGTTCTGCCCCCACTGGTCAAAGGAGTGCCTGTTCGTCTGACTCTGATGAAAAATCAGAAGCTGCCAGGCACACAGGCCTTCTTCCAGCCATCACCACACTTCTTGGAGCTCAACTTAGCCGTCTGTGGCACGCCACTCTTGGAGCTGAACAATCGTTCTGCGTACTTGTTGGTCGAAAATCCGACCCAGAGTCCTATCCACATGCCGGCAGGAAAGCCCTTGGGCATGCTGATAGATAGCTCATTCCATGACTTTGAACTTTCAGTCCCCGTGATCGGACAACTTCCGTTGTTCTTGAACGACAGACAGGTTGGTGCAGACACATTCAGTACTTTCCCTTCACAAATGATTACCATCAAGCGGCATGAAGCCCTTCCTAAGGAACCCATTTGCAGTGCAACCTTAGATACTGACAGCGGTCAGTGTCTAACGGTTTTTGCAATAAATACTCAACCCTCTGAGTCACCGGTTGAAAGCCCGGAACACCAGAGACCCCCCTCCTCTGAACCTTATGACGGCTTCGAGGCCGAAGTCAGCCAGCAGCTTGACAAAGCGGATGCGCTGGAGTCAGAGGAGCAGAGAGCAGAGCTTAGAAGCCTGTTCTATGAGTTTCAGTCCGTCTTATCCAGGGACTCCCTGGACTGTGGACTCACAAACCTGCATACGGTTCGCATTCCAACGAACCCGAATGCCCCTCCTACTTTTGTACGTCAGTACAAGATTCCCCTCGCTGCTTATGAGTCGATCCAAGAGATCCTCGATCAGCTGAAGGAGAAAAACATCATCAGAGAGCGTAACTCCACTTACAACTCTCCCATCTGGCCGGTTCTGAAACCGACTGGGAAATGGCGTCTCACCATAGACTATCGTGCACTGAACAAACAAGTACCTCTCTCCAGGTGGCCTATGATCCATTTAGATCAGGAGCTAGCCAGAGTCAGAGATGCTCGTTTCTTCTCTACGGTTGACGTAGCCAACGGCTTCTGGACCATGAAGGTTGAGCCGGCGGACCAGTATAAACTGGCTTTCTCCTTTGGAAATCGCCAATATACTTGGATTCGCTGCCCCTTTGGCTACTCTAACTCACCTGCCGAGTTCAACATCTTCCTCCACAAAGCCATGTCAGATGCTGCTTCCAGAGGGAACCTCATATATGTCGATGACATCTTGATGAGGAGTCGAACCTTCGAGGAGCACCTGGCCGAACTCCGTCACGTGCTGCAACAGCTCGCTGACGCCGGAGCTAAATTGGCGATTCTCAAGGGACAGTGGTGTCGAACCAAAGTGGAGTATGTTGGACTGCTGGTTGGCCCTAATGGAGTCGAGCCCCAAGCGGGACGCATTAGAGCCATTCAGGACATCAAAGCCCCAGCTAATCTGACTGAACTCAGGAGCTTCCTCGGAGTCTGCAACTACTCCAGACAGTTCATAGAGGAGTACGCTGAAACAGCGAGGCCCCTCACTAAGCTGCTTCGGAACGACACACCTTTCGTGTGGGACAGACCCCAAGAACTCTCCTTCCAGTTTCTAAAACAGAAGTTGGCGTCCGCACCCTGTCTGGCTTACCCAGACAAGGATAAAGAGTTCTACATAGAGGCTACTTTCTCCTCTCACTGCCTGAGCGCTGCTTTGAAGCAGAAACACGATCAGGACATGAGAGTTGTGGCATACGCCAGCAAGCCTCTGAGCAAGGTGGAACTCCAATTCTCAGACTGCGAGAGAGCTCTCCTCTCTACAGTCTGGGCCGTCGAACACTTTCGTAGTTACATCGGTGGACAGAAAGTGATCATTGAAACGTGTCATCAGCCTGTCACCTTCCTAAACAGCCAGCGACTGCGCGAAGGAAGAGTGTCAAACAGCCGCATTGCGACGTGGATGATGGTGCTCCAAGGATACAACATTGAGGTCAAGTATGGTCAGAACACCAAGCTAGCACTAGGACAAGGGCTAGCAGGCTGCCAGCACTGTGACTCTGACTCCGTCAGGGGCCCCCTGGACACACCTGCCGCAGTCTACCCAACCGCATCCAATCATCGCTACTTTGATGAGAATGTTTGCCAAGGGCTTCCGAAAGTTTACACTGACGGATGCGCCTACCTTCACGAAGGCCAGCTCCGTGCTGGGGTTGGAGTCGTTTGGGTGGACTGTGACACTAAGCAACCAAATCACTACCGGTTGGGCCAAAAGTCTAGTCAGTACGCCGAAATTGCTGCAGTGTTGATAACCCTCCAGCAGGCGGCAGCCTTGGACATCACTCAAATCGTCCTTTGCTCTGATTCAAACTACGCTAGACACAGCTTCATCTCTCACTTCCCCATGTGGAAGGAGAATCACATGAAAAACGCCAGGAACAGAGACGTGAAACACTCGAAGTTATTCCTAGCGTGTGATCTGCTCACCACTGAGAAAGGCATAATGGTCTACTGGAAAAAGGTCAAAGGTCACTCCAGGACCATAGGTCCGGAGAAAGATGGTAATGACGAAGCTGACCGCCTTGCTAAGCTCGGTGCTGACCAGGGAACCTGCTGGGAATTCAAAGACGAGTGGCTTCCTCCCAAGGCCGTTCACGAGGTCTGTGCGATTACTCATCGCCATGATAAACAGCCAGACGAACCTCGGACCGTTGAGGTACCAGTGTTTCTAGGCAGACAACCACAGGACGTGGACCTAGTCACCATGCAGGAACAAGATCCTGACCTGAAGCTCATCCGCGAGCTTCTCCAAAAGGGCCCGATGTCTAAACAACCGTCACCACCTACTGGCGCAAGCCGAGATTTGGTAACCCTGCATCGTCAACTCGCGCATCTGAAACTACAAAACGATTTGTTAGTTTACATACGTGATGATCACAGCCCGCCGCGCTGGGTTGTTCCACTCGACCACAGAGGAGTGATTCTTGCCTACGCCCACGACACTCCGGTTGGAGGTCACCGCGGAACAAAAGCTACCCTCGCATCACTGACAGAAGTAGCATATTGGCCATCGATGTCCAAGGATGTACACAGCTATGTCCAAGGCTGCCTCATCTGTGCCCAGTTTCAACCCTCCCAGCCGCTTGCTAGAGCACCACTGCAACGCAGGGGAATAACCTTCCCTTGGTCCCACCTGCAGATCGACTGGGTTGGACCGGTTCCCAAATCGGCAAGAGGAAACAAATATATGCTAACTGTAACTTGCAGTTTCACAAAGTGGCTGGAATGCCTTTCAGCGCCAAACGATACAGCTGTCACAACCGCTGTACTGCTGATTAACCACGTTTTCAGTCGATGGGGACTTCCACTCTGCATTGACTCTGACCGAGGAACTCATTTCACATCCAGTGTAATGACGTCCCTGTTTGAACTTCTGGGAGTGGAAGTGAGATTCCACCTCCCCTATCACCCACAGTCATCCGGACAGGTCGAACGGATGAACCGCACGGTCGTCTCTATGCTCAAAAAGTACGTCTGCTCCACTGGGAAGGACTGGGACGTCAAGCTCCCTCTGGTCCTAATGGCCATACGGTCCACTCCACAGCGATCCACTGGGGTTACGCCCTTTGAGATGATGACCGGCAGACTGATGACTCTACCACTGCACCTCCTGTATCACCCAGAGGATGTCAGTGTTGCCACTGCCTATACCGCCCATCAGTATGTGGCAGACTTGAAAACACACCTCAGAGCTACGTTCGCGCACGCTCAGAAGAAACTGGAGACCAACGTAGAAGGCGCTAAAGCCTACTACGACCAAAAGACAACCAGCCGCGAATACGAGGTGGGTGACAAAGTATTCTACTTTCGGTTCGCCCAACCGGCACGCAAAGCTAAGAAGTTCCTGCCCTGCTGGTCAGGACCATTTGAGATCGTGGCAAAACTCTCTCCAGTTGCATACAGGTTACGCATCACCAAAGCGAGACAGGAGCCTGTCTACAAATGGGTGCATGCAAACGAAATCAAACCCTACGTCAAACCATCCCCGCGGGTACAGAGACCAGACTCCCCGCAGGAGGTAGACGTAGTCGCTACATAGTTCTATGCATGGAAATGGAAAGGGGGGAAAGTGCACGTTTAACCCACTAACATGTACTAACCGACAAAGAACCAGCCCCCCCCCCCCCCCCCCCCCGCCGTCACTTTCACTAACCAAGAGAAACTCCTTCCTAGACCGCTAACAGGATGTACCTACTAAAACCTTACAGGGTACTCTGGTACCTACACTAGGCTCTGATTAATGGATCTCTACGTGCAATCAAGACTTTGTCTGACACCATACATCAGGATATTGTGTACACACGAGTGGTGAGAGATTTGATGCAGGACCTGCTCAGGGAAATTGGTTCTACTCTGGACAGCCTGGTTGAAGGTCGCATTCCTGCGTATTTGGTACCAATGGATCTGCTCAAAGATGTTTTGACTGCTGCTACTCCCTCCACTGTACACACTTCACAAATCCACCTAGCGTACAGCCTTGGCAGTGCAATTCCCATTCACGTTGATGCAGAAAAATTAGAACTCGGTTTCCTGTTAAATGTTCCCATAATTGAGACACCTCACATCTATAGGCTTAAGTCCATGCTAAACGTTGGTTTTTGGAAAAACGGTAAACATTTCCACCTTAAAACTCCGAGCTTCCTTGCTTACCAAGATGCTGATAGCAAACTCTATCTAACTCCTAACTTAGATTTATGCACAAAAACCAAAGATATTCACTGGGTGTGTCTTGGTAACCCATTTGTCCGAGACGTTGCCAATTATCAATGCGGCCTCAGGAGCGATGCGCCCCTGCAGAATTGCCAAGCTACGGTCACGTTAAAAGATGTTGACATGGATACCAGAGTGGAACGTGCAGGTGACAGATGGCTTATCAGCACCCCAGTAGACTCGGCCCTTGTAACTTATGACCAGCATAACGTTGCCACTGAGTTACAACTGCCGAACCAAACCTTTTTCCTCTCAGTTCCGCCAGGTGCAATTGTACACCTGGAAAACCTGGCACTCCATCACCTCAACCTCGAACAGCATGATTCGGAGATTGAGATCATGGACGCTTTCCTGGGTTATAACTTTGCCTTCGATTTAGAAATTGACCAACAATTACTGATTGAAGGAACCAAATTTGTTAAGTTCACACAAAACCCGCGTGAACTTACTTTGACGCCCAAGACGCTACATTGACACAGATTATACGACTTTAATCTGCACATTGGTCGCCCTGGGGATGGAATGGCTCATCACGGCCATGATAGCTTATTCCGCCTACAGGCGTGTTAAGAAACTCCAAGATAAGATGCACTTGCTCACCTACGGTGTGCCTCGTGACCGCGTTCTGGGAGACTCCAAGCGTGAATGTACCACACCTGTCTAAAGGGGGTGAGCAACGTTTTCTTTATTATTTTGTAACCCTAAGAGTAGTTCTCATTTTAGTCTACCTCACATATTTATCTGAGTGTTGCAGTATGTCACATTCTTTATAAGCTACACACTGAATGTATGACCTAAGAATGTATTTTATGAGACCTCAAGGTTGCTATGAATTTTCTTGGGTGTTATATGTTTTTTTTTTTTTTGGGTTTTCTGTATTTTTGTTTCGTACTTGGTCACATATTAACTAGTGGTTATGTGCCGGCCCAGCTCAGTCTGTCAATGACTCTGTCTGACGCACCAGCACATTGTAGTACCTCTTAGTTTTATGGTCCTTGTTTTAGCCCAAAGACTGTCCTGATCCACCCTTTGGACCAAAAAGGGGGGAATCTTGGGACCACATAGGTCAATGCGCGTTTGCGAACTATGGACCTCGTACATCACCGCGTGCTCCATAAACTGAACTGTATGGCCGGCGGTGAGATGCCTTTGTGTCCCCTCGTGGAGTTAACCGCCCACCGACCTTCCTGCTTCTACACTACTACCTCTCGCATGGACGACATCATCATTGCGTACCACCTGCGTGAGTGGCTTCTTCTCGTTATGCGCGTTGGGGACTATCCCGTTTCCTATCCTCTTTGTGCCTGACAAAGACAAAGACCAAAGGCGCCAGGATCCAAGACAAAGACCAAAGACAAAGGCGTCCAAGGAGACCAACGTCCTAAGGGACAAACCCACCTGTGCTTCCGACAATCAAGTCGACCTACGTTCATGAGGAACAAACCCATCTGTGCTTCCGACGATCGAGCTTTGGGCGCGATCCCCGAAACCAAAAGGGGGAATGTTGAGGGTCTGACCTCATGAGGAAATTACTATGCAGTGATTTTCTCCAAAATGACTGTGCTTAAATTGCTCTGAAAAGCAAATAATCACATCAGCGCCAAGAAACTTCATTTCCCATGATGCTTTGCACACGGAAGCATTGGGATGATGTCACCGCCTAGTACCAGAAACACGTTCTGCGCATGTGCGGGAAGCCGTGGAGCTTTTCCCGCGAACTAAGACCATAAATCTTCAGCAGAGACAAAGAAACCTCGTTCTTTTGCCCAGGATACCTGGCGGTAAGGACACGCTTGTCAACGCTCCGTCAACTTGAGCACGCGGAAGCTCTAAGTGCCAAGTTGAGCCCACGCAACCGCTGGAAACTACACTCAACTCCATCGGGACCTGACTGGGAACGAGCGGAGCTCCATTCAGCTCTCAGAGACGCTGTAAGTTGTCAAACTCAGCACAAAAGAAACTTCGTTCTCTTTGTGTCCAGCCGTGGAGAAACACACGTGGAGCCAAACAACGGAGAAAGCATCAAACCGACGGATGACGCTGAAAACTGCGGAGAAAAACGGAGAACCGTCAAATCATAACAGCGGGGACGCCTTGCTGCTTCATCTGGTGATCAGAAAACTCATTTTTTTTCTCTCCTTTTCTTCTCCCGTTTCCTCTATAGTCCAGAATAAGCAATAAAACCGCGCTATTGCTTAAAAAGTAGCTTCGTGTTTTCCTCTTTCGCTCCCAATTCGTCCTTCGGGTCATTTTGAAAGAATAAACTGCTTATTGATCATCGCTAATATCTTTAGTCGTCAGCTCTGGCCAGGCTGCTGACTCCTTTTAGATTAAACAATTTACAAGTGACCCTTTTGTTGTTTGTTAACTTTTGAAGTGTTTGAGTTAAGTTTTACTGTGATTCTAAGCCACTAAGTGTTCGGGAAAGTAGAAAACTTTACACATCCAGGTCTCCTGTTGAATGCGAGGGGAGGGGCAGAGCCCCACACACACTCACAGCTCACTTTCCCCCACCTACTCTGGGGAAACAAAGACCCTTTCATCTCTCACACACACACACACACACTCACTCACACACACCACACAAACACCTTGAACATTATTTTGAATATACATCCTTTTATTATATCACATGGTTATTATTCATTTATGCCACTGTTTATTCATTTGACAAATTGTTAATTAAACGTTATAAAATTCAGATTTTCGTCTCCAGTAGCTTTGTTGTGTTGAAGAGAAGTCTCTGCTCCAAGGATTCTACGAACTTCAAGAAAGACTGATAAGAGTTTTGGATTCAATTTTTCCCCGGTAAAAGGGGAATGGTGCCCCGTATATCTAAGAATATCTTAATTAATTAATAAATCAGTAAATATTCCCATATTTACAGAATTTATTGAAGAATCCAAAAGTAAGTTGAAGCTTACTAATTGTTCGCTCCTAATAACCCCAAAAGTTTGTAAATTGCACCCAGAATTATGTTGCATGAAGCACAATTTCACATCATTCTGGGTCCATTTGTGTGAAAACAAGGTCCAATTAGGCTGAAACGTTACAGGAAGGTAGAATCTATTGAGTTGTAAGTGATCTGAACATTTCATGATGATATAACTTTCCTAATGGGGTCAAACCATGTCCCAAAGGTCACCGGATATGGTGTCAATTTAAAGAAGTAGTCCAGTTACACATTTGTGGGCTTATAACTTGGCTTCTGAATGTCCTAGAGAGATCAGGTTTGTTTTAATGTACTCCAATCAACAGCCCCTACAACCACAAAAAGGAATGGAGTCATTAGCACTTATGGTTTTTAAATGGCACCCAGAATTATGTTGCACGAAGCACAATTTCACATAATTCTGGGTTCATTTGTGTGAAAACAAGGTCCAATCAGGCTGAAACGTTACAGGAAGGTAGAATCTATTGAGTTGTAAGTGATCTGAACGTTTCATGATGACCGTACATTCCTATTGGGGGTCAAACTATGTCCCAAAGGTCACCGGGCCTGGTGTCACTTTAAAGAAGTAGTCCAGTTACACCTTTGTGGGGTAGCAGGACCAGCGCAGTCGCAGACGCCGATGAGCAGTGCAGAAAACAGCAGCAGGACCAGCGCAGTCACCGACGCCTACGAGCAGAGCAGAAAACAGCAGCATGATCAGCACAGTCGCCGACGCCAATGAGCAGTGCAGAAAACAGCAGCAGGACCAGCGCAGTCGCCGACGAGCAGAGCAGAAAACAGCAGCAAAACCAGCGCAGTTGCAGACGCCGACGAGCAGAGGCGAAAACAACAGCAGGACCAGCGCAGTCGCCGACGCCGATGAGCAGTGCAGAAAACACCAGCAGGACCAGCGCAGTCACCGATGAGCAGAGCAGAAAACAGCAGCAGGACGAGCGCAGTCGCAGACGCCGACGAGCAGAGCAGACGCCGACGAGCAGAGAAGAAAACAGCAGCAGGACCAGCGCAGTCGCCGACGCCAACGATCAGAGCAGAAAACAACAGCAGGACCAGCGCAGTCGCCGACGGCGACGAGCAGAGCAGGAAACAGCAGCAGGATCAGCGCATTCGCTGACGCAGACAAGCAGAGCAGAAAACAGCAGCAGGATCAGCGCAGTAGCAGACGCCGACGAGCAGAGCAAAAAACAGCAGCAGGAGATGCGCAGTCGCAGACTCCGACGAGCAGAGCAGAAAACAGCAGCAGGATCAGCGCAGTCGCTGACGCCAACGAGCAGAGCAGAAAAAAGCAGCAGGATCAACGCAGTCGCCGACGCCGATGAGCAGTGCAGAAAACAGCAGCAGGATCAACGCAGTCGCCGACGCCGATGAGCAGTGCAGAAAACAGCAGCAGGACCAGCGCAGTCACCGACGAGCAGAGCAGAAAACAGCAACAGGACCAGCACAGTCGCAGACGGCGACGAGCAGAGCAGAAAACAGCTGCAGGATCAGTGCAGTCGCTGACGCCGACGAGCAGAGCAGAAAAAAGCAGCAGAAGATGTGCATTCGCAGACGCCAACGAGCAGAGCAGGAAACAGCAGCAGGATCAGCGCATTCGCTGACGCAGACAAGCAGAGCAGAAAACAGCAGCAGGATCAGCGCAGTAGCAGACGCCGATGAGCAGAGCAGAAAACAGCAGCAGGACCAGCGCAGTCGCCGACGAGCAGAGCAAAAAACAGCAGCAGGAGATGCGCAGTCGCAGACTCCGACGAGCAGAGCAGAAAACAGCAGCAGGATCAGCACAGTCGCTGACGCCGACGAGCAGAGCAAAAAACAGCAGCAGGAGATAAGCAGTCGCAGGCGATCAGAGCAGAAAACAGCAGCAGGATCAGCGCATTCGCTGACGCAGACAAGCAGAGCAGAAAACAGCAGCAGGATCAGCGCAGTCGCTGACGCCGACGAGCAGAGCAGAAAAAAGCAGCAGGATCAACGCAGTCGCCGACGCCGATGAGCAGTGCAGAAAACAGCAGCAGGACCAGCGCAGTCGCCGACGAGCAGAGCAGAAAACAGTACCAGGACCAGCACAGTCGCAGACGGCGACGAGCAGAGCAGAAAACAGCTGCAGGATCAGTGCAGTAGCCGACGCCGATGAGCAGAGCAGAAAAAAGCAGCAGGAGATGCGCAGTCGCAGACGCCAACGAGCAGAGCAGAAAACAGCAGCAGGATCAGCGCAGTAGCCGACGCCGATGAGCAGAGCAGAAAACAGCAGCAGGACAAGCGCAGTCGCCGACGAGCAGAGCAAAAAACAGCAGCAGGAGATGCACAGTCACAGACGCAGACGAGCAGAGCAGAAAACAGCAACAGGACCAGCACAGTCGCAGACGGCGACAAGCAAAGCAGAAAACAGCTGCAGGATCAGCGCAGTCGCTGACGCCGACGAGCAGAGCAGAAAAAAGCAGCAGAAGATGCGCAGTCGCAGACGCCTACGAGCAGAGCAGAAAACAGCAGCAGGATCAACGCAGTCGCCGACGCCGATGAGCAGTGTAGAAAACAGCAGCAGGTCCAGCACAGTCGCCGACGAGCAGAGCAGAAAACAGCAGCAGGATTAGCGCAGTCGCAGACGCCGACGAGCAGAGCAGACGCCGACAAGCAGAGAAGAAAACAGCAGCCTGACCAGCGCAGTCGCCGACGATCAGAGCAGAAAACAACAGCAGGACCAGCGCAGTCGCCGACGGCGACGAGCAGAGCAGGAAACAGCAGCAGGACCAGTGCAGTTGCCGACGAGCAGAGCAAAAAACAGCAGCAGGAGATGCGCAGTCACAGAGGCCGACGAGCAGAGCAGAAAACAGCAGCAGGATCAGCGCAGTCGCTGACGCCGACGAGCAGAGCAAAAAACAGCAGCAGGAGATGCACAGTCGCAGACGATCAGAGCAGAAAACAGCAGCAGGGTCAGCGCAGTCGCTGACGCCGACGAGCAGAGCAGAAAAAAGCAGCAGGAGATGCGCAGTCGCAGACGCCAATGAGCAGAGCAGAAAACAGAAGCAGGACCAGCGCAGTAGCAGACGCCAATGAGCAGAGCAGACGCCGACGAGCAGAGGCGAAAACAAGAGCAGGACCAGCGCAGTCGCCGACGAGCAGAGCAGAAAACAGGAGCAGGACCAGCGCAGACGCCGACGAGCAGAGCAGACGCCGACGAGCAGAGAAGAAAACAGCAGCAGGACCAGCGCAGTCACTGACGCCGGCGATCAGAGCAGAAAACAACAGCAGGACAAGCGAAGTCGCCGACGGCGACGAGCAGAGCAGGAAACAGCAGCAGGATCAGCGCATTCACTGACGCAGACGAGCAGAGCAGAAAACAGCAGCAGGATCAGCCCAGTCGCTGACGCCGACGAGCAGAGCAAAAAACAGCAGCAGGAGATGCGCAGACACCGACGAGCAGAGAAGAAAACAGCAGAAGGATCAGCGCAGTCGCCGACGCGATGAGCAGTGCAGAAAACAGCAGCAGGATCAGCGCAGTCGCCGACGCCGATGAGCGGTGCAGAAAAAAGCAGCAGGATCAGCGCAGTCGCCGACGAGCAGAGCAGAAAACAGCAGCAGGACCAGCGCAGTCGCAGACGCCGATGAGCAGAGCAGACGCCGACAAGCAGAGAAGAAAACAGCAGCATGACCAGCGCAGTCGCCGACGATCAGAGCAGAAAACAACAGCAGGACCAGCGCAGTCGCCGGCGGCGACGAGCAGAGCAGGAAACAGCAGCAGGATCAGCGCATTCGCTGACGCAGACAAGCAGAGCAGAAAACAGCAGCAGGACGAGCGCAGTCGCCGACAGCGACAAGCAGAGCAGGAAACAGCAGCAGGATCAGCGCAGTCGCTGACGCCGACGAGCAGAGCAGAAAACAGAAGCAGGATCAACGCAGTCGCCGACGCCGATGAGCAGTGCAGAAAACAGCAGCAGGTCAAGCGCAGTCGCCGAGAAGCAGAGCAGAAAACAGCAGCAGGATCAGCGCAGTCGCCGACGCCGATGAGCAGTGCAGAAAACAGCAGCAGGACCAGCGCTGTTGCCGACGCCTACGAGCAGAGCAGAAAACAGCAGCAGGATCAGCACAGTCGCCGACGCCGATGAGCAGTGCAGAAAAAAGCGGCAGGACCAGCGCAGTCGCCGACGAGCAGAGCAGAAAACAGTAGCAGGATCAGCACAGTCGCCGACGCCGATGAGCAGTGCAGAAAAAAGCAGCAGGACCAGCGCAGTCGCCGACGAGCAGAGCAGAAAACAGTAGCAGGACCAGCGCAGTCGCAGACGCCGATGAGCAGAGGCGAAAACAACAGCAGGACCAGCGCAGTCGCCAACACCGATGAGCAGTGCAGAAAACACCAGCAGGACCAGCGCATTCGCCGATGAGCAGAGCATAAAACAGCAGCAGGGCCAGCACAGTCGCAGACTCCGACGAGCAGAGCAGACGCCAACAAGCAGAGAAGAAAACAGCAGCATGACCAGGGCAGTCGCCGACGAGCAGAGCAGAAAACAACAGCAGGACCAGCACAGTCACCGACGGCGACGAGCAGAGCAGGAAACAGCAGCAGGATCAGCGCATTTGCTGACGCAGAGAAGAAGAGCAGAAAACAGCAGCAGGATTAGCGCAGTAGCCGACGCCGATGAGCAGAGCAGAAAACAGCAGCAGGACCAGCGCAGACGCCGACGAGCAGAGCAAAAAACAGCAGCAGGAGATGCGCAGTCGCAGACACCGACGAGCAGAGCAGAAAACAGCAGTAGGATCAGCGCAGTCAATGATGCCGATGAGCAGAGCAAAAAACAGCAGCAGGAGATGCGCAGTCGCAGACGATCAGAGTAGAAAACAGCAGCAGGGTCAGCGCAGTCGCTGACGCCGACAAGCAGAGCAGAAAAAAAGCAGCAGGAGATGCGCAGTCGCAGACGC
This sequence comes from Nothobranchius furzeri, assembly GCF_043380555.1. Lineage (NCBI taxonomy): Eukaryota > Metazoa > Chordata > Actinopteri > Cyprinodontiformes > Nothobranchiidae > Nothobranchius > Nothobranchius furzeri. The sequence continues at coordinate 13,285,531 of NC_091748.1, read as the reverse complement.
CGATGAGCAGAGCAGAAAACAGCAGCAGAATCAACACAGTCGTCGACGCCGATGAGCAGTGCAGAAAACAGCAGCAGGACCAGCGCAGTCGCCGACGAGCAGAGCAGAAAGCAGCAGCAGGACCAGCGCAGTCGCAGACGCCGATGAGCAGTGCAGAAAACTGCAGCAGGACCAGCGCAGTCGCCGACGCCAACGAGCAGAGCAGAAAACAGCAGCAGGATCAGCACAGTCGCTGACGCCGATGAGCAGTGCAGAAAAAAGCAGCAGGACCAGTGCATTCGCCGACGAGCAGAGCAGAAAACAGCAGCAGGACCAGCGCAGTCGCAGACGCCGACGAGCAGAGCAGACGCAAACGAGCAGAGGTGAAAACAACAGCAGGACCAGCGCAGTCGCAGACGCCGACGAGCAGAGCAGACGCAGACGAGCAGAGGCGAAAACAACAGCAGGACCAGCGCAGTCGCCGACTCCGATGAGCAGTGCAGAAAACACCAGCAGGACCAGCGCAGTCGCAGACGCCGAAGAGCAGAGCAGACGCCGACAAGCAGAGAAAAAAAACATCAGCATGACCAGCGCAGATGCCGACGATCAGAGCAGAAAACAACAGCAGGACCAGCGCAGTCGCCGACGGAGAAGAGCAGAGCAGGAAACAGCAGCAGTATCAGCGCATTCGCTGACGCAGACAAGCAGAGCAAAAAACAGCAGCAGGAGATGCGCAGTCACAGACAATCAGAGCAGAAAACAGCAGCAGGGTCAGCGCAGTCGCTGACGCCGATGAGCAGTGCAGAAAACAGCAGCATGACCAGCGCACTCGCCGACGCCTACGAGCAGAGCAGAAAACAGCAGCAGGATCAGCGCAGTCGCCGACGAGCAGAGCAGAAAAATGCAGCAGGACCAGCGCAGTCGCAGACGCCGACAAGCAGAGAAGAAAACAGCAGCAGGATCAGCGCAGTAGCTGACGCCGACGAGCAGAGCAAAAAACAAAAGCAGGAGATGCGCAATCACAGACAATCAGAGCAGAAAACAGCAGCAGGGTCAGCGCAGTCGCTGACGACGACGAGCAGAGCGGAAAAAAGCAGCAGGAGATGCGCAGTCCCAGACGCCAATGAGCAGAGCAGAAAACACTAGCATGACTAGCGCAGTCGCAGACGCCGATGTGCAGAGAAGACGCCGACGAGCAGAGGCGAAAACAACTGCAGGACCAGAGCAGACGCTGACGAGCAGAGAAGAAAACAGTAGCAGAACCAGCGCATTCGCCGACGCCGGCGATCAGAGCAGAAAACAACAGCAGGACCAGCGAAGTCGCCGACGGCGACTAGCAGAGCAGGAAACTGCAGCAGGATCAGCGCATTCGCTGACGCAGACGAGCAGAGCAGAAAACAGCAGCAGGATCAGCCCAGTCGCTGACGCCAATGAGCAGAGCAGAAAACAGCAGCAGGATCAGCGCAGTCGCCGACGCCGACGAGCAGATCAAAAAACAGCAAAAGGAGATGCTCAGTCGCAGACGCCGACGAGCAGAGCAGAAAACAGCAGCAGCATCAGCGCAGTCGCAGACGCCGACGAGCAGAGCAGAAAAAATCGGCGGGAGATGCGCAGTCGCAGACGCCAACGAGCAGAGCAGAAAACAGCAGCAGGATCAGCGCAGTCGCTGACGCCGAAGAGCAGAGCAGAAACAAGCAGCAGCACATGCGCACTCGCAGACGCCAACGAGCAGAGCAGAAAACAGCAGCAGGATCAGCGCAGTCGCCGACGCCGATGAGCAGTGCAGAAAACAGCAGCAGGACCAGCACAGTCACCGACGCCTACGGGCAGAGCAGAAAACAGCAGCAGGACCAGCGCAGTCGCAGACGCCAACGAGCAGAGGCGAAAACAACAGCAGGACCAGCGCAGTCGACGACGCTGATGAGCAGTGCAGAAAACACCAGCAGGACGAGCGCAGTCGCCGATGAGCAGAGCAGAAAACAGCAGCAGGACCAGCGCAGTCACAGACGCTGACGAGCAGAGCAGACGCCGACGAGCAGAGAAGAAAACAGCAGCAGGACCAGCGCAGTTGCAGACGCCGACGATCAGAGCAGAAAACAACAGCAGGACCAGCGCAGTCGCCGACGCCGACGAGCAGAGCAGAAAACAGCAGCAGGATCAACGCAGTCGCCGACGCCGACGAGCAGAGCAGAAAAAAGCAGCAGGACCAGCGCAGTCGCAGACGCCGACGAGCAGAGCAGACGCCGACGAGCAGAGGCGAAAACAACAGTAGGACCAGCGCAGTCGCCGACGCTGATGAGCAGTGCAGAAAACAGCAGCAGGACAAGCACAGTCGCCGACAAGCAGAGCAGAAAACAGCAGCAGGACCACCGCAGTCGCCGACGAGCAGAGCAGAAAACAGCAGCAGGACCAGCGCAGTCGCCGATGAGCAGAGCAGAAAACAGCAGCAGGACCTGCGCAGTCGCAAACGCCAACGAGCAGAGCAGACGCTGACGAGCAGAGAAGAAAACAACAGCAGGACCAGCGCAGGCGCCGACGGCGACGAGCAGAGCAGAAAACACTAGCAGGACCAGTGCAGTCACCGACGAGCAGAGCATAAAACAGCAGGAGGACCAGCGAAGTCGCAAACGCCAACGAGCAGAGCAGACCAATACCAACCATACCAATTTTATTTATATAGCACATTTAAACACGGCATGAGAGCCGACCAAAGTGCTGAACAAAACACACAATAAAAACAATCAAAAATAAAACCTAAATCCATTAAAATCAAGTAATCCAACCCTAAAAGGAAAGGTAGAAAGGGAATAAGTTAGACAGAATTAAAAGCCAGAGAATAAAAGTGAGTTTTTAAACGAGACTTAAAAAGGGAAAGAGAGGAAGAGAGTCTGATCGGGAGGGGCAAGTGGTTCCAGAGCTTCGGTGCACAAACTGAAAAGGCGCGCTCCCCGCGGGACTTACAGCGAGAGCTAGGGACATGTAGGAGGTGTTGGTCAGCTGATCGGAGGGATCTTGTAGGGACATATGGGTGAATGAGCTCAGACAAGTAGCCAGGTGCTAAGTTATTTAGGGATTTAAACACAAAAACCAGGATCTTAAACTCTATCCGGAGATGGATGGGGAGCCAATGAAGATTTGCTAAAACCGGTGTGATGTGTTCCCGCTGCCTGGTGCCAGTCAAGAAGCGAGCTGCTGCATTCTGCACTAGCTGAAGTCGAGCGAGAGTGGAGGAGGAGATACCGTATAGCACTGAGTTAGAGTAGTCGAGACGGGAAGTAATAAATGCATGGACAACTGAATGAAGATGATGCCTTTTTAAAATGGGCTTAACTTTAGAGAGACGCCTCAGGTGGTAATAACAGGTCTTAACTACCTGGTTGACATGAATGTCCATTTTTAGTTTAGCGTCCATCACAACCCCTAAGTTTGTGACACGGTTTTTCAACCCACTTGTGATAAATGGAAGGGTCAGTTGGGGACTTTGAGAAGTACCAGGGCTGAAAATGATGGCCTCTGTCTTAGCGTCGTTCAGCAAAAGAAAGTTTTCTGACAGCCAGCTCTTCACATCATTACAGCATTCAACAAGGGGCAGTAAGGAGTCATTAGGCTTCACAGAGGCATATAATTGGCAATCGTCTGCATAAAAATGGTAATCAATGTGGTGTTTTTTAAAAATGTCACCCAGGGGCAAAATATATAAATTAAATAAAAGGGGTCCAAGAATAGAGCCCTGAGGAACACCACAAGTCAAAGCCGCAGAGGGGGAGGCAGCACTACCCATCATAACATTAAAGGTGCGGTCACAGAAGTAGGACCTAAACCAGTCTAAGGCAGTCCCCTGGATGCCGACCAGCTGGTTCAGCCGAGTCAGCAGAATAGCATGATCAACCGTATCGAAAGCAGCCGACAGATCCAATAAAACCAGCAATACATTAGAACCAGAGTCAAGGGTTAATAAAATGTCATTAAAAACACGAAGATGAGCTGACTCGGTGCTATGGAGGGATCGGAAGCCTGACTGGAAGGGATCCATTAAACCATGATCATCTAGATGAGACATAATTTGGTTAAAAACAGCACGCTCTAACAGTTTTGATAAAAATGGAAGCTTGGAGATCGGGCGAAAATTACTCATAACAGAGGTGTCAAGGCCAGGCTTCTTCAGAACGGGTTGAACTACTGCATGTTTAAAAGCACAGGGTACAACACCAGTGGATAGGCTGTTGTTAATAATGCTCAGCATAAGGGGGCCAGTGACAGAATATGTCTCTTTAAGGAGGTGTGGAGGAACAGGGTCAACCGGAGAACCTGACGGCTTCAAGGCAGACAGGAGGTTCTCAAGAGAGGACAAAGAAAGCAAGTCAAAGTTATCCAGAGACCGAAGCCGAATGGGTTCAGGACTACTAGTGACATAGGGAGAACTAATCTGAGCCCGGATACTAGCAATTTTTCCAAGAAAAAATTTCAAAAATTGAGTGCATTGAGCATCCGAGGTAGTAAGAGAGTGGTGGTCACTGGCTGAAAGAACAGCATTGAGGGTCTGATACAGGACACGCTGGTTGCCAAAGGATGCAGTAATAATATTTGAAAAGAATTTATTACGGGCATCTTTAACTACTTTCTGGTAACGAGCCCAGGTATCTATCATTATTTGGTATGAAATCTGAAGCTTATCCTTTTTCCATCTACGCTCGGCTCTTCTGCACTCACGCCTGACAGATCTGGTAGTTGCACTGATCCAGGGATCCGACCGAACTTTAGAGCGTCTAGTTCTCATAGGGGCTATCTGATCTAGCACAGTAAGGCAGGAAGATCGAAAAAAGTGCAACAAATCATCAGTGCTAGAAAACACCGGCAAAGTGGAAACAAGATCAGTGAATAAAGTACAGAATTCTGTTGCAGTAGATGGTGTAAAAGATCGGGCTCTGCGAGCAGGCATTAAATTAATTAAAGAGGCATTGGATCTATGAAGGCGAAACAAAACCGGGAAATGATCTGAAATATGGACAGCATCAACAAACATGTCAGTGATCTTCAAGCCATGAGTGAGAACCAAGTCCAAGATGTGAGAGCGTTCATGTGTTGGCATATTAACCAATTGGGTCAGGCCAAAAGAGTCAATAACATTTAAAAATTCTCCCACAAGAGGCTTCTCAGGGCAGCAAACATGAATATTAAAATCACCTAGGATAAGAACACATTCATAGTGTGAACAGATATCAGATAAAATATCAGAAAACTGGGTTATAAAGTCTCTGCTGTATTTTGGAGGACGGTACAGCAAGGCACAGAGAACGGGAGGTGAAGAACACAGTTCAAAGGCAGTTAACTCAAAGCTGGTAAAATCAGGGAAGGTGATGGGTTTACAGACAATAGTCCGTTTGAAGATGGTCAAAAGACCACCACCACGACCAGTTGTTCTTGGATTATTAAAATATGCACAGTCAGCAGGTAAAGTTTCAGAAATAGTGGCTAAATCATCAGGAGCAATCCAAGATTCCGTTATGAGAAGGAAATCCAGGTTATTGTCAATAAAATAATCCTTAATAATGAATGATTTATTGCCAAGAGAGCGAGTATTCATCAGGGCAAACCTGTACGGCGGTACTGGATCCAACCTGGGTGTATGAGAAGAGATGTGCTTCAGAACCCGAATGTTTGAGAAATCCACACCACGGTGGCACCAGCAGGGAGACGGAGCAGGGTGAGACGAGGACGCAGCGCAGAGGCCAGAGGCAGAGCCGGGAGCGGAGAAGAGCCGCCGGTCCACAGACTCCAGGTAACACCTCACAGAGCGGCATCGAGCCGGCACACCCATTCGAGACTGCATGAATCCCGAGGTGCGTGCCAGCTCAGCTCGCACACGGACCAGACAGCCACCACGCTTACCACGCCGACGGCGCCGCTTCCTGAACCACAACGGACCGGGGATTCTCCACAGAGAGGCTGGAATAGTAGAGCGCAGCATTTGCAGGGTCTCGCGATGGTAGTGGTGGTAATCCTGGCCAGGGAGCCAAGGCGAACGAAAATCCAGGAGGTTGGCACGGTCATAAGTCAGGATAGCAGTCCCAACATTAACCACAAAACACAAGAACAGCGAAAAAATTAAAAAAATAGAGAACAGCAGACGGCTTGCCGAACACGCTGGCGCCATCTTGCCACACCCCAGACACTGACGAGCAGAGAAGAAAACAACAGCAGGACCAGCGCAGGCGCCGACGGCGACGAGCAGAGCAGAAATCAGCAGCAGGATCAGCGCAAGCGCTGACGCAGACGAGCAGAGCAGAAAACAGCAGCAGGATCATCCCAGTCGCTGACGGCGATGAGCAGAGCAGAAAATAGAAGCAGGAACAGCACAGTAGCCGACGCCGACAAGCAGAGCAGAAAACAGCAGCAGGGTCAGTGCAGTCGCCGACGCCGACGAGCAGAGCAGAAAACAGCAGCAGGACCAGCGCAGTCGCCGACGCCGTCAATCAGAGCAGAAAACAACAGCAGGACCAGCGCAGTCGCCGACGGCGACGAGCAGAGTAGGAAACAGCAACAGGATCAGCGCAGACGCCGACGAGCAGAGCAAAAAACAGCAGCAGGACCAGCGCAGTCGCCGACGCTGACGAGCAGAGCAGAAAACAGCATCAAGATAAGCGCAGTCGCCGACGCACAGAGCAAAAAACAGCCGCAGGAGATGCGCAGTCTCAGACACCGACGAGAAGAGCAGAAAACAGCCGCAGGATCAGCGCAGTCGCTGACGCCGAAGAGCAGAGCAGAAAAAAGCAGCAGCAGATGCGCAGTCGCAGTCGCCGACGAGCAGAGCAGAAAACAGCAGCAGGATCAGCGCAGTAGCCGACGCCGATGAGCAGTGCAGAAAACAGCAGCAGGACCAGCGCAGTCGCCTTCGCCTACGAGCAGAGCAGAAAAAAGCAGCAGGACCAGCGCAGTCGCAGACGCCGACGAGCAGAGGCGAAAACAACAGCAGGACCAGCGCAGTCGCCGACGCTGATGAGCAGTGCAGAAAACACCAGCAGGACCAGCGCAGTCGCCAAAGAGCAGAGCAGAAAACAGCAGCAGGACCAGCGCAGTCGCAGACGCTGACGAGCAGAGCAGACGCCGACGAGCAGAGAAGAAAACAGCAGCAGGACCAGCGCAGTCGCCGACGCCGATGATCAGAGCAGAAAACAACAGCAGGACCAGCGCAGTCGCCGACGCCGACGAGCAGAGCAGAAAACAGCAGCAGGATCAACGCAGTCGCCGACGAGCAGAGCAGAAAAAAGCAGCAGGACCAGCGCAGTCGCAGACGCCGTCGAGCAGAGGCGAAAACAACAGCAGGACCAGCGCAGTCGCCGACGCTGATGACCAGTGCAGAAAACACCAGCAGGACCAGCGCAGTCGCCGACGAGCAGAGCAAAAAACAGCAGCAGGAGATGCGCATTCGCAGACGCCGACGAGCAGAGCAGAAAACAGCAGCAGGATAAGCGCAGTCGATGACGCCGACGAGCAGAGCAAAAAACAGCAGCAGGAGATGCGCAGTCGCAGATGATCAGAGCAGAAAACAGCAGCAGGGTCAGCGCAGTCGCTGACGCTGACGAGCAGAGCAGAAAAAAGCAGCAGGAGATGCGCAGTTGCAGACGCCAATGAGTAGAGCAGAAAACAGTAGCAGGATCAATACAGTCGCCGACGCCGATGAGCAGTGCAGAAAACAGCAGCAGGACCAGCCTAGTCGCCGACGAGCAGAGCAGAAAACAGCAGCAGGACCAGCGCAGTTGCAGACGCCGATGAGCAGTGCAGAAAACAGCAGCAGGACCAGCGCAGTCGCCGACGAGCAGAGCAGAAAACAGCAGCAGGACAAGCGCAGTCGCAGACGCCGACGAGCAGAGGCGAAAACAACAGCAGGACCAGCGCAGTCGCCGATGAGCAGAGCACAAAACAGCAGCAGGACCAGCGCAGTCGAAGACGCCGACGAGCAGAGCAGACGCCGACGAGCAGAGAAGAAAACAGCAGCAGGACCAGCGCAGTCGCCGACCGCGACGAGCAGAGCAGGAAACAGCAGCAGGATCAGCGCATTCGCTGACGCAGACAAGCAGAGCAGAAAACAGCAGCAGGATCAGCGCAGTAGCCGACGCCGATGAGCAGAGCAGAAAACAGCAGCAGGACCAGCGCAGTCGCCGACGAGCAGAGCAAAAAACAGCAGCAGGAGATGCGCAGTGGCAGACGCCGACGAGCAGAGCAGAAAACAGCAGCAGGATCAGTGCAGTCGCCGACGCCGACGAGCAGAGCAGAAAACAGCAGCAGGACCAGCGCAGTCGCCGACGCCGTCAATCAGAGCAGAAAACAACAGCAGGACCAGCGCAGTCGCCGACGGCGACGAGCAGAGTAGGAAACAGCAACAGGATCAGCGCCGACGCCGACGAGCAGAGCAAAAAACAGCAGCAGGACCAGCGCAGTCGCCGACGCTGACGAGCAGAGCAGAAAACAGCATCAAGATAAGCGCAGTCGCCGACGCACAGAGCAAAAAACAGCCGCAGGAGATGCGCAGTCTCAGACACCGACGAGAAGAGCAGAAAACAGCCGCAGGATCAGCGCAGTCGCTGACGCCGAAGAGCAGAGCAGAAAAAAGCAGCAGCAGATGCGCAGTCGCAGTCGCCGACGAGCAGAGCAGAAAACAGCAGCAGGATCAGCGCAGTAGCCGACGCCGATGAGCAGTGCAGAAAACAGCAGCAGGACCAGCGCAGTCGCCTTCGCCTACGAGCAGAGCAGAAAAAAGCAGCAGGACCGTCGCAGACGCCGACGAGCAGAGGCGAAAACAACAGCAGGACCAGCGCAGTCGCCGACGCTGATGAGCAGTGCAGAAAACACCAGCAGGACCAGCGCAGTCGCCAAAGAGCAGAGCAGAAAACAGCAGCAGGACCAGCGCAGTCGCAGACGCTGACGAGCAGAGCAGACGCCGACGAGCAGAGAAGAAAACAGCAGCAGGACCAGCGCAGTCGCCGACGCCGATGATCAGAGCAGAAAACAACAGCAGGACCAGCGCAGTCGCCGACGCCGACGAGCAGAGCAGAAAACAGCAGCAGGATCAACGCAGTCGCCGACGAGCAGAGCAGAAAAAAGCAGCAGGACCAGCGCAGTCGCAGACGCCGTCGAGCAGAGGCGAAAACAACAGCAGGACCAGCGCAGTCGCCGACGCTGATGACCAGTGCAGAAAACACCAGCAGGACCAGCGCAGTCGCCGACGAGCAGAGCAAAAAACAGCAGCAGGAGATGCGCATTCGCAGACGCCGACGAGCAGAGCAGAAAACAGCAGCAGGATAAGCGCAGTCGATGACGCCGACGAGCAGAGCAAAAAACAGCAGCAGGAGATGCGCAGTCGCAGATGATCAGAGCAGAAAACAGCAGCAGGGTCAGCGCAGTCGCTGACGCCGACGAGCAGAGCAGAAAAAAGCAGCAGGAGATGCGCAGTTGCAGACGCCAATGAGTAGAGCAGAAAACAGTAGCAGGATCAACACAGTCGCCGACGCCGATGAGCAGTGCAGAAAACAGCAGCAGGACCAGCCTAGTCGCCGACGAGCAGAGCAGAAAACAGCAGCAGGACCAGCGCAGTTGCAGATGCCGATGAGCAGTGCAGAAAACAGCAGCAGGACCAGCGCAGTCGCCGACGAGCAGAGCAGAAAACAGCAGCAGGACAAGCGCAGTCGCAGACGCCGACGAGCAGAGGCGAAAACAACAGCAGGACCAGCGCAGTCGCCGATGAGCAGAGCACAAAACAGCAGCAGGACCAGCGCAGTCGAAGACGCCGACGAGCAGAGCAGACGCCGACGAGCAGAGAAGAAAACAGCAGCAGGACCAGCGCAGTCGCCGACCGCGACGAGCAGAGCAGGAAACAGCAGCAGGATCAGCGCATTCGCTGACGCAGACAAGCAGAGCAGAAAACAGCAGCAGGATCAGCGCAGTAGCCGACGCCGATGAGCAGAGCAGAAAACAGCAGCAGGACCAGCGCAGTCGCAGACGAGCAGAGCAAAAAACAGCAGCAGGAGATGCGCAGTGGCAGACGCCGACGAGCAGAGCAGAAAACAGCAGCAGGATCAGCGCAGTCGCTGACGCCGACGAGCAGAGCGAAAAACAGCAGCAGGAGATGCGCAGTCGCAGACGATCAGAGCAGAAAAAGGCAGCAGGGTCAGCGCAGTCACTGATGCCAACAAGCAGAGCAGAAAAAAGCAGCAGGAGATGCGCAGTCGCAGATGCCAATTAGCAGAGCAGAAAACAGCAGCATGACCAGCGCAGTCGCTGACGCCGATGAGCAGAGCAGACGTCGACGAGCAGAGGCGAAAACAACTGCAGGACCAGCGCAGTCGCCGACGAGCAGAGCAGAAAACAGCAGCAGGACCAGCGCAGACGCCGACGAGCAGAGCAGACGCCGGCGATCAGAGCAGAAAACAACAGCAGGACCAGCGAAGTCGCCGACGAGCAGAGCAGAAAACAGCAGCAGGACAAGCGCAGTCGCAGACGCCGTCGAGCTGAGGCGAAAACAACAGCAGGACCAGCCCAGTCGCCGACGCCGATGAGCAGTGCAGAAAACACCAGCAGGACCAGCGCAGTCGCCGACGAGCAGAGCAGAAAACAGCAGCAGGAAAATCGCAGTCGCAGACGCCGACGAGCAGAGGCGAAAACAACAGCAGGACCAGCCCAGTCGCCGACGCCGATGAGCAGTGCAGAAAACCCCAGCAGGACAAGCGCAGTCGCCGATAAGCAGAGCACAAAATAGCAGCAGGACCAGCGCAGTCGCAGACGCCGACGAGCAGAGAAGAAAACAGCAGCAGGACCAGCGCAGTCGCCAACGCCGATGATCAGAGCAGAAAACAACAGCAGGACCAGCACAGTCGCCGACGGTGACGAGCAGAGCAGGAAACAGCAGCAGGATCAGCGCATTCGCTGACGCAGACAAGCAGAGCAGAAAACAGCAGCAGGATCAGCGCAGTAGCCGACGCCGATGAGCAGAGCAGAAAACAGCAGCAGGTCCAGCGCAGTCGCCGACGAGCAGAGCAAAAAACAGCAGCAGGAGATGCGCAGTTGCAGAAGCCGACGAGCAGAGCAGAAAACAGCAGCAGGATCAGCGCAGTCGCTGACGCCGACGAGCAGAGCAAAAAACAGCAGCAGGAGATGAGCAGTCGCAGACGATCAGAGCAGAAAACAGCAGCAGGGTCAGCGCAGTCACTGACGCCGATGAGCAGAGCAGAAAAAAGCAGCAGGAGATGCGCAGTAGCAGACGCCAATGAGCAGAGCAGAAAACAGCAGCATGACCAGCGCAGTCGCAGACGCCGATGACCAGAGCAGATGTCAACGAGCAGAGGCGAAAACAACTGCAGGACCAGCGCAGTCGCTGACGAGCAGAGCAGAAAACAGCAGCAGGACCAGCGCAGACGCCGACGAGCAGAGCAGACGCCGACTAGCAGAGAAGAAAACAGCAGCAGGACCAGCGCAGTCGCCGACGCCGGCCATCAGAGCAGAAAACAACAGCAGGACCAGCGAAGTCGCCGACGGCGATGAGCAGAGCAGGAAACAGCAGCAGGATCAGCGCATTCGCTGACGCAGACGAGCAGAGCAGAAAACAGCAGCAGGATCAGCCCAGTCGCTGACGCCAATGAGCAGAGCAGAAAACAGCAGCAGGATCAGCGCAGTCGCCGACGCCGACGAGCAGAGCAAATAACAGCAGCAGGAGATGCGCAGACGCCGACGAAGAGAGCAGAAAACAGCGGCAGGATCAGCGCAGTCCCTGACGCCAACGAGCAGAGCAGAATAAATCGGCAGGAGATGGGCATTCGCAGACGCAAACGAGCAGAGCAGAAAACAGCAGCAGGATCAACGCAGTCGCCGAAGCCGATGAGCAGTGCAGAAAACAGCAGCAGGTCCAGCGCAGTCGCCGACGCCTTTGAGCAGAGCAGAAAACAGCAGCAGGATCAGAACAGTCGCCGACGCCAATTAGCAGTGCAGAAAACAGCAGCAGGACCAGCGCAGTCGCCGACGAGCAGAGCAGAAAACAGCAGCAGGACCAGCGCAGTCGTAGGCGCCGACGAGCAGAGGCGAAAACAACAGCAGGACCAGCGCAGTCGCCGATGAGCAGAGCAGAAAACAGCAGCAGGACCAGCGCAGTCGCAGACGCCGACGAGCAGAGCAGACGCCGACGAGCAGAGAAGAAAACAGCAGCAGGACCAGCGCAGTTGCCGACGCCGGCGATCAGAGCAGAAAAGAACAGCAGGACCAGCGAAGTCGCCGACGGCGATGAGCAGAGCAGGAAACAGCAGCAGGATCAGCGCATTCGCTGACGCAGACGAGCAGAGCAGAAAACAGCAGCAGGATCAGCCCAGTCGCTGACGCCAATGAGCAGAGCAGAAAACAGCAGCAGGATCAGCGCAGTCGCCAACACCGACGAGCAGAGCAAATAACAGCAGCAGGAGATGCACAGTCGCAGACGCCGACGAAGAGAGCAGAAAACAGCAGCAGGATCAGCGCAGTCCCTGACGTCAACGAGCAGAGCAGAAAAAATCGGCAGGAGATGCGCGGTCGCATACGCAAACAAGCAGAGCAGAAAACAGCAGCAGGATCAACGCAGTCGCCGAAGCCGATGAGCAGTGCAGAAAACAGCAGCAGTTCGAGCGCAGTCGCCGACGCCTTTGAGCAGAGCAGAAAACAGCAGCAGGATCAGCACAGTCGCCGACGCCAATGAACAGTGCAGAAAACAGCAGCAGGACCAGCGCAGTCGCCGACGAGCAGAGCAGAAAACAGCAGCAGGACCAGCGAAGTCGCAGGCGCCGAAGAGCAGAGGCGAAAACAACAGCAGGACCAGCGCAGTCGCCGACGCCGATGAGCAGTGTAGAAAACACCAGCAGGACCAGCGCAGTCGCCGATGAGCAGAGCAGAAAACAGCAGCAGGACCAGCGCAGTCGCAGACGCCGACGAGCAGAGCAGACGCCGACGAGCAGAGAAGAAAACAGCAGCAGGACCAGCGCAGTCGCCGACCGCGACGAGCAGAGCAGGAAACAGCAGCAGGATCAGCGCATTCGCTGACGCAGACAAGCAGAGCAGAAAACAGCAGCAGGATCAGCGCAGTAGCCGACGCCGATGAGCAGAGCAGAAAACAGCAGCAGGACCAGCGCAGTCGCCGACGAGCAGAGCAAAAAACAGCAGCAGGAGATGCGCAGTGGCAGACGCCGACGAGCAGAGCAGAAAACAGCAGCAGGATCAGCGCAGTCGCTGACGCCGACGAGCAGAGCGAAAAACAGCAGCAGGAGATGCGCAGTCGCAGACGATCAGAGCAGAAAAAGGCAGCAGGGTCAGCGCAGTCACTGATGCCAACAAGCAGAGCAGAAAAAAGCAGCAGGAGATGCGCAGTCGCAGATGCCAATTAGCAGAGCAGAAAACAGCAGCATGACCAGCGCAGTCGCTGACGCCGATGAGCAGAGCAGACGTCGACGAGCAGAGGCGAAAACAACTGCAGGACCAGCGCAGTCGCCGACGAGCAGAGCAGAAAACAGCAGCAGGACCAGCGCAGACGCCGACGAGCAGAGCAGACGCCGGCGATCAGAGCAGAAAACAACAGCAGGACCAGCGAAGTCGCCGACGAGCAGAGCAGAAAACAGCAGCAGGACAAGCGCAGTCGCAGACGCCGACGAGCAGAGGCGAAAACAACAGCAGGACCAGCCCAGTCGCCGACGCCGATGAGCAGTGCAGAAAACACCAGCAGGACCAGCGCAGTCGCCGACGAGCAGAGCAGAAAACAGCAGCAGGAAAATCGCAGTCGCAGACGCCGACGAGCAGAGGCGAAAACAACAGCAGGACCAGCCCAGTCGCCGACGCTGATGAGCAGTGCAGAAAACCCCAGCAGGACAAGCGCAGTCGCCGATAAGCAGAGCACAAAATAGCAGCAGGACCAGCGCAGTCGCAGACGCCGACGAGCAGAGAAGAAAACAGCAGCAGGACCAGCGCAGTCGCCAACGCCGATGATCAGAGCAGAAAACAACAGCAGGACCAGCACAGTCGCCGACGGTGACGAGCAGAGCAGGAAACAGCAGCAGGATCAGCGCATTCGCTGACGCAGACAAGCAGAGCAGAAAACAGCAGCAGGATCAGCGCAGTAGCCGACGCCGATGAGCAGAGCAGAAAACAGCAGCAGGTCCAGCGCAGTCGCCGACGAGCAGAGCAAAAAACAGCAGCAGGAGATGCGCAGTTGCAGAAGCCGACGAGCAGAGCAGAAAACAGCAGCAGGATCAGCGCAGTCGCTGACGCCGACGAGCAGAGCAAAAAACAGCAGCAGGAGATGAGCAGTCGCAGACGATCAGAGCAGAAAACAGCAGCAGGGTCAGCGCAGTCACTGACGCCGATGAGCAGAGCAGAAAAAAGCAGCAGGAGATGCGCAGTAGCAGACGCCAATGAGCAGAGCAGAAAACAGCAGCATGACCAGCGCAGTCGCAGACGCCGATGACCAGAGCAGATGTCAACGAGCAGAGGCGAAAACAACTGCAGGACCAGCGCAGTCGCTGACGAGCAGAGCAGAAAACAGCAGCAGGACCAGCGCAGACGCCGACGAGCAGAGCAGACGCCGACTAGCAGAGAAGAAAACAGCAGCAGGACCAGCGCAGTCGCCGACGCCGGCCATCAGAGCAGAAAACAACAGCAGGACCAGCGAAGTCGCCGACGGCGATGAGCAGAGCAGGAAACAGCAGCAGGATCAGCGCATTCGCTGACGCAGACGAGCAGAGCAGAAAACAGCAGCAGGATCAGCCCAGTCGCTGACGCCAATGAGCAGAGCAGAAAACAGCAGCAGGATCAGCGCAGTCGCCGACGCCGACGAGCAGAGCAAATAACAGCAGCAGGAGATGCGCAGTCGCAGACGCCGACGAAGAGAGCAGAAAACAGCGGCAGGATCAGCGCAGTCCCTGACGCCAACGAGCAGAGCAGAATAAATCGGCAGGAGATGGGCAGTCGCAGACGCAAACGAGCAGAGCAGAAAACAGCAGCAGGATCAACGCAGTCGCCGAAGCCGATGAGCAGTGCAGAAAACAGCAGCAGGTCCAGCGCAGTCGCCGACGCCTTTGAGCAGAGCAGAAAACAGCAGCAGGATCAGAACAGTCGCCGACGCCAATTAGCAGTGCAGAAAACAGCAGCAGGACCAGCGCAGTCGCCGACGAGCAGAGCAGAAAACAGCAGCAGGACCAGCGCAGTCGTAGGCGCCGACGAGCAGAGGCGAAAACAACAGCAGGACCAGCGCAGTCGCCGATGAGCAGAGCAGAAAACAGCAGCAGGACCAGCGCAGTCGCAGACGCCGACGAGCAGAGCAGACGCCGACGAGCAGAGAAGAAAACAGCAGCAGGACCAGCGCAGTTGCCGACGCCGGCGATCAGAGCAGAAAAGAACAGCAGGACCAGCGAAGTCGCCGACGGCGATGAGCAGAGCAGGAAACAGCAGCAGGATCAGCGCATTCGCTGACGCAGACGAGCAGAGCAGAAAACAGCAGCAGGATCAGCCCAGTCGCTGACGCCAATGAGCAGAGCAGAAAACAGCAGCAGGATCAGCGCAGTCGCCGACACCGACGAGCAGAGCAAATAACAGCAGCAGGAGATGCACAGTCGCAGACGCCGACGAAGAGAGCAGAAAACAGCAGCAGGATCAGCGCAGTCCCTGACGTCAACGAGCAGAGCAGAAAAAATCGGCAGGAGATGCGCGGTCGCATACGCAAACAAGCAGAGCAGAAAACAGCAGCAGGATCAACGCAGTCGCCGAAGCCGATGAGCAGTGCAGAAAACAGCAGCAGTTCGAGCGCAGTCGCCGACGCCTTTGAGCAGAGCAGAAAACAGCAGCAGGATCAGCACAGTCGCCGACGCCAATGAACAGTGCAGAAAACAGCAGCAGGACCAGCGCAGTCGCCGACGAGCAGAGCAGAAAACAGCAGCAGGACCAGCGAAGTCGCAGGCGCCGAAGAGCAGAGGCGAAAACAACAGCAGGACCAGCGCAGTCGCCGACGCCGATGAGCAGTGTAGAAAACACCAGCAGGACCAGCGCAGTCGCCGATGAGCAGAGCAGAAAACAGCAGCAGGACCAGCGCAGTCGCAGACGCCGACGAGCAGAGCAGACGCCGACGAGCAGAGAAGAAAACAGCAGCAGGACCAGCGCAGTCGCCGATGCCGACGATCAGAGCAGAAAACAACAGCAGGACCAGCGCAGTTGCCGACGGCGACGAGCAGAGCAGGAAAAAGCAGCAGGATCAGCGCATTCGCTGATGCAGACAAGCAGAGCAGAAAACAGCAGAAGGATCAGCGCAGTAGCCGACGCCGATGAGCAGAGCAGAAAACAGCAGCAGGACCAGCGCAGTCGCCGACGAGCAGAGGAAAAACAGCAGAAGGATAAGCACAGTCGCTGACGCTGACGAGCAGAGCAAAAAACAGCAGCAGGAGATGCGCAGTCGCAGACGATCAGAGCAGAAAACAGCAGCAGGGTCAGCGCAGTCGCTGACGCCGACGAGCAGAGCAGAAAAAATCAGCAAGAGATGCGCAGTCGCAGACGCCAATGAGCAGAGCAGAAAACAGCAGCAGGATCAACATAGTCGCCGACGCCGATGAGCAGTGCAGAAAACAGCAGCAGGACCAGCGCAGTCGCCGCCGAGCAGAGCAGAAAACAGCAGCAGGACCAGCGGAGTCGCAGACGCCGATGAGCAGTGCAGAAAACAGCAGCAGGACCAGCGCAGTCGCCGACGCCTACGAGCAGAGCAGAAAACAGCAGCAGGGTCAGCACAGTCGCCGACGCCGATGAGCAGTGCAGAAGACAGCAGCAGGACCAGCGCAGTCGCCGACGAGCAGAGCAGAAAACAGCAGCAGGACCAGCGCAGTCGCAGGCGCAGACGAGCAGAGGCGAAAACAACAGCAGGACCAGCGCAGTCGCCGACGCCGATGAGCAGTGTAGAAAACACCAGCAGGACCAGCGCAGTCGCCGATGAGCAGAGCAGAAAACAGCAGCAGGACCAGCGCAGTTGCAGACGCCGACGAGCAGAGCAGACGCCGACGAGCAGAGAAGAAAACAGCAGCAGGACCAGCGCAGTTGCCGATGCCGACGATCAGAGCAGAAAACAACAGCAGGACCAGGGCAGTTGCCGACGGCGACGAGCAGAGCAGGAAAAAGCAGCAGGATCAGCGCATTCGCTGATGCAGACAAGCAGAGCAGAAAACAGCAGAAGGATCAGCGCAGTAGCCGACACCGATGAGCAGAGCAAAAAACAGCAGAAGGATAAGCACAGTCGCTGACGCTGACGAGCAGAGCAAAAAACAGCAGCAGGAGATGTGCAGTCGCAGACGATCAGAGCAGAAAACAGCAGCAGGGTCAGCGCAGTCGCTGACGCCGACGAGCAGAGCAGAAAAAATCAGCAGGAGATGCGCAGTCGCAGACGCCAATGAGCAGAGCAGAAAACAGCAGCAGGATCAACATAGTCGCCGACGCCGATGAGCAGTGCAGAAAACAGCAGCAGGACCAGCGCAGTCGCCGCCGAGCAGAGCAGAAAACAGCAGCAGGACCAGCGGAGTCGCAGATGCCGATGAGCAGTGCAGAAGACAGCAGCAGGACCAGCGCAGTCGCCGACGAGCAGAGCAGAAAACAGCAGCAGGACCAGCGCAGTCGCAGGCGCAGACGAGCAGAGGCGAAAACAACAGCAGGACCAGCGCAGTCGCCGACGCCGATGAGCAGTGTAGAAAACACCAGCAGGACCAGCGCAGTCGCCGATGAGCAGAGCAGAAAACAGCAGCAGGACCAGCGCAGTTGCAGACGCCGACGAGCAGAGCAGACGCCGACGAGCAGAGAAGAAAACAGCAGCAGGACCAGCGCAGTTGCCGATGCCGACGATCAGAGCAGAAAACAACAGCAGGACCAGGGCAGTTGCCGACGGCGACGAGCAGAGCAGGAAAAAGCAGCAGGATCAGCGCATTCGCTGATGCAGACAAGCAGAGCAGAAAACAGCAGAAGGATCAGCGCAGTAGCCGACACCGATGAGCAGAGCAAAAAACAGCAGAAGGATAAGCACAGTCGCTGACGCTGACGAGCAGAGCAAAAAACAGCAGCAGGAGATGTGCAGTCGCAGACGATCAGAGCAGAAAACAGCAGCAGGGTCAGCGCAGTCGCTGACGCCGACGAGCAGAGCAGAAAAAATCAGCAGGAGATGCGCAGTCGCAGACGCCAATGAGCAGAGCAGAAAACAGCAGCAGGATCAACATAGTCGCCGACGCCGATGAGCAGTGCAGAAAACAGCAGCAGGACCAGCGCAGTCGCCGCCGAGCAGAGCAGAAAACAGCAGCAGGACCAGCGGAGTCGCAGATGCCGATGAGCAGTGCAGAAAACAGCAGCAGGACCAGCGCAGTCGCCGACGCCTACGAGCAGAGCAGATAACAGCAGCAGGATCAGCACAGTCGCCGACGCCGATGAGCAGTGCAGAAAACAGCAGCAGGACCAGCGCAGTCGCCGACGAGCAGAGCAGAAAACAGCAGCAGGACAAGCGCAGTCGCAGACGCCGACGAGCAGAGGCGAAAACAACAGCAGGACCAGCGCAGTCGCCGACGCCGATGAGCAGTGCAAAAAAACCCAGCAGGACCAGCGCAGTCACCGATGAGCAGAGCAGAAAACAGCTGCAGGACCAGCGCAGTCGCAGACGCCGACGAACAGAGCAGACGCCGACGAGCAGAGAAGAAAACAGCAGCAGGACCAGCGCAGTCGCCGACGCCGACGATCAGAGCAGAAAACAACTGTGGGACCAGCGCAGTCGCCGACGGCGACGAGCAGAGCAGGAAACGGCAGCAGGATCAGCGCATTCGCTGAAGCAGACAAGCAGAGCAGAAAACAGCAGCAGGACAAGCGCAGTAGCCGACTCCGATGAGCAGATCAGAAAACAGCAGCAGGAGATGCGCAGTCGCAGACGATCAGAGCAGAAAAAGGCAGCAGGGTCAGCGCAGTCACTGATGCCTACAAGCAGAGCAGAAAAAAGCAGCAGGAGATGCGCAGTCGCAGATGCCAATTAGCAGAGCAGAAAACAGCAGCATGACCAGCGCAGTCGCTGACGCCGATGAGCAGAGCAGACGTCGACGAGCAGAGGCGAAAACAACTGCAGGACCAGCGCAGTCGCCGACGAGCAGAGCAGAAAACAGCAGCAGGACCAGCGCAGACGCCGACGAGCAGAGCAGACGCCGACGAGCAGAGAAGAAAACAGCAGCAGGACCAGCGCAGTCGCCAACGCCGGCGATCAGAGCAGAAAACAACAGCAGGACCAGCGAAGTCGCCGACGAGCAGAGCAGAAAACAGCAGCAGGACAAGCGCAGTCGCAGACGCCGACGAACAGAGGCGAAAACAACAGCAGGACCAGCCCAGTCGCCGACGCCGATGAGCAGTGCAGAAAACACCAGCAGGACCAGCGCAGTCGCCGACGAGCAGAGCAGAAAACAGCAGCAGGACAATCGCAGTCGCAGACGCCGACGAGCAGAGGCGAAAACAACAGCAGGACCAGCCCAGTCGCCGACGCCGATGAGCAGTGCAGAAAACCCCAGCAGGACCAGCGCAGTCGCCGATAAGCAGAGCACAAAATAGCAGCAGGACCAGCGCAGTCGCAGACGCCGACGAGCAGAGCAGACGCCGACGAGCAGAGAAGAAAACAGCAGCAGGACCAGCGCAGTCGCCCACGCCGATGATCAGAGCAGAAAACAACAGCAGGACCAGCACAGTCGCCGACGGTGACGAGCAGAGCAGGAAACAGCAGCAGGATCAGCGCATTCGCTGACGCAGACAAGCAGAGCAGAAAACAGCAGCAGGATCAGCGCAGTAGCCGACGCCGATGAGCAGAGCAGAAAACAGCAGCAGGTCCAGCGCAGTCGCCGACGAGCAGAGCAAAAAACAGCAGCAGGAGATGCGCAGTTGCAGAAGCCGACGAGCAGAGCAGAAAACAGCAGCAGGATCAGCGCAGTCGCTGACGCCGACGAGCAGAGCAAAAAACAGCAGCAGGAGATGAGCAGTCGCAGACGATCAGAGCAGAAAACAGCAGCAGGGTCAGCGCAGTCACTGACGCCGATGAGCAGAGCAGAAAAAACTAGCAGGAGATGCGCAGTCGCAGACGCCAATGAGCAGAGCAGAAAACAGCAGCATGACCAGCGCGGTCGCAGACGCCGATGAGCAGAGCAGATGTCAACGAGCAGAGGCGAAAACAACTGCAGGACCAGCGCAGTCGCTGACGAGCAGAGCAGAAAACAGCAGCAGGACCAGCGCAGACGCCGACGAGCAGAGCAGACGCCGACTAGCAGAGAAGAAAACAGCAGCAGGACCAGCGCAGTCGCCGACGCCGGCCATCAGAGCAGAAAACAACAGCAGGACCAGCGAAGTCGCCGACGGCGATGAGCAGAGCAGGAAACAGCAGCAGGATCAGCGCATTCGCTGACGCAGACGAGCAGAGCAGAAAACAGCAGCAGGATCAGCCCAGTCGCTGACGCCAATGAGCAGAGCAGAAAACAGCAGCAGGATCAGCGCAGTCGCCGACGCCGACGAGCAGAGCAAATAACAGCAGCAGGAGATGCGCAGTCGCAGACGCCGACGAAGAGAGCAGAAAACAGCGGCAGGATCAGCGCAGTCCCTGACGCCAACGAGCAGAGCAGAATAAATCGGCAGGAGATGGGCAGTCGCAGACGCAAACGAGCAGAGCAGAAAACAGCAGCAGGATCAACGCAGTCGCCGAAGCCGATGAGCAGTGCAGAAAACAGCAGCAGGTCCAGCGCAGTCGCCGACTCCTTTGAGCAGAGCAGAAAACAGCAGCAGGATCAGAACAGTCGCCGACGCCAATTAGCAGTGCAGAAAACAGCAGCAGGACCAGCGCAGTCGCCGACGAGCAGAGCAGAAAACAGCAGCAGGACCAGCGCAGTCGTAGGCGCCGACGAGCAGAGGCGAAAACACCAGCAGGACCAGCGCAGTCGCCGATGAGCAGAGCAGAAAACAGCAGCAGGACCAGCGCAGTCGCAGACGCCGATGAGCAGAGCAGACGCCGACGAGCAGAGAAGAAAACAGCAGCAGGACCAGCGCAGTTGCCGACGCCGGCGATAAGAGCAGAAAAGAACAGCAGGACCAGCGAAGTCGCCGACGGCGATGAGCAGAGCAGGAAACAGCAGCAGGATCAGCGCAGTCGCCGACACCGACGAGCAGAGCAAATAACAGCAGCAGGATCAGCCCAGTCGCTGACGCCAATGAGCAGAGCAGAAAACAGCAGCAGGATCAGCCCAGTCGCTGACGCCAATGAGCAGAGCAGAAAACAGCAGCAGGATCAGCGCAGTCGCCGACACCGACGAGCAGAGCAAATAACAGCAGCAGGAGATGCGCAGTCGCAGACGCCGACGAAGAGAGCAGAAAACAGCAGCAGGATCAGCGCAGTCCCTGACGTCAACGAGCAGAGCAGAAAAAATCGGCAGGAGATGCGCGGTCGCATACGCAAACAAGCAGAGCAGAAAACAGCAGCAGGATCAACGCAGTCGCCGAAGCCGATGAGCAGTGCAGAAAACAGCAGCAGTTCGAGCGCAGTCGCCGACGCCTTTGAGCAGAGCAGAAAACAGCAGCAGGATCAGCACAGTCGCCGACGCCAATGAGCAGTGCAGAAAACAGCAGCAGGACCAGCGCAGTCGCCGACGAGCAGAGCAGAAAACAGCAGCAGGACCAGCGAAGTCGCAGGCGCCGAAGAGCAGAGGCGAAAACAACAGCAGGACCAGCGCAGTCGCCGACGCCGATGAGCAGTGTAGAAAACACCAGCAGGACCAGCGCAGTCGCCGATGAGCAGAGCAGAAAACAGCAGCAGGACCAGCGCAGTCGCAGACGCCGACGAGCAGAGCAGACGCCGACGAGCAGAGAAGAAAACAGCAGCAGGACCAGCGCAGTCGCCGATGCCGACGATCAGAGCAGAAAACAACAGCAGGACCAGTGCAGTTGCCGACGGCGACGAGCAGAGCAGGAAAAAGCAGCAGGATCAGCGCATTCGCTGATGCAGACAAGCAGAGCAGAAAACAGCAGAAGGATCAGCGCAGTAGCCGACACCGATGAGCAGAGCAAAAAACAGCAGAAGGATAAGCACAGTCGCTGACGCTGACGAGCAGAGCAAAAAACAGCAGCAGGAGATGCGCAGTCGCAGACGATCAGAATAGAAAACAGCAGCAGGGTCAGCGCAGTCGCTGACGCCGACGAGCAGAGCAGAAAAAATCAGCAGGAGATGTGCAGTCGCAGACGCCAATGAGCAGAGCAGAAAACAGCAGCAGGATCAACATAGTCGCCGACGCCGATGAGCAGTGCAGAAAACAGCAGCAGGACCAGCGCAGTCGCCGCCGAGCAGAGCAGAAAACAGCAGCAGGACCAGCGGAGTCGCAGATGCCGATGAGCAGTGCAGAAAACAGCAGCAGGACCAGCGCAGTCGCCGACGCCTACGAGCAGAGCAGAAAACAGCAGCAGGATCAGCACAGTCGCCGACGCCGATGAGCAGTGCAGAAAACAGCAGCAGGACCAGCGCAGTCGCCGACGAGCAGAGCAGAAAACAGCAGCAGGACAAGCGCAGTCGCAGACGCCGACGAGCAGAGGCGAAAACAACAGCAGGACCAGCGCAGTCGCCGACGCCGATGAGCAGTGCAAAAAAACCCAGCAGGACCAGCGCAGTCACCGATGAGCAGAGCAGAAAACAGCTGCAGGACCAGCGCAGTCGCAGACGCCGACGAGCAGAGCAGACGCCGCTGAGCAGAGAAGAAAACAGCAGCAGGACCAGCGCAGTCGCCGACGCCGACGATCAGAGCAGAAAACAACTGTGGGACCAGCGCAGTCGCCGACGGCGACGAGCAGAGCAGGAAACGGCAGCAGGATCAGCGCATTCGCTGACGCAGACAAGCAGAGCAGAAAACAGCAGCAGGACAAGCGCAGTAGCCGACTCCGATGAGCAGATCAGAAAACAGCAGCAGGACCAGCGCAGTCGCCGACGAGCAGAGCAAAAAAAAGCAGCAGGAGATGCGCAGTCGCGGACGCCGACGAGCAGAGCAGAAAACAGCAGCAGGGTCAGCGCAGTCGCTGACGCCGACGAGCAGAGCAGAAAAAAGCAGCAGGAGATGCGCAGCCGCAGACGCCAATGAGCAGAGCAGAAAACAACTCAAGGACCAGCGCAGTCGCTGACGAGCAGTGCAGAAAACAGCAGCAGGATCATCGCAGTTGCCGACGCCGACGATCAGAGCAGAAAACAATAGCAGGACGAGCGCAGTCGCCGACGGCGACAGGCAGAGCAGAAGACAGCAGCAGGATCAGCGCAGTTGCTGACCTCGACGAGCAGAGCAGAAAACAGCATCAGCGCAGTCGCTGATGCCGACGGGCAGAGCAGAAAACAGCAGCAGGACCAGCGCAGTCGCCGACGCCGACGAGCAAAGAAGAAAACAGCAACAGGACCAGCGCAGTCGCCGACGCCGACGAGCAGAGCAGAAAACAGCAGCAGGATCAGCGCAGTAGCAGACGCCGATGAGCAGAGCAGAAAACAGCAGCAGGATCAGCGCAGTCGCCGACGCCGACGAGCAGAGCAAAAAACAGCAGCATCATCAGCGCAGTCGCAGACGTCGACGAGCAGAGCAGAAAACAGCAGCAGGATCAGCGTAGTCGCTGACACCGACGAGCAGAGCAGAAAACAGCAGCAGGATCAGCGCAGTCGCTGACGCCGACGAGCAGAGCAGAAAAAAGCACCAGGAGATGCGCAGACGCCAACGAGCAGAGCAGAAAACAGCAGCAGGATCAACGCAGTCGCCGACGCCGATGAGCAGTGCAGAAAACAGCAGCAGGACCAGAGCAGTCACCGACGAGCAGAGCAGAAAACAGCAGCAGGACCAGCGCAGTCGGCGACGCCTACTAGCAAAGCAGAAATCAGCAGCAGGATCAGCGCAGTCGCCGACGCCGATGAGCAGTGCAGAAAACAGCAGCAGGACCAGCGCAGTCGCCGACGCCTACGAGCAGAGCAGAAAACAGCAGCAGGATCAGCGCAGTCGCTGACGAGCAGAGCAGAAAACAGCAGCAGGACCAGCGCAGTCGCAGACGCCGATGAGCAGAGCAGAAAACAGCAGCAGGACCAGCGCAGTCGCCGACGAGCAGAGCAAAAAACAGCAGCAGGAGATGCGCAGTCGCAGACGCCGACGAGCAGAGCAAAAACAGCAGCAGGATCAGCACAGTCGCTGACGCCGACGAGCAGAGCAAAAAACAGCAGCAGGAGATGCGCAGTCGCAGACGATCAGAGCAGAAAACAGCAGCAGGGTCTTAGCAGTCGCTGACGCCGACGAGCAGAGCAGAAAAAAGCAGCAGGAGATGCGGAGTCGCCGACGCCTACGAGCAGAGCAGAAAAAATCGGCAGGAGATGTGCAGTCGCAGAAGCCAACGAGCAGAGCAGAAAACAGCAGCAGGATCAACGCAGTCGCCGACGCCGATGAGCAGTGCAGAAAACAGCAGCAGGTCCAGCGCAGTCGCCGACGAGCAGAGCAGAAAACAGCAGCAGGATCAGCGCAGTCGCCGTCGCTGATGAGCAGTGCAGAAAAAAGCAGCAGGACCAGCGCAGTAACCGACGCCTACGAGCAGAGCAGAAAACAGCAGCAGGACCAGCGCAGTCGCAGACGCCGACGAGCAGAGGCGAAAACAACAGCAGGACCAGCGCAGTCGCCGACGCCGATGAGCAGTGCAAAAAACACCAGCAGGACCAGCGCAGTCGCCGATGAGCAGAGCAGAAAACAGCAGCAGGACCAGCGCAGTCGCAGACGCCGACGAGCAGAGCAGACGCCGACGAGCAGAGAAGAAAACTGCAGCAGGACCAGCGCAGTCGCCGACGCCGACGATCAGAGCAGAAAACAACAGCAGGACCAGCGCAGTCGCCAACGTCGACGAGCAGAGCAGGATACAACAGCAGGATCAGCGCATTCGCTGACGCAGACAACCAGAGCAGAAAACAGCAGCAGGATCAGCGCAGTAGCCGACGCCGATGAGCAGAGCAGAAAACAGCAGCAGGACCAGCGCAGTCGCCGACGAGCAGAGCAAAAAACAGCAGCAGGAGATGCGCAGTCGCAGACGCCGACGAGCAGAGCAGAAAACAGCAGCAGGATCAGCACAGTCGCTGACGCCGACGAGCAGAGCAAAAAACAGCAGCAGGAGATGCGCAGTCGCAGACGATCAGAGCAGAAAACAGCAGCAGGGTCAGCGCAGTCGCTGACGCCGACGAGCAGAGCAGAAAAAAGCAGCAGGAGATGCGCAGTCGCAGACGCCAATGAGCAGAGCAGAAAACAGCAGCAGGATCAACGCAGTCACCGACGCCTATGAGCAGTGCAGAAAACAGCAGCAGGACCAGCGCAGTCGCCGACGAGCAGAGCAGAAAACAGCAGCAGGACCAGCGCAGTCGCAGACGCCGATGAGCAGTGCAGAAAACAGCAGCAGGACCAGCGCAGTCGCCGACGCCTACGAGCAGAGCAGAAAAAATCGGCAGGACATGTGCAGTCGCAGAAGCCAACGAGCAGAGCAGAAAACAGCAGCAGGACCAGCGCAGTCGCAGACGCCGATGAGCAGTGCAGAAAACAGCAGCAGGACCAGAGCAGTCACCGACGAGCAGAGCAGAAAACAGCAGCAGGACCAGCGCAGTCGGCGACGCCTACTAGCAAAGCAGAAAACAGCAGCAGGATCAGCGCAGTCGCCGACGCCGATGAGCAGTGCAGAAAACAGCAGCAGGACCAGCGCAGTCGCCGACACCTACGAGCAGAGCAGAAAACAGCAGCAGGATCAGCGCAGTCGCTGACGAGCAGAGCAGAAAACAGCAGCAGGACCAGCGCAGTCGCAGACGCCGATGAGCAGAGCAGAAAACAGCAGCAGGACCAGCGCAGTCGCCGACGAGCAGAGCAAAAAACAGCAGCAGGAGATGCGCAGTCGCAGACGCCGACGAGCAGAGCAAAAACAGCAGCAGGATCAGCACAGTCGCTGACGCCGACGAGCAGAGCAAAAAACAGCAGCAGGAGATGCGCAGTCGCAGACGATCAGAGCAGAAAACAGCAGCAGGGTCAGAGCAGTCGCTGACGCCGACGAGCAGAGCAGAAAAAAGCAGCAGGAGATGCGGAGTCGCCGACGCCTACGAGCAGAGCAGAAATAATCGGCAGGAGATGTGCAGTCGCAGAAGCCAACGAGCAGAGCAGAAAACAGCAGCAGGATCAACGCAGTCGCCGACGCCGATGAGCAGTGCAGAAAACAGCAGCAGGTCCAGCGCAGTCGCCGACGAGCAGAGCAGAAAACAGCAGCAGGATCAGCGCAGTCGCCGTCGCTGATGAGCAGTGCAGAAAAAAGCAGCAGGACCAGCGCAGTAACCGACGCCTACGAGCAGAGCAGAAAACAGCAGCAGGACCAGCGCAGTCGCAGACGCCGACGAGCAGAGGCGAAAACAACAGCAGGACCAGCGCAGTCGCCGACGCCGATGAGCAGTGCAAAAAACACCAGCAGGACCAGCGCAGTCGCCGATGAGCAGAGCAGAAAACAGCAGCAGGACCAGCGCAGTCGCAGACGCCGACGAGCAGAGCAGACGCCGACGAGCAGAGAAGAAAACTGCAGCAGGACCAGCGCAGTCGCCGACGCCGACGATCAGAGCAGAAAACAACAGCAGGACCAGCGCAGTCGCCAACGTCGACGAGCAGAGCAGGATACAGCAGCAGGATCAGCGCATTCGCTGACGCAGACAACCAGAGCAGAAAACAGCAGCAGGATCAGCGCAGTAGCCGACGCCGATGAGCAGAGCAGAAAACAGCAGCAGGACCAGTGCAGTCGCCGACGAGCAGAGCAAAAAACAGCAGCAGGAGATGCGCAGTCGCAGACGCCGACGAGCAGAGCAGAAAACAGCAGCAGGATCAGCACAGTCGCTGACGCCGACGAGCAGAGCAAAAAACAGCAGCAGGAGATGCGCAGTCGCAGAAGATCAGAGCAGAAAACAGCAGCAGGGTCAGCGCAGTTGCTGACGCCGACGAGCAGAGCAGAAAAAAGCAGCAGGAGATGCGCAGTCGCAGACGCCAATGAGCAGAGCAGAAAACAGCAGCAGGATCAACGCAGTCACCGACGCCTATGAGCAGTGCATAAAACAGCAGCAGGACCAGCGCAGTCGCCGACGAGCAGAGCAGAAAACAGCAGCAGGACCAGCGCAGTCGCAGACGCCGATGAGCAGTGCAGAAAACAGCAGCAGGACCAGCGCAGTCGCCGACGCCTACGAACAGAGATGAAAACAGCAGCAGGATCAGCACATTTGCAGACGCCGATGAGCAGTGCAGAAAACAGCAGCAAGACCAGCGCAGTCGCTGACGAGCAGAGCAGAAAACAGCAGCAGGACCAGCACAGTCGCAGACGTCGACGAGCAGAGGCGAAAACAACAGCAGGAAAAGCGCAGTCGCCGACACGGATGAGCAGTGCAGAAAACACCAGCAGGAACAGCACAGTCGCCGATGAGCAGAGCAGAAAACAGCAGCAGGACCAGCGCTGTCGCAGACGCCGACAAGCAGAGCAGACACCGACGAGCAGAGAAGAAAACAGCAGCAGGACCAGCGCAGTCGCCGACGCCGACGATCAGAGCAGAAAACAACAGCAGGACCAGCGCAGTCGCCGACGGCGATGAGCAGAGCAGGAAACAGCAGCAGGATCAGCGCATTCACTGACGCAAACAAGCAGAGCAGAAAACAGCAGAAGGATCAGTGCAGTAGCCGACGCCGATGAGCAGAGCAGAAAACAGCAGCAGGACCAGCGCAGTCGCCGACGAGCAGAGCAAAAAACAGCAGCAGGAAATGAGCAGTCGCAGACGCCGACGAGCAGAGCAGAAAACAGCAGCAGGATAAGCGCAGTCGCTGATGCCGACAAGCAGAGCAAAAAACAGCAGCAGGAGATGCGCAGTCGCAGACGATCAGAGCAGAAAACAGCAGCAGGGTCAGCGCAGTCGCTGACGCCGACGAGCAGAGCAGAAAAAAGCAGCAGGAGATGCGACGTCGCAGACGCCAATGAGCAGAGCAGAAAACAGCAGCAGGATCAACGCCGACGCCGATGAGCAGTGCAGAAAACAGCAGCAGGACCAGCGCAGTCGGCGACGCCTACGAGCAAAGCAGAAAACAGCAGCAGAATCAGCGCAGTCGCCGACGCCGATGAGCAGTGCAGAAAACAGCAGCAGGACCAGCGCAGTCACCGACGCCTACGAGCAGAGCAGAAAACAGCAGCAGGATCAGCGCAGTCGCCGACGAGCAGAGCAGAAAACAGCAGCAGGACCAGCGCAGTCGCAGACGCCGATGAGCAGAGCAGAAAACAGCAGCAGGACCAGCGCAGTCGCCGACGAGCAGAGCAAAAAACAGCAGCAGGAGATGTGCAGTCGCAGACGCCGATGAGCAGAGCAGAAAACAGCAGCAGGATCAGCACAGTCGCTGACGCCGACGAGCAGAGCAAAAAACAGCAGCAGGAGATGCGCAGTCGCAGACGATCAGAGCAGAATACAGCAGCAGGGTCAGCGCAGTCGCTGACGCCGAGGAGCAGAGCAGAAAAAAGCAGCAGGAGATGTGTAGTCACCGACGCCTACGAGCAGAGCAGAAAAAATCGGCAGGAGAGTGCAGTCGCAGACGCCAAGGAGCAGAGCAGAAAACAGCAGCAGGATCAACGCAGTCGCCAACGCCGATGAGCAGTGCAGAAAACAGCAGCAGGTCCAGCGCAGTCGCCGACGAGCAGAGCAGAAAACAGCAGCAGGATCAGCGCAGTCGCCGTCGCCGATGAGCAGAGCAGAAAACAGCAGCAGGACCAGCGCAGTCACCGACGCCTACGAGCAGAGCAGAAAACAGCAGCAGGATCAGCGCAGTCGCTGACGAGCAGAGCAGAAAACAGCAGCAGGACCAGCGCAGTCGCAGACGCCGATGAGCAGAGCAGAAAACAGCAGCAGGACCAGCGCAGTCGCCGACGAGCAGAGCAAAAAACAGCAGCAGGAGATGTGCAGTCGCAGACGCCGATGAGCAGAGCAGAAAACAGCAGCAGGATCAGCACAGTCGCTGACGCCGACGAGCAGAGCAAAAAACAGCAGCAGGAGATGCGCAGTCGCAGACGATCAGAGCAGAAAACAGCAGCAGGGTCAGCGCAGTCGCTGACGCCGAGGAGCAGAGCAGAAAAAAGCAGCAGGAGATGCGTAGTCACCGACGCCTACGAGCAGAGCAGAAAAAATCGGCAGGAGAGTGCAGTCGCAGACGCCAACGAGCAGAGCAGAAAACAGCAGCAGGATCAACGCAGTCGCCAACGCCGATGAGCAGTGCAGAAAACAGCAGCAGGTCCAGCGCAGTCGCCGACGAGCAGAGCAGAAAACAGCAGCAGGATCAGCGCAGTCGCCGTCGCCGATGAGCAGAGCAGAAAACAGCAGCAGGACCAGCGCAGTCGCAGACGCCAACGAGCAGATGCGAAAACAACAGCAGGACCAGCGCAGTCGCCGACGCCGATGAGCAGTGCAGAAAACAGCAGCAGGACCAGCGCAGTCGCCGACGAGCAGAGCAGAAAACAGCAGCAGGACCAGCGCAGTTGCCGACGAGCAGAGCAGAAAACAGCAGCAGGATCAGGGCAGTCGCCGACGCCGACGAGCAGAGCAAAAAACAGCAGCATGATCAGCGCAGTCGCAGACGCCAACGAGCAGAGCAGCAAACAGCAGCAGGATCAGTGTAGTTGCTGACACCGACGAGCAGAGCAGAAAACAGCAGCAGGATCAGCACAGTCGCTGACGCCGACGAGCAGAGCAGAAAAAAGCACCAGGAGATGCGCAGACGCCAACGAGCAGAGCAGAAAACAGCAGCAGGATCAACGCAGTCGCCGACGCCGATGAGCAGTGCAGAAAACAGCAGCAGGACCAGAGCAGTCGCCGACGAGCAGAGCAGAAAACAGCAGCAGGACCAGCGCAGTCGGCGACGCCTACGAGCAAAGCAGAAAACAGCAGCAGAATCAGCGCAGTCGCCGACGCCGATGAGCAGTGCAGAAAACAGCAGCAGGACCAGCGCAGTCACCGACGCCTACGAGCAGAGCAGAAAACAGCAGCAGGATCAGCGCAGTCGCCGACGAGCAGAGCAGAAAACAGCAGCAGGACCAGCGCAGTCGCAGACGCAGATGAGCAGAGCAGAAAACAGCAGCAGGACCAGCGCAGTCGCTGACGAGCAGAGCAAAAAACAGCAGCAGGAGATGTGCAGTCGCAGACGCCGATGAGCAGAGCAGAAAACAGCAGCAGGATCAGCACAGTCGCTGACGCCGACGAGCAGAGCAAAAAACAGCAGCAGGAGATGCGTAGTCACCGACGCCTACGAGCAGAGCAGAAAACAGCAGCAGGACCAGCGCAGTCGCAGACGCCGACGAGCAGATGCGAAAACAACAGCAGGACCAGCGCAGTCGCCGACGCCGATGAGCAGTGCAGAAAACAGCAGCAGGACCAGCGCAGTCGCCGACGAGCAGAGCAGAAAACAGCAGCAGGACCAGCGCAGTCGCAGACGATCAGAGCAGAAAACAGCAGCAGGGTCAGCGCAGTCGCTGACGCCGACGAGCAGAGCAGAAAAAAGCAGCAGGAGATGCGTAGTCACCGACGCCTACGAGCAGAGCAGAAAAAATCAGCAGGAGATGTGCAGTCGCAGACGCCAACGAGCAGACCAGAAAACAGCAGCAGGATCAACGCAGTCGCCAACGCCGATGAGCAGTGCAGAAAACAGCAGCAGGTCCAGCGCAGTCGCCGACGAGCAGAGCAGAAAACAGCAGCAGGATCAGCGCAGTCGCCGTCGCCGATGAGCAGTGCAGAAAACAGCAGCAGGACCAGCGCAGTCGCCGACGCCTACGAGCAGAGCAGAAAACAGCAGCAGGACCAGCGCAGTCGCAGACGCCGACGAGCAGATGCGAAAACAACAGCAGGACCAGCGCAGTCGCCGACGCCGATGAGCAGTGCAGAAAACAGCAGCAGGACCAGCACAGTCGCCGACGAGCAGAGCAGAAAACAGCAGCAGGACCAGCGCAGTTGCCGACGAGCAGAGCAGAAAACAGCAGCAGGACCAGCGCAGTCGCCGACGAGCAGAGCAGAAAACAGCAGCAGGACCTGCGCAGTCGCCGACGAGCAGTGCAGAAAACAGCCGCAGGATCAGCGCAGTCACCGATGCCGATGAGCAGTGCAGAAAACAGCAGCAGGACCAGCGCAGTCACCAACGAGCAGAGCAGAAAACAGCAGCAGGACCAGCGCAGTCGCAGACGCCGACGAGCAGAGCAGACGCTGACGAGCAGAGAAGAAAACAACAGCAGGACCAGTGCAGGCGCCGACGGTGATGGGCAGAGCAGAAAACAGCAGCAGGATCATCCCAGTCGCTGACGCCGATGAGCAGAGCAGAAAATAGCAGCAGGATCAGCGCAGTAGCCGACGCGGACAAGCAGAGCAGAAAACAGCAGCAGGGTCAGTGCAGTTGCCGACGCCGACGAGCAGAGCAGAAAACAGCAGCAGGACCAGCGCAGTCGCCGATGCCGACAAATCAGAGCAGAAAACAACAGCAGGACCAGCGCAGTCATCAACGGCGACGAGCAGAGCAGGAAACAGCAGCAGGACCAGCGCAGTCGCCGACGAGCATAGCAAAAAACAGCAGCAGGAGATGTGCAGTCGCAGATGCCAAAGAGCAGAGCAGAAAACAGCAGCAGGATCAGCGCAGTCGCCGACGCCGATGAGCATTGCAGAAAACAGCAGCAGGACCAGCGCAGTCGCCGACGCCTACGAGCAGAGCAGAAAACATTTGCAGGATTAGTGCAGTCGCCGAGGCCGATGAGCAGTGCAGAAAACAGCAGCAGGACCAGCGCAGTCGCCGACGAGCAGAGCAAAAAACAGCAGCAGGATCAGCGTAGTCACTGACACCGACGAGCAGAGCAGAAAACAGCAGCAGGATCAGCACAGTCGCTGACGCCGACGAGCAAATCAGAAAACAGCAGCAGGAGATGAGCAGTCACCGACACCGACGAGCAGATCAGAAAACAGCAGCAGGACCAGCGCAGTCGCAGACGCCGACGAGCAGAGCAGTTGCCGACGAGCAGAGGCGAAAACAACAGCAGGACCAGCGCAGTCGCCGACGCCGATGAGCAGTGCAGAAAACAGCTGCAGGACCAGCACAGTCGCCGACGCGCAGAGCAAAAAACAGCAGCAGGAGATGCGCACTCGCAGACGATCAGAGCAGAAAACAGCAGCAGGATCAGCGCAGTCGCTGACGCCGACGAGCAGAGCAGAAAAAAGCAGCAGGAGATGCGTAGTCACCGACGCCTACGAGCAGAGCAGAAAAAATCGGCAGGAGATGTGCAGTCGCAGACGCCAACGAGCAGAGCAGAAAACAGCAGCAGGTCCAGCGCAGTCGCCGACGAGCAGAGCAGAAAACAGCAGCAGGATCAGCGCAGTCGCCGTCGCCTACGAGCAGAGCAGAAAACAGCAGCAGGACCAGCGCAGTCGCAGAGGCCGACTGGTAGATGCGAAAACAACAGCAGGACCAGCGCAGTCGCCGACGCCGATGAGCAGTGCAGAAAACAGCAGCAGGACCAGCGCAGTCGCAGACGAGCAGAGCAGAAAACAGCAGCAGGACCAGCGCAGTTGCCGACGAGCAGAGCAGAAAACAGCAGCAGGATCAGCGCAGTCGCCGACGCCGACGAGCAGAGCAAAAAACAGCAGCATGATCAGCGCAGTCGCAGACGCCAACGAGCAGAGCAGCAAACAGCAGCAGGATCAGTGTAGTCGCTGACACCTACGAGCAGAGCAGAAAACAGCAGCAGGATCAGCGCAGTCGCTGACGCCGATGAGCAGAGCAGAAAAAAGCACCAGGAGATGCGCAGACGCGAACGAGCAGAGCAGAAAACAGCAGCAGGATCAACGCAGTCGCCGACGCCGATGAGCAGTGCAGAAAACAGCAGCAGGACCAGAGCAGTCGCCGACGAGCAGAGCAGAAAACAGCAGCAGGACCAGCACAGTCGGCGACGCCTACGAGCAAAGCAGAAAACAGCAGCAGAAGCAGCGCAGTCGCCGACGCCGATGAGCAGTGCAGAAAACAGCAGCAGGACCAGCGCAGTCACCGACGCCTACGAGTAGAGCAGAAAACAGCAGCAGGATCAGCGCAGTCGCCGACGAGCAGAGCAGAAAACAGCAGCAGGACCAGCGCAGTCGCAGACGCCGATGAGCAGAGCAGAAAACAGCAGCAGGACCAGCGCAGTCGCCGACGAGCAGAGCAAAAAACAGCAGCAGGAGATGTGCAGTCGCAGACGCCGATGAGCAGAGCAGAAAACAGCAGCAGGATCAGCACAGTCGCTGACGCCGACGAGCAGAGCAAAAAACAGCAGCAGGAGATGTGCAGTCGCAGACGCCGATGAGCAGAGCAGAAAACAGCAGCAGGATCAGCACAGTCACTGACGCCGACGAGCAGAGCAAAAAACAGCAGCAGGACCAGCGCAGTCGCCGACGCCTACGAGCAGAGCAGAAAACATTTGCAGGATTAGTGCAGGCGCCGACGCCGATGAGCAGTGCAGAAAACAGCAGCAGGACCAGCGCAGTCGCCGACGAGCAGAGCAGAAAACAGCAGCAGGACCAGCGAAGTCGCAGGTCCTGCTGCTGTTTTCTGCTCTGCTCGTCGGCGACTGCGCTGGTCCTGCTGCTTTTTTCTGCTCTGCTCGACGGCAACTGCGCTGGTCCTGCTGCTGTTTTCTGCTCTGCTCGTCGGCGACTGCGCTGGTCCTGCTGCTGTTTTCTGCACTGCTCATCGGCGTCGGCGGCTGTGCTGGTCCTGCTGTTGTTTTCGCATCTGCTCGTCGGCGTCTGCAACTGCGCTGGTCCTGCTGCTGTTTTCTGCTCTGCTCGTAGGCGTCGGCGACTGCGCTGGTCCTGCTGCTTTTTTCTGCTCTGCTCGTCGGCGTCAGCGACTGCGCTGACCCTGCTGCTGTTTTCTGCTCTGATCGTCTGCGACTGCGCATCTCCTGCTGCTGTTTTTTGCTCTGCTCGTCGGCGTCAGCGACTGTGCTGATCCTGCTGCTGTTTTCTGCTCTGCTCATCGGCGTCTGCGACTGCACATCTCCTGCTGCTGTTTTTTGCTCTGCTCGTCGGCGACTGCGCTGGTCCTGCTGCTGTTTTCTGCTCTGCTCATCGGCGTCTGCGACTGCGCTGGTCCTGCTGCTGTTTTCTGCTCTGCTCGTCGGCGACTGCGCTGATCCTGCTGCTGTTTTCTGCTCTGCTCGTAGGCGTCGGTGACTGCGCTGGTCCTGCTGCTGTTTTCTGCACTGCTCATCGGCGTCGGCGACTGCGCTGATTCTGCTGCTGTTTTCTGCTTTGCTCGTAGGCGTCGCCGACTGTGCTGGTCCTGCTGCTGTTTTCTGCTCTGCTCGTCGGCGACTGCTCTTGTCCTGCTGCTGTTTTCTGCACTGCTCATCGGCGTCGGCGACTGCGTTGATCCTGCTGCTGTTTTCTGCTCTGCTCGTTCGCGTCTGCGCATCTCCTGGTGCTTTTTTCTGCTCTGCTCGTCGGCGTCAGCGACTGCGCTGATCCTGCTGCTGTTTTCTGCTCTGCTCGTAGGTGTCAGCGACTACACTGATCCTGCTGCTGTTTGCTGCTCTGCTCGTTGGCGTCTGCGACTGCGCTGATCATGCTGATGTTTTTTGCTCTGCTCGTCGGCGTCGGCGACTGCGCTGATCCTGCTGCTGTTTTCTGCTCTGCTCGTCGGCAACTGCGCTGGTCCTGCTGCTGTTTTCTTCTCTGCTCGTCTGCGACTGCGCTGGTCCTGCTGCTGTTTTCTGCACTGCTCATCGGCGTCGGCGACTGCGCTGGTCCTGCTGTTGTTTTCGCATCTACCAGTCGGCCTCTGCGACTGCGCTGGTCCTGCTGCTGTTTTCTGCTCTGCTCGTAGGCGACGGCGACTGCGCTGATCCTGCTGCTGTTTTCTGCTCTGCTCGTCGGCGACTGCGCTGGACCTGCTGCTGTTTTCTGAACTGCTCATCGGCGTTGGCGACTGCGTTGATCCTGCTGCTGTTTTCTGCTCTGCTCGTTGGCGTCTGCGACTGCACATCTCCTGCCGATTTTTTCTGCTCTGCTCGTAGGCGTCGGTGACTACGCATCTCCTGCTGCTTTTTTCTGCTCTGCTCGTCGGTGTCAGCGACTGCGCTGACCCTGCTGCTGTTTTCTGCTCTGATCGTCTGCGACTGCGCATCTCCTGCTGCTGTTTTTTGCTCTGCGCGTCGGCGACTGTGCTGGTCCTGCAGCTGTTTTCTGCACTGCTCATCGGCGTCGGCGACTGCGCTGGTCCTGCTGTTGTTTTCGCCTCTGCTCGTCGGCAACTGCTCTGCTCGTCGGCGTCTGCGACTGCGCTGGTCCTGCTGCTGTTTTCTGATCTGCTCGTCGGTGTCGGTGACTGCTCATCTCCTGCTGCTGTTTTCTGATTTGCTCGTCGGCGTCAGCGACTGCGCTGATCCTGCTGCTGTTTTCTGCTCTGCTCGTCGGTGTCAGTGACTACGCTGATCCTGCTGCTGTTTTTTGCTCTGCTCGTCGGCGACTGCGCTGGTCCTGCTGCTGTTTTCTGCACTGCTCATCGGCCTCGGCGACTGCACTAATCCTGCAAATGTTTTCTGCTCTGCTCGTAGGCGTCGGCGACTGCGCTGGTCCTGCTGCTGTTTTCTGCAATGCTCATCGGCGTCGGCGACTGCGCTGATCCTGCTGCTGTTTTCTGCTCTGCTCTTTGGCATCTGCGACTGCACATCTCCTGCTGCAGTTTTTTGCTATGCTCGTCGGCGACTGCGCTGGTCCTGCTGCTGTTTCCTGCTCTGCTCGTCGCCGTTGATGACTGCGCTGGTCCTGCTGTTGTTTTCTGCTCTGATTTGTCGGCATCGGCGACTGCGCTGGTCTTGCTGCTGTTTTCTGCTCTGCTCGTCGGCGTCGGCAACTGCACTGACCCTGCTGCTGTTTTCTGCTCTGCTTGTCCGCGTCGGCTTCTGCGCTGATCCTGCTGCTATTTTCTGCTCTGCTCATCGGCGTCAGCGACTGGGATGATCCTGCTGCTGTTTTCTGCTCTGCCCATCACCGTCGGCGCCTGCACTGGTCCTGCTGTTGTTTTCTTCTCTGCTCGTCAGCGTCTGCTCTGCTCGTCGGCGTCTGCGACTGCGCTGGTCCTGCTGCTGTTTTCTGCACTGCTCGTCGGCGACTGCGCAGGTCCTGCTGCTGTTTTCTGCTCTGCTCGTCGGCGACTGCGCTGGTCCTGCTGCTGTTTTCTGCTCTGCTCGTCGGCAACTGCGCTGGTCCTGCTGCTGTTTTCTGCTCTGCTCGTCGGCGACTGCGCTGGTCCTGCTGCTGTTTTCTGCACTGCTCATCGGCGTCGGCGACTGCGCTGGTCCTGCTGTTGTTTTCGCATCTGCTCGTCGGCGTCTGCGACTGCGCTGGTCCTGCTGCTGTTTTCTGCTCTGCTCGTAGGCTTCGGCGACTGCGCTGGTCCTGCTGCTGTTTTCTGCACTGCTCATCGGCGACGGCGACTGCGCTGATCCTGCTGCTGTTTTCTGCTCTGCTCGTCGGCGGCTGCGCTGGACCTGCTGCTGTTTTCTGCACTGCTCATCGGCGTTGGCGACTGCGTTGATCCTGCTGCTGTTTTCTGCTCTGCTCGTTGGCGTCTGCGACTGCACATCTCCTGCCGATTTTTTCTGCTCTGCTCGTAGGCGTCGGTGACTACGCATCTCCTGCTGCTTTTTTCTGCTCTGCTCGTCGGCGTCAGCGACTGCGCTGACCCTGCTGCTGTTTTCTGCTCTGATCGTCTGCGACTGCGCTGGTCCTGCTGCTGTTTTCTGCTCTGCTCGTTGGCGACTGCGCTGGTCCTGCTGCTGTTTTCTGCACTGCTCATCGGCGTCGGCGACTGCGCTGGTCCTGCTGTTGTTTTCGCATCTGCTCGTCGGCGTCTGCGACTGCGCTGGTCCTGCTGCTGTTTTCTGCTCTGCTCGTAGGCGTCGGTGACTACGCATCTCCTGCTGCTGTTTTTTGCTCTGCTCGTCGGCATCAGCGACTGTGCTGATCCTGCTGCTGTTTTCTGCTCTGCTCATC
This sequence comes from Nothobranchius furzeri, assembly GCF_043380555.1. NCBI lineage: Eukaryota > Metazoa > Chordata > Actinopteri > Cyprinodontiformes > Nothobranchiidae > Nothobranchius > Nothobranchius furzeri. The sequence goes on along the minus strand of NC_091748.1, from coordinate 13,248,438 downwards.
GGCGTCTGCGACTGCACATCTCCTGCTGCTGTTTTTTGCTCTGCTCGTCGGCGACTGCGCTGGTCCTGCTGCTGTTTTCTGCTCTGCTCATCGGCGTCTGCGACTGCGCTGGTCCTGCTGCTGTTTTCTGCTCTGCTCGTCGGCGACTGCGCTGATCCTGCTGCTGTTTTCTGCTCTGCTCGTAGGCGTCGGTGACTGCGCTGGTCCTGCTGCTGTTTTCTGCACTCCTCATCGGCGTCGGCGACTGCGCTGATTCTGCTGCTGTTTTCTGCTTTGCTCGTAGGCGTCGCCGACTGCGCTGGTCCTGCTGCTGTTTTCTGCTCTGCTCGTCGGCGACTGCTCTGGTCCTGCTGCTGTTTTCTGCACTGCTCATCGGCGTCGGCGACTGCGTTGATCCTGCTGCTGTTTTCTGCTCTGCTCGTTGGCGTCTGCGCATCTCCTGGTGCTTTTTTCTGCTCTGCTCGTCGGCGTCAGCGACTGCGCTGATCCTGCTGCTGTTTTCTGCTCTGCTCGTCGGTGTCAGCAACTACACTGATCCTGCTGCTGTTTGCTGCTCTGCTCGTTGGCGTCTGCGACTGCGCTTATCATGCTGCTGTTTTTTGCTCTGCTCGTCGGCGTCGGCGACTGCCCTGATCCTGCTGCTGTTTTCTGCTCTGCTCGTCGGCAACTGCGCTGGTCCTGCTGCTGTTTTCTGCTCTGCTCGTCGGCGACTGCGCTGGTCCTGCTGCTGTTTTCTGCACTGCTCATCGGCGTCGGCGACTGCGCTGGTCCTGCTGTTGTTTTCGCATCTGCTCGTTGGCGTCTGCGACTGCGCTGGTCCTGCTGCTGTTTTCTGCTCTGCTCATCGGCGACGGCGACTGCGCTGATCCTGCTGCTGTTTTCTGCTCTGCTCGTCGGCGACTGCGCTGGACCTGCTGCTGTTTTCTGCACTGCTCATCGGCGTTGGCGACTGCGTTGATCCAGCTGCTGTTTTCTGCTCTGCTCGTTGGCGTCTGCGACTGCACTCTCCTGCCGATTTTTTCTGCTCTGCTCGTAGGCGTCGGTGACTACGCATCTCCTGCTGCTTTTTTCTGCTCTGCTCGTCGGCGTCAGCGACTGCGCTGACCCTGCTGCTGTTTTCTGCTCTGATCGTCTGCGACTGCGCATCTCCTGCTGCTGTTTTTTGCTCTGCTCGTCGGCGTCAGCGACTGTGCTGATCCTGCTGCTGTTTTCTGCTCTGCTCATCGGCGTCTGCGACTGCACATCTCCTGCTGCTGTTTTTTGCTCTGCTCGTCGGCGACTGCGCTGGTCCTGCTGCTGTTTTCTGCTCTGCTCATCGGCGTCTGCGACTGCGCTGGTCCTGCTGCTGTTTTCTGCTCTGCTCGTCGGCGACTGCGCTGATCCTCCTGCTGTTTTCTGCTCTGCTCGTAGGCGTCGGAGAATGCGCTGGTCCTGCTGCTGTTTTCTGCACTGCTCATCGGCGTCGGCGACTGCGCTGATTCTGCTGCTGTTTTCTGCTTTGCTCGTAGGCGTCGCCGACTGCGCTGGTCCTGCTGCTGTTTTCTGCTCTGCTCGTCGGCGACTGCTCTGGTCCTGCTGCTGTTTTCTGCACTGCTCATCGGCGTCTGCGTTGATCCTGCTGCTGTTTTCTTCTCTGCTCATTGGCGTCTGCGACGTCGCATCTCCTGCTGCTGTTTTTTGCTCTGCTTGTCGGCATCAGCGACTGCGCTTATCCTGCTGCTGTTTTCTGCTCTGCTCGTCGGCGTCTGCGACTGCTCATTTCCTGCTGCTGTTTTTTGCTCTGCTCGTCGGCGACTGCGCTGGTCCTGCTGCTGTTTTCTGCTCTGCTCATCAGCGTCGGCTACTGCACTGATCCTTCTGCTGTTTTCTGCTCTGCTTGTTTGCGTCAGTGAATGCGCTGATCCTGCTGCTGTTTCCTGCTCTGGCCATCGCCGTCGGCGACTGCGCTGGTCCTGCTGTTGTTTTCTGCTCTGATCGTCGGCGTCGGCGACTGCGCTGGTCCTGCTGCTGTTTTCTTCTCTGCTCGTCGGTGTCTGCTCTGCTTGTCGGCGTCTGCGACAGCGCTGGTCCTGCTGCTGTTTTCTGCTCTGCTCGTCAGCGACTGCGCTGGTCTTGCTGCTGTTTTCTGCACTGCTCATCGGCGTCGGCAAATGTGCTGATCCTGCTGCTGTTTTCATCTCTGTTCGTAGGCGTCGGCGACTGCGCTGGTCCTGCTGCTGTTTTCTGCACTGCTCATCGGCGTCTGCGACTGCGCTGGTCCTGCTGCTGTTTTCTGCTCTGCTCGTCGGCGACTGCGCTGGTCCTGCTGCTGTTTTCTGCACTGCTCATAGGCGTCGGTGACTGCGTTGATCCTGCTGCTGTTTTCTGCTCTGCTCATTGGCGTCTGCGACTGCGCATCTCCTGCTGCTTTTTTCTGCTCTGCTCATCGGCGTCAGCGACTGCGCTGACCCTGCTGCTGTTTTCTGCTCTGATCGTCTGCGACTGCGCATCTCCTGCTGCTGTTTTTTGCTCTGCTCGTCGGCGTCAGCGACTGTGCTGATCCTGCTGCTGTTTTCTGCTCTGCTCGTCGGCGTCTGCGACGGCGCATCTCCTGCTGCTGTTTTTTGCTCTGCTCGTCGGCGACTGCGCTGGTCCTGCTGCTGTTTTCTGCTCTGCTCATCGGCGTCGGCTACTGCGCTGATCCTGCTGCTGTTTTCTGCTCTGGTTGTCTGCGTCAGCGAATGCGCTGATCCTGCTGCTGTATCCTGCTCTGCTCGTCGACGTTGGCGACTGCGCTGGTCCTGCTGTTGTTTTCTGCTCTGATCGTCGGCGTCGGCGACTGCGCTGGTCCTGCTGCAGTTTTCTTCTCTGCTCGTCGGCGTCTGCTCTGCTCGTCGGCGTCTGCGACTGCGCTGGTCCTGCTGCTGTTTTCTGCTCTGCTCATCGGCGACTGCGCTGGTCCTGCTGGTGTTTTTTGCACTGCTCATCGGCGTCGGCGACTGCGCTGGTCCTGCTGTTGTTTTCGCCTCTGCTCGTCGGCGTCTGCGACTGCGCTGGTCCTGCTGCTGTTTTCTGCTCTGCTCGTAGGCGTCGGTTACTGCGCTGGTCCTGCTGCTTTTTTCTGCACTGCTCATCAGCGACGGCGACTGCGCTGATCCTGCTGCTGTTTTCTGCTCTGCTCGTCGGTGTCAGCAACTACACTGATCCTGCTGCTGTTTGCTGCTCTGCTCGTTGGCGTCTGCGACTGCGCTTATCATGCTGCTGTTTTTTGCTCTGCTCGTCGGCGTCGGCGACTGCCCTGATCCTGCTGCTGTTTTCTGCTCTGCTCGTCGGCAACTGCGCTGGTCCTGCTGCTGTTTTCTGCTCTGCTCGTCGGCGACTGCGCTGGTCCTGCTGCTGTTTTCTGCACTGCTCATCGGCGTCGGCGACTGCGCTGGTCCTGCTGTTGTTTTCGCATCTGCTCGTTGGCGTCTGCGACTGCGCTGGTCCTGCTGCTGTTTTCTGCTCTGCTCATCGGCGACGGCGACTGCGCTGATCCTGCTGCTGTTTTCTGCTCTGCTCGTCGGCGACTGCGCTGGACCTGCTGCTGTTTTCTGCACTGCTCATCGGCGTTGGCGACTGCGTTGATCCAGCTGCTGTTTTCTGCTCTGCTCGTTGGCGTCTGCGACTGCACTCTCCTGCCGATTTTTTCTGCTCTGCTCGTAGGCGTCGGTGACTACGCATCTCCTGCTGCTTTTTTCTGCTCTGCTCGTCGGCGTCAGCGACTGCGCTGACCCTGCTGCTGTTTTCTGCTCTGATCGTCTGCGACTGCGCATCTCCTGCTGCTGTTTTTTGCTCTGCTCGTCGGCGTCAGCGACTGTGCTGATCCTGCTGCTGTTTTCTGCTCTGCTCATCGGCGTCTGCGACTGCACATCTCCTGCTGCTGTTTTTTGCTCTGCTCGTCGGCGACTGCGCTGGTCCTGCTGCTGTTTTCTGCTCTGCTCATCGGCGTCTGCGACTGCGCTGGTCCTGCTGCTGTTTTCTGCTCTGCTCGTCGGCGACTGCGCTGATCCTCCTGCTGTTTTCTGCTCTGCTCGTAGGCGTCGGAGAATGCGCTGGTCCTGCTGCTGTTTTCTGCACTGCTCATCGGCGTCGGCGACTGCGCTGATTCTGCTGCTGTTTTCTGCTTTGCTCGTAGGCGTCGCCGACTGCGCTGGTCCTGCTGCTGTTTTCTGCTCTGCTCGTCGGCGACTGCTCTGGTCCTGCTGCTGTTTTCTGCACTGCTCATCGGCGTCTGCGTTGATCCTGCTGCTGTTTTCTTCTCTGCTCATTGGCGTCTGCGACGTCGCATCTCCTGCTGCTGTTTTTTGCTCTGCTTGTCGGCATCAGCGACTGCGCTTATCCTGCTGCTGTTTTCTGCTCTGCTCGTCGGCGTCTGCGACTGCTCATTTCCTGCTGCTGTTTTTTGCTCTGCTCGTCGGCGACTGCGCTGGTCCTGCTGCTGTTTTCTGCTCTGCTCATCAGCGTCGGCTACTGCACTGATCCTTCTGCTGTTTTCTGCTCTGCTTGTTTGCGTCAGTGAATGCGCTGATCCTGCTGCTGTTTCCTGCTCTGGCCATCGCCGTCGGCGACTGCGCTGGTCCTGCTGTTGTTTTCTGCTCTGATCGTCGGCGTCGGCGACTGCGCTGGTCCTGCTGCTGTTTTCTTCTCTGCTCGTCGGTGTCTGCTCTGCTTGTCGGCGTCTGCGACAGCGCTGGTCCTGCTGCTGTTTTCTGCTCTGCTCGTCAGCGACTGCGCTGGTCTTGCTGCTGTTTTCTGCACTGCTCATCGGCGTCGGCAAATGTGCTGATCCTGCTGCTGTTTTCATCTCTGTTCGTAGGCGTCGGCGACTGCGCTGGTCCTGCTGCTGTTTTCTGCACTGCTCATCGGCGTCTGCGACTGCGCTGGTCCTGCTGCTGTTTTCTGCTCTGCTCGTCGGCGACTGCGCTGGTCCTGCTGCTGTTTTCTGCACTGCTCATAGGCGTCGGTGACTGCGTTGATCCTGCTGCTGTTTTCTGCTCTGCTCATTGGCGTCTGCGACTGCGCATCTCCTGCTGCTTTTTTCTGCTCTGCTCATCGGCGTCAGCGACTGCGCTGACCCTGCTGCTGTTTTCTGCTCTGATCGTCTGCGACTGCGCATCTCCTGCTGCTGTTTTTTGCTCTGCTCGTCGGCGTCAGCGACTGTGCTGATCCTGCTGCTGTTTTCTGCTCTGCTCGTCGGCGTCTGCGACGGCGCATCTCCTGCTGCTGTTTTTTGCTCTGCTCGTCGGCGACTGCGCTGGTCCTGCTGCTGTTTTCTGCTCTGCTCATCGGCGTCGGCTACTGCGCTGATCCTGCTGCTGTTTTCTGCTCTGGTTGTCTGCGTCAGCGAATGCGCTGATCCTGCTGCTGTATCCTGCTCTGCTCGTCGACGTTGGCGACTGCGCTGGTCCTGCTGTTGTTTTCTGCTCTGATCGTCGGCGTCGGCGACTGCGCTGGTCCTGCTGCAGTTTTCTTCTCTGCTCGTCGGCGTCTGCTCTGCTCGTCGGCGTCTGCGACTGCGCTGGTCCTGCTGCTGTTTTCTGCTCTGCTCATCGGCGACTGCGCTGGTCCTGCTGGTGTTTTTTGCACTGCTCATCGGCGTCGGCGACTGCGCTGGTCCTGCTGTTGTTTTCGCCTCTGCTCGTCGGCGTCTGCGACTGCGCTGGTCCTGCTGCTGTTTTCTGCTCTGCTCGTAGGCGTCGGTTACTGCGCTGGTCCTGCTGCTTTTTTCTGCACTGCTCATCAGCGACGGCGACTGCGCTGATCCTGCTGCTGTTTTCTGCTCTGCTCGTCGGCGACTGCGCTGGACCTGCTGCTGTTTTCTGCACTGCTCATCGGCGTCGGCGACTGCGTTGATCCTGCTGCTGTTTTCTGCTCTGCTCGTTGGCTTCTGCGACTGCACATCTCCTGCCGATTTTTTCTGCTCTGCTCGTAGGCGTCGGCGACTCCGCATCTCCTGCTGCTTTTTTCTGCTCTGCTCGTCGGCGTCAGCGACTGCTCTGACCCTGCTGCTGTTTTCTGCTCTGATCGTCTGCGACTGCGCATCTCCTGCTGCTGTTTTTTGCTCTGCTCGTCGGCGTCAGCGACTGTGCTGATCCTGCTGCTGTTTTTGCTCTGCTCGTCGGCGTCTGCGACTGCGCATCTCCTGCTGCTGTTTTTTGCTCTGCTTGTCGGCGACTGCGCTGGTCCTGCTGCTGTTTTCTGCTCTGCTCATCGGCGTCTGCGACTGCGCTGGTCCTGCTGCTGTTTTCTGCTCTGCTCGTCAGCGACTGCGCTGATCCTGCTGCTGTTTTCTGCTCTGCTCGTAGGCGTCGGCGACTGCGCTGGTCCTGCTGCTGTTTTCTGCACTGCTCATCGGCGTCGGCGACTGCGCTGATCCTGCTGCTGTTTTCTGCTTTGCTAGTAGGCGTCGCCGACTGCGCTGGTCCTGCTGCTGTTTTCTGCTCTGCTCGTCGGTGACTGCTCTGGTCCTGCTGCTGTTTTCTGCACTGCTCATCGGCGTCTGCGACTGCGCTGGTCCTGCTGCTGTTTTCTGCTCTGCTCGTTGGCTTCTGCGACTGCACATCTCCTGCCGATTTTTTCTGCTCTGCTCGTAGGCGTCGGCGACTGCGCTGGTCCTGCTGCTGTTTTCTGCACTGCTCATCGGCGTCTGCGACTGCGCTGGTCCTGCTGCTGTTTTCTGCTCTGCTCGTCGGCGACTGCGCTGGTCCTGCTGCTGTTTTCTGCACTGCTCATAGGCGTCGGTGACTGCGTTGATCCTGCTGCTGTTTTCTGCTCTGCTCATTGGCGTCTGCGACTGCGCATCTCCTGCTGCTTTTTTCTGCTCTGCTCGTCGGCGTCAGCGACTGCGCTGACCCTGCTGCTGTTTTCTGCTCTGATCGTCTGCGACTGCGCATCTCCTGCTGCTGTTTTTTGCTCTGCTCGTCGGCGTCAGCGACTGTGCTGATCCTGCTGCTGTTTTCTGCTCTGCTCGTCGGCGTCTGCGACTGCGCATCTCCTGCTGCTGTTTTTTGCTCTGCTCGTCGGCGACTGCGCTGGTCCTGCTGCTGTTTTCTGCTCTGCTCATCGGCGTCGGCTACTGCGCTGATCCTGCTGCTGTTTTCTGCTCTGGTTGTCTGCGTCAGCGAATGCGCTGATCCTGCTGCTGTATCCTGCTCTGCTCGTCGACGTTGGCGACTGCGCTGGTCCTGCTGTTGTTTTCTGCTCTGATCGTCGGCGTCGGCGACTGCGCTGGTCCTGCTGCAGTTTTCTTCTCTGCTCGTCGGCGTCTGCTCTGCTCGTCGGCGTCTGCGACTGCGCTGGTCCTGCTGCTGTTTTCTGCTCTGCTCATCGGCGACTGCGCTGGTCCTGCTGGTGTTTTTTGCACTGCTCATCGGCGTCGGCGACTGCGCTGGTCCTGCTGTTGTTTTCGCCTCTGCTCGTCGGCGTCTGCGACTGCGCTGGTCCTGCTGCTGTTTTCTGCTCTGCTCGTAGGAGTCGGTTACTGCGCTGGTCCTGCTGCTTTTTTCTGCACTGCTCATCAGCGACGGCGACTGCGCTGATCCTGCTGCTGTTTTCTGCTCTGCTCGTCGGCGACTGCGCTGGACCTGCTGCTGTTTTCTGCACTGCTCATCGGCGTCGGCGACTGCGTTGATCCTGCTGCTGTTTTCTGCTCTGCTCGTTGGCTTCTGCGACTGCACATCTCCTGCCGATTTTTTCTGCTCTGCTCGTAGGCGTCGGCGACTCCGCATCTCCTGCTGCTTTTTTCTGCTCTGCTCGTCGGCATCAGCGACTGCTCTGACCCTGCTGCTGTTTTCTGCTCTGATCGTCTGCGACTGCGCATCTCCTGCTGCTGTTTTTTGCTCTGCTCGTCGGCGTCAGCGACTGTGCTGATCCTGCTGCTGTTTTTGCTCTGCTCGTCGGCGTCTGCGACTGCGCATCTCCTGCTGTTGTTTTTTGCTCTGCTCGTCGGCGACTGCGCTGGTCCTGCTGCTGTTTTCTGCTCTGCTCATCGGCGTCTGCGACTGCGCTGGTCCTGCTGCTGTTTTCTGCTCTGCTCGTCAGCGACTGCGCTGATCCTGCTGCTGTTTTCTGCTCTGCTCGTAGGCGTCGGCGACTGCGCTGGTCCTGCCGCTGTTTTCTGCACTGCTCATCGGCGTCGGCGACTGCGCTGATCCTGCTGCTGTTTTCTGCTTTGCTAGTAGGCGTCGCCGACTGCGCTGGTCCTGCTGCTGTTTTCTGCTCTGCTCGTCGGTGACTGCTCTGGTCCTGCTGCTGTTTTCTGCACTGCTCATCGGCGTCGGCGACTGCGTTGATCCTGCTGCTGTTTTCTGCTCTGCTCGTTGGCGTCTGCGCATCTCCTGGTGGCGACGGTGGCACAGGAGTTAAGTGCTCGCCTCGCAATCGGAAGGTCGCAGGTTCGAGACCCGCTCAGTCTGTCGCTGTCGTTGTGTCCTTGGGCAAGACACTTAACCCACGTTGCCTGCTGGTGGTGGTCGGAGGGACCGGTGGCGCCAGTGCTCGGCAGCCTCGCCTCTGTCAGTGCGCCCCAGGGCAGCTGTGGCTACACTGTAGCTCATCCCCACCAGTGTGTGAATGTGTGTGTGAATGGGTGAATGACTGATTGTGTTGTAAAGCGCCTTGGGGGGTTCCAAGACTCTAGAAGGCGCTATATCAAATACAGGCCATTTACCATTTACCATTTTTTCTGCTCTGCTCGTCGGCGTCAGCGACTGCGCTGATCCTGCTGCTGTTTTCTGCTCTGCTCGTCGGTGTCAGCGACTACGCTGATCCTGCTGCTGTTTTCTGCTCTGCTCGTCGACGTCTGCGACTGCGCTGATGATGCTGCTGTTTTTTGCTCTGCTCGTCGGCGTCGGCGACTGCGCTGATCCTGCTGCTGTTTTCTGCTCTGCTCATCGGCGTCTGCTACTGCGCTGATCCTGCTGCTGTTTTCTGCTCTGCTCGTCGGCGTCGGCGACTGCGCTGGTCCTGTTGCTGTTTTCTTCTTTGCTCGTCGGCGTCGGCGACTGCGCTGGTCCTGCTGCTGTTTTCTGCTCTGCCCGTTGGCATCAGCGACTGCGCTGATGCTGTTTTCTGCTCTGCTCGTCGAGGTCAGCAACTGCGCTGATCCTGCTGCTGTCTTCTGCTCTGCCTGTCGCCGTCGGCGACTGCGCTCGTCCTGCTATTGTTTTCTGCTCTGATCGTCGGCGTCGGCAACTGCGATGATCCTGCTGCTGTTTTCTGCACTGCTCGTCGGCGACTGCGCTGGTCCTTGAGTTGTTTTCTGCTCTGCTCATTGGCGTCTGCGGCTGCGCATCTCCTGCTGCTTTTTTCGGCTCTGCTCGTCGGCGTCAGCGACTGCGCTGACCCTGCTGCTGTTTTCTGCTCTGATCGTCTGCGACTGCGCATCTCCTGCTGCTGTTTTTTGCTCTGCTCGTCGGCGTCAGCGCTGGTCCTGCTGCTGTTTTCTGCTCTGCTCGTCGGCGTCCGCGACTGCGCATCTCCTGCTGCTTTTTTTTGCTCTGCTCGTCGTTGACTGCGCTGGTCCTGCTGCTGTTTTCTGATCTGCTCATCGGAGTCGGCTACTGCGCTTGTCCTGCTGCTGTTTTCTGCTCTGCTTGTCTGCGTCAGCGAATGCGCTGATCCTGCTGCCGTTTCCTGCTCTGCTCGTCGCCGTCGGCGACTGCGCTGGTCCCACAGTTGTTTTCTGCTCTGATCGTCGGCGTCGGCGACTGCGCTGGTCCTGCTGCTGTTTTCTTCTCTGCTCGTCGGCGTCTGCTCTGCTCGTCGGCGTCTGCGACTGCGCTGGTCCTGCAGCTGTTTTCTGCTCTGCTCATCGGTGACTGCGCTGGTCCTGCTGGGTTTTTTTGCACTGCTCATCGGCGTCGGCGACTGCGCTGGTCCTGCTGTTGTTTTCGCCTCTGCTCGTCGGCGTCTGCGACTACGCTTGTCCTGCTGCTGTTTTCTGCTCTGCTCGTCGGCGACTGCGCTGGTCCTACTGCTGTTTTCTGCACTGCTCATCGGCGTCGGCGACTGTGCTGATCCTGCTGCTGTTTTCTGCTCTGCTCGTAGGCGTCGGCGACTGAGCTGGTCCTGCTGCTGTTTTCTGCACTGCTCATCGGCATCTGCGACTCCGCTGGTCCTGCTGCTGTTTTCTGCTCTGCTCGGCGGCGACTGCGCTGGTCCTGCTGCTGTTTTCTGCACTGCTCATCGGCGTCGGCGACTATGTTGATCCTGCTGCTGTTTTCTGCTCTGCTCATTGGCGTCTGCGACTGCGCATCTCCTGCTGATTTTTTCTGCTCTGCTCGTCGGCGTCAGCGACTGCGCTGACCCTGCTGCTGTTTTCTGCTCTGATCGTCTGCGACTGCGCATCTCCTGCTGCTGTTTTTTGCTCTGCTCGTCAGCGTCAGCGACTGTGCTTATCCTTCTGCTGTTTTTTGCTCTGCTCATCGGTGTCGGCTACTGCGCTGATCCTTCTGCTGTTTTCTGCTCTGCTTGTCTGCATCAGCGAATGCGCTGATCCTGCTGCTTTTTCCTGCTCTGCTCGTCGCCGTCGGCAACTGCGCTGGTCCTGCTGTTGTTTTCTGCTCTGATCGTCGGCATCGGCGACTGCGCTGGTCCTGCTGCTGTTTTCTTCTCTGCTCGTCGGCGTCTGCTCTGCTCGTCGGCGTCTGCGACTGCGCTGGTCCTGCTGCTGTTTTCTGCTCTGCTCATCGGCGACTGCGCTGGTCCTGCTGGTGTTTTCTACACTGCTCATCGGCGTCGGCGACTGCGCTGGTCCTGCTGCTGTTTTCTGCTCTGCTCGTCGGCGACTGCGCTGGTCCTGCTGCTGTCTTCTGCACTGCTCATCGGCGTCGGCGACTGTGCTGACCCTGCTGCTGTTTTCTGCTCTGCTCGTAGGCGTCGGCGACTGCGCTGGTCCTGCTGCTGTTTTCTGCACTGCTCATCGGCGTCTGCGACTCCGCTGGTCCTGCTGCTGTTTTCTGCTCTGCTCGGCGGCGACTGCGCTGGTCCTGCTGCTGTTTTCTGCACTGCTCATCGGCGTCGGCGACTATGTTGATCCTGCTGCTGTTTTCTGCTCTGCTCATTGGCGTCTGCGACTGCGCATCTCCTGCTGATTTTTTCTGCTCTGCTCGTCGGCGTCAGCGACTGCGCTGACCCTGCTGCTGTTTTCTGCTCTGATCGTCTGCGACTGCGCATCTCCTGCTGCTGTTTTTTGCTCTGCTCGTCAGCGTCAGCGACTGTGCTTATCCTTCTGCTGTTTTTTGCTCTGCTCGTCGGCGACTGCGCTGGTCCTGCTGCTGTTTTCTGCTCTGCTCATCGGCGTCGGCTACTGCGCTGATCCTTCTGCTGTTTTCTGCTCTGCTTGTCTGCATCAGCGAATGCGCTGATCCTGCTGCTTTTTCCTGCTCTGCTCGTCGCCGTCGGCAACTGCGCTGGTCCTGCTGTTGTTTTCTGCTCTGATCGTCGGCATCGGCGACTGCGCTGGTCCTGCTGCTGTTTTCTTCTCTGCTCGTGGGCGTCTGCTCTGCTCGTCGGCGTCTGCGACTGCGCTGGTCCTGCTGCTGTTTTCTGCTCTGCTCATCGGCGACTGCGCTGGTCCTGCTGGTGTTTTCTACACTGCTCATCGGCGTCGGCGACTGCACTGGTCCTGCTGTTGTTTTCGCCTCTGCTCTTCGGCGCTTGCGACTTCGCTGGTCCTGCTGCTGTTTTCTGCTCTGCTCGTCGGCGACTGCGCTGGTCCTGCTGCTGTTTTCTGCACTGCTCATTGGCGTCGGCGACTGTGCTGATCCTGCTGCTGTTTTCTGCTCTGCTCAAAGGCGTCGGCGACTGCGCTCGAACTGCTGCTGTTTTCTGCACTGCTCATCGGCTTCGGCGACTGCGTTGATCCTGCTGCTGTTTTCTGCTCTGCTTGTTTGCGTATGCGACCGCGCATCTCCTGCCGATTTTTTCTGCTCTGCTCGTTGACGTCAGGGACTGCGCTGATCCTGCTGCTGTTTTCTGCTCTCTTCGTCGGCGTCTGCGACTGCGCATCTCCTGCTGCTGTTATTTGCTCTGCTCGTCGGTGTCGGCGACTGCGCTGATCCTGCTGCTGTTTTCTGCTCTGCTCATTGGCGTCAGCGACTGGGCTGATCCTGCTGCTGTTTTCTGCTCTGCTCGTCTGCGTCAGCGAATGCGCTGATCCTGCTGCTGTTTCCTGCTCTGCTCATCGCCGTCGGCGACTTCGCTGGTCCTGCTGTTCTTTTCTGCTCTGATCGCCGGCGTCGGCAACTGCGCTGGTCCTGCTGCTGTTTTCTTCTCTGCTCGTCGGCGTCTGCGACTGCGCTGGTCCTGCTGCTGTTTTCTGCTCTGCTCATCGGCGACTGCGCTGGTCCTGCTGGTGTTTTCGCCTCTGCTCGTCGGCGCCTACGACTGCGCTGGTCCTGCTGCTGTTTTCTGCTCTGCTCGTCGGCGACTGCGCTGGTCCTGCTGCTGTTTTCTGCACTGCTAATTGGCGTCGGCGACTGTTCTGATCCTGCTGCTGTTTTCTGCTCTGCTCAAAGGCGTCGGCGACTGCGCTGGACCTGCTGCTGTTTTCTGCACTGCTCATCGGCTTCGGCGACTGCGTTGATCCTGCTGCTGTTTTCTGCTCTGCTCGTTTGCGTCTGCGACTGCCCATATCCTGCCGATTTATTCTGCTCTGCTCGTTGGCGTCAGGGACTGCGCTGATCCTGCCGGTGTTTTCTGCTCTCTTCGTCGGCGTCTGCGACTGCGCATCTCCTGCTGCTGTTATTTGCTCTGCTCGTCGGCGTCGGCGACTGCGCTGATCCTGCTGCTGTTTTCTGCTCTGCTCATTGGCGTCAGCGACTGGGCTGATCCTGCTGCTGTTTTCTGCTCTGCTCGTCTGCGTCAGCGAATGCGCTGATCCTGCTGCTGTTTCCTGCTCTGCTCATCGCCGTCGGCGACTTCGCTGGTCCTGCTGTTGTTTTCTGCTCTGATGGCCGGCGTCGGCGACTGCGCTGGTCCTGCTGCTGTTTTCTTCTCTGCTAGTCGGCGTCTGCTCTGCTCGTCGGCGTCTGCGCTGGTCCTGCTGCTGTTTTCTGCTCTGCTCGTCAGCGACTGCGCTGGTCCTGCAGTTGTTTTCGCCTCTGCTCGTCGACATCTGCTCTGCTCATCGGCGTCTGCGACTGCGCTGGTCATGCTGCTGTTTTCTGCTCTGCTCATTGGCGTCTGCGACTGCGCATCTCCTGCTGCTTTTTTCTGCTCTGCTCATCGGCGTCAGTGACTGCGCTGACCCTGCTGCTGTTTTCTGCTCTGATCGTCTGCGACTGCTCATCTCCTGCTGCTGTTTTTTGCTCTGCTCGTCGGCGTCAGCGACTGCGCTGATCCTGCTGCTGTTTTCTGCTCTGCTCGTCGGCTTCTGCAACTGCGCATCTCCTGCTGCTGTTTTTTGCTCTGCTCGTCGGCGACTGCGCTGGACCTGCTGCTGTTTTCTGCTCTGCTCATCGGCGTCGGCTACTGCGCTGATCCTGCTGCTGTTTTCTGCTCTGCTTGTCTGCGTCAGCGAATGCGCTGATCCTGCTGCTGTTTCCTGCTCTGCTCGTCACCGTCGGCGACTGTGCTGGTCCTGCTGTTGTTTTCTGCTCTGATCATCGGCGTTGGCGACTGCGCTGGTCCTGCTGCTGTTTTCTTCTCTGCTCGTCGGCGTCTGCTCTGCTCGTCGGCGTCTGCGACTGCGCTGGTCTTGCTGCTATTTTGTGCTCTGCTTATCGGCGACTGCGCTGGTCCTGCTGGGGTTTTCTGCACTGCTCATCGGCGTCGGCGACTTGGCTGGTCCTGCTGTTGTTTTCGCCTCTGCTCGTCGGCGTCTGCGACTGCGATTGTCCTGCTGCTGTTTTCTGCTCTGCTCGTCGGCGACTGCGCTGGTCCTGCTGGTGTTTTCTGCACTGCTCATCGGCGTCGGCGACTGGGCTGGTCCTGCTGTTGTTTTCGCCTCTGCTCGTCGGCGTCTGCGACTGCGACTGCGCTTGTCCTGCTGCTGTTTTCTGCTCTGCTCTTCGGCGACTTCGCTGGTCCTGCTGTTGTTTTCTCCTCTGATCGCCGGCGTTGGCGACTGCGCTGGTCCTGCTGCTGTTTTCTTCTCTGCTCGTCGGCGTCTGCTCTGCTCGTCGGCGTCTGCGCTGGTCCTGCTGCTGTTTTCTGCTCTGCTCGTCGGCGACTGCGCTGGTCCTGCAGTTGTTTTCGCCTCTGCTCGTCGACGTCTGCTCTGCTCATCGGCGTCAGCGACTGCGCTGGTCATGCTGCTGTTTTCTGCTCTGCTAATTGGCATCTGCGACTGCGCATCTCCTGCTGCTTTTTTCTGCTCTGCTTGTTGGCATCAGTGACTGCGCTGACCCTGCTGCTGTTTTCTGCTCTGATTGTCTGCGACTGCGCATCTCCTGCTGCTGTTTTTCGCTCTGCTCGTCGGCGTCAGCGACTGCGCTGATCCTGCTGCTGTTTTCTGCTCTGCTCGTCGGCGTCTGCCACTGCGCATCTCCTGCTGCTGTTTTTTGCTCTGCTCGTCGGCGACTGCGCTGGTCCTGCTGCTGTTTTCTGCTCTGCTCATCGGCGTCGGCTACTGCGCTGATCCTGCTGCTGTTTTCTGCTCTGCTTGTCTGCGTCAGCGAATGCGCTGATCCTGCTGCTGTTTCCTGCTCTGCTCGTCGCGGTCGGCGACTGCGCTGGTCCTGCTGCTGTTTTCTTCTCTGCTCGTCGGCGTCTGCTCTGCTCGTCGGCGTCTTCGACTGCGCTGGTCCTGCTGCTGTTTTGTGCTCTGCTCATCGGCGACTGCGCTGGTCCTGCTGTTGTTTTCGCCTCTGCTCGTCGGCGTCTGCGACTGCGCTTGTCCTGCTGCTGTTTTCTGCTCTGCTCGTCGGCGACTGCGCTGGTCCTGCTGCTGTTTTCTGCACTGCTCATCGGCGTCTGCAACTGCGCTGGTCCTGCTGCTGTTTTCTGCTCTGCTCGTCGGCGACTAGGCTGGTCCTGCTGCTGTTTTCTGCACTGCTCATCGGCGTCGGCGACTGTGTTGATCCTGCTACTGTTTTCTGCTCTACTCATTGGCGTCTGCAACAGCGCATCTCCTGCTGCTTTTTTCTGCTCTGCTCGTCGGCGTCAGCGACTGCGCTGACCCTGCTGCTGTTTTCTGCTCTGATCATCTGCGACTGCGCATCTCCTGCTGCTGTTTTTTGCTCTGCTCGTCAGCGTCATCGACTGCGCTTATCCTGCTGCTGTTTTCTGCTCTGCTCGTCGGCGTCTGCGAATGCGCATCTCCTGCTGCTGTTTTTTGCTCTGCTCGTCGGCGACTGCGCTGGTCCTGCTGGTGTTTTCTGCACTGCTCATCAGCGTCGGCGACTGCGCTGGTCCTGCTGTTGTTTTCGCCTCTGCTCGTCGGCGTCTGCTCTGCTCGACGGCGTCTGCGACTGCGCTGGTCCAGCTGCTTTTTTCTGCTCTGCTCGTCGGCGACTGCGTTGATCCTGCTGCTGTTTTCTGCTCTGCTCGTCGGCGTCGGCGACTGCGCTGGTCCTGCTGTTGTTTTCTGCTCTGATCATCGGCGTCGGCGACTGCGCTGGTCCTGCTGCTGTTTTCTTCTCTGCTCGTCGGCGTCTGCTCTGCTCGTCAGCGTCTGCAACTGCGCTGGTCCTGCTGCTGTTTTCTGCTCTGCTCTTTGGCGACTGCGCTGGTCCTGCTGGTGTTTTCTGCACTGCTCATCAGCGTCGGCGACTGCGCTGGTCCTGCTGTTGTTTTCGCCTCTGCTCGTCGGCGTCTGCGACTGCGCTGGTCCTGCTGCTTTTTTCTGCTCTGCTCGTAGGCGAAGGCGACTGCGCTGGTCCTGCTGCTGTTTTCTGCACTGCTCATCGGCGTCGGCTACTGCGCTGATCCTGCTGCTGTTTTCTGCTCTGCTCGTCGGCGACTGCGACTGCGCCTCTGCTGCTGCTTTTTTCTGCTCTGCTCTTCGGCGTCAGCGACTGCGCTGATCCTGCGGCTGTTTTCTGCTCTTCTCGTCGGTGTCTGAGACTGCGCATCTCCTGCGGCTGTTTTTTGCTCTGTGCGTCGGCGACTGCGCTTATCTTGATGCTGTTTTCTGCTCTGCTCGTCGGTGTCTTCGACTGCGCTGGTCCTGCTGCTGTTTTGTGCTCTGCTCATCGGCGACTGCGCTGGTCCTGCTGTTGTTTTCGCCTCTGCTCGTCGGCGTCTGCGACTGCGCTTGTCCTGCTGCTGTTTTCTGCTCTGCTCGTCGGCGACTGCGCTGGTCCTGCTGCTGTTTTCTGCACTGCTCGTCGGCGTCTGCGACTGCGCTTGTCCTGCTGCTGTTTTCTGCTCTGCTCGTCGGCGACTGCGCTGGTCCTGCTGCTGTTTTCTGCACTGCTCATCGGCGTCTGCAACTGCGCTGGTCCTGCTGCTGTTTTCTGCTCTGCTCGTCGGCGACTAGGCTGGTCCTGCTGCTGTTTTCTGCACTGCTCATCGGCGTCGGCGACTGTGTTGATCCTGCTACTGTTTTCTGCTCTACTCATTGGCGTCTGCAACAGCGCATCTCCTGCTGCTTTTTTCTGCTCTGCTCGTCGGCGTCAGCGACTGCGCTGACCCTGCTGCTGTTTTCTGCTCTGATCATCTGCGACTGCACATCTCCTGCTGCTGTTTTTTGCTCTGCTCGTCAGCGTCATCGACTGCGCTTATCCTGCTGCTGTTTTCTGCTCTGCTCGTCGGCGTCTGCGAATGCGCATCTCCTGCTGCTGTTTTTTGCTCTGCTCGTCGGCGACTGCGCTGGTCCTGCTGGTGTTTTCTGCACTGCTCATCAGCGTCGGCGACTGCGCTGGTCCTGCTGTTGTTTTCGCCTCTGCTCGTCGGCGTCTGCTCTGCTCGACGGCGTCTGCGACTGCGCTGGTCCTGCTGCTTTTTTCTGCTCTGCTCGTCGGCGACTGCGTTGATCCTGCTGCTGTTTTCTGCTCTGCTCGTCGGCGTCGGCGACTGCGCTGGTCCTGCTGTTGTTTTCTGCTCTGATCATCGGCGTCGGCGACTGCGCTGGTCCTGCTGCTGTTTTCTTCTCTGCTCGTCGGCGTCTGCTCTGCTCGTCAGCGTCTGCAACTGCGCTGGTCCTGCTGCTGTTTTCTGCTCTGCTCTTTGGCGACTGCGCTGGTCCTGCTGGTGTTTTCTGCACTGCTCATCAGCGTCGGCGACTGCGCTGGTCCTGCTGTTGTTTTCGCCTCTGCTCGTCGGCGTCTGCGACTGCGCTGGTCCTGCTGCTTTTTTCTGCTCTGCTCGTAGGCGAAGGCGACTGCGCTGGTCCTGCTGCTGTTTTCTGCACTGCTCATCGGCGTCGGCTACTGCGCTGATCCTGCTGCTGTTTTCTGCTCTGCTCGTCGGCGACTGCGACTGCGCATCTGCTGCTGCTTTTTTCTGCTCTGCTCTTCGGCGTCAGCGACTGCGCTGATCCTGCGGCTGTTTTCTGCTCTTCTCGTCGGTGTCTGAGACTGCGCATCTCCTGCGGCTGTTTTTTGCTCTGTGCGTCGGCGACTGCGCTTATCTTGATGCTGTTTTCTGCTCTGCTCGTCAGCGTCGGCGACTGCGCTGGTCCTGCTGCTGTTTTTTGCTCTGCTCGTCGGCGTCGGCGCTGATCCTGTTGCTGTTTCCTACTCTGCTCGTCGCCGTCGGCGACTGCGCTGGTCCTGCTGTTGTTTTCTGCTCTGATTGACGGCGTCGGCGACTGCGCTGGTCCTTCTGCTGTTTTCTGCTCTGCTCGTCGGCGTCGGCGACTGCACTGACCCTGCTGCTGTTTTCTGCTCTGCTTGTCGGCGTCGGCTACTGTGCTGTTCCTGCTTCTATTTTCTGCTCTGCTCATCGCCGTCAGCGACTGGGATGATCCTGCTGCTGTTTTCTGCTCTGCTCGTCTGTGTCAGCGCTTGCGCTGATCCTGCTGCTGATTTCTGCTCTGCTCGTCGCCGTCGGCGCCTGCGCTGGTCCTGCTGTTGTTTTCTTCTCTGCTCGTCAGTGTCTGCTCTGCTCGTTGGCGTTTGCGACTTCGCTGGTCCTCCTGCTGTTTTATGCTCTGCTCGTCGGTGACTGCACTGGTCCTGCTAGTGTTTTCTGCTCTGCTCGTCGCCGTCGGCGCCTGCGCTGGTCCTGCTGTTGTTTTCTTCTCTGCTCGTCAGCGTCTGCTCTGCTCGTTGGCGTTTGCGACTGCGCAGGTCCTGCTGCTGTTTTCTGCTCTGCTCATCGGCGACTGCGCTGGTCCTGCTGCTGTTTTCTGCTCTGCTCGTCGGCGACTGCGGTGGTCCTGCTGCTGTTTTCTGCTCTGCTTGTCGGCGACTGTGCTTGTCCTGCTGCTGTTTTCTGCACTGCTCATCAGCGTCGGCGACTGCGCTGGTCCTACTGTTGTTTTCGCCTCTGCTCGTCGGCGTCTGCTCTGCTCGTCGGCGTCTGCGACTGCGCTGGTCCTGCTGCTTTTTTCTGCTCTGCTCGTCGGCGTCGGCGACTGCGTTGATCCTGCTGCTGTTTTCTGCTCTGCTCGTCGGCGTCGGCGACTGCGCTGGTCCTGCTGTTGTTTTCTGCTCTGATCGTCGGCGTCGGCAACTGCGCTGGTCCTGCTGCTGTTTTCTTCTCTGCTCGTCGGCGTCTGCTCTGCTCGTCAGCGTCTGTGACTGCGCTGGTCCTGCTGCTGTTTTCTGCTCTGCTCATCGGCGACTGCGCTCGTCCTGCTGGTGTTTTCTGCACTGCTCATCAGCGTCGGCGACTGCGCTGGTCCTGCTGTTGTTTTCGCCTCTGCTCGTTGGCGTCTGCGACTGCGCTGGTCCTGCTGCTGTTTTCTGCTCTGCCCGTAGGCGTCGGTGACTGTGCTGGTCCTGCTGCTGTTTTCTGCACTGCTCATCAGCGTCGGCGACTGCGCTGATCCTGCTGCTGTTTTCTGCTCTGCTCGTTGGCGTCTGCGAGTGCGCATGTGCTGCTGCTTTTTTCTGCTCTGCTCTTCGGCGTCAGCGACTGAGCTGATCCTGCTGCTGTTTTCTGCTCTGCTCGTTGGCGTCTGCGACTGCGCATCTCCCGCCGATTTTTTCTGCTCTGCTCGTCGGCGTCTGCGACTGCGCTGATGCTGCTGCTGTTTTCTGCTCTGCTCGTCGGCGTCTGCGACTGAGCATCTCCTGCTGCTGTTTTTTGATCTGCTCGTCAGCGTCGGCGACTGCGCTGATCCTGCTGCTGTTTTCTGCTCTGCTCATTGGCGTCAGCAACTGGGCTGATCCTGCTGCTGTTTTCTGCTCTGCTCGTCTGCGTCAGCGAATGCGCTGATCCTGCTGCTGTTTCCTGCTCTGCTAGTCGCCGTCGGCGACTTCGCTGGTCCTGCTGTTGTTTTCTGCTCTGATCGCCGGCGTCGGCGAATGCGCTGGTCCTGCTACTGTTTTCTTCTCTGCTCGTCAGCGTCTGCTCTGGTCCTGCAGTTGTTTTCGCCTCTGCTCGTCGGCGTCTTCTCTGCACATCGGCGTCTGCGACTGCGCTAGTCATGCTAGTGTTTTCTGCTCTGCTCATTGGCGTCTGGGACTGCGCATCTCCTGCTGCTTTTTTCCGCTCTGCTCGTCGTCGTCAGCGACTGCGCTGACCCTGCTGCTGTTTTCTGCTCTGATTGTCTGTGATTGCGCATCTCCTGCTTTTGTTTTTTGCTCTGCTCGTCGGCGTCAGCTACTGCGCTGATCCTGCTGCTGTTTTCTTCTCTGCTTGTCGGCGTCTGCGACTGCGCTGGTCCTGCTGCATTTTTCTGCTCTGCTCGTCGGCGACTGCGCTGATCCTGCTGCTGTTTTCTGCTCTGCTCGTAGGCGTCGGCGAGTGCGCTGGTCCTGCTGCTGTTTTCTGCACTGCTCATTGGCGTCAGCGACTGCGCTGACCCTGCTGCTGTTTTCTGCTCTGATTGTCTGTGACTGTGCATCTCCTGCTGCTGTTTTTTGCTCTGCTTGTCTGCGTCAGCGAATGCGCTGATACTGCTGCTGTTTCCTGCTCTGCTCTTCTCCGTCGGCGACTGCGCTGGTCCTGCTGTTGTTTTCTGCTCTGATCGTCGGCATCTGCGCTGGTCATGCTGATGTTTTTTTCTCTGCTTGTCGGCGTCTGCTCTGCTCGTCGGCGTCTGCGACTGCGCTGGTCCTGCTGGTGTTTTCTGCACTGCTCATCGGAGTCGGCGACTGCGCTGGTCCTGCTGTTGTTTTCGCCTCTGCTCGTCTGCGTCTGCTCTGCTCGTCGGCGTCTGCGACTGCGCTGGTCCTGCTGTTGTTTTCACCTCTGCTCGTTTGCGTCTGCTCTGCTCGTCGGCGTCTGCGACTGCGCTGGTCCTGCTGCTGTTTTCTGCTCTGCTCGTCGGCGAATGCACTGGTCCTGCTGCTTTTTTCTGCACTGCTCATCGGCGTCAGCGACTGTGCTGATCCTGCTGCTGTTTTCTGCTCTGCTCGTTGGCGTCGGCGACTGCGCTGGTCCTGCTGCAGTTTTCTGCACTGCTCATCGGCGTCTGCGACTGCGCTGGTCCTGCTGCTGTTTTCTGCTCTGCTCGTCGGCGACTGCGCTGGTCCTGCTGCTGTTTTCTGCACTGCTCATCGGCGTCGACGACTGTGTTGATTCTGCTGCTGTTTTCTGCTCTGCTCATCGGCGTCTGCGACTGCGCATCTCCTGCTGCTTTTTTTCTGCTCTGCTTGTCGGCGTCAGCGACTGCGCTGACCCTGCTGCTGTTTTCTGCTCTGATCGTCTGCGACTGCGCATCTCCTGCTGCTGTTTTTTGCTCTGCTCGTCGGCATCAGTGACTGCGCTGATCCTACTGCTGTTTTCTGCTCTGCTCGTCGGCGTCTGCGACTGCGCATCTCCTGCTGCTGTTTTTTGCTCTGCTCGTCGGCGTCTGCGCTGGTCCTGCTGCTGTTTTCTGCTCTGCTCATCGGCGTCGGCTACTGCGCTAATCCTGCTGCTGTTTTCTGCTCTTCTTCTCTGCGTCAGCAAATGCGCTGATCCTGCTGCTGTTTCCTGCTCTGCTCGTCGCCGTCGGTGACTGCGCTGGTCCTGCTGTTGTTTTCTGCTCTGCTCGTCGGCGACTGCCCTGGTCATGCTGCTGTTTTCTTCTCTGCTTGTTGGCGTCTGCTCTGCTCGTCGGAGTCTGCGACTGTGCTGGCCCTGCTGCTGTTTTATGCTCTGCTCAGCGGCGAATGCGCTGGTCCTGCTGGTGTTTTCTGCACTGCTCATCGGTGTTGGTGACTGCGCTGGTCCTGCCGTTGTTTTCGCCTCTGCTCATCGGCGTCCGCGACTGCGCTGGTCCTGCTACTGTTTTCTGCTCTGCTCGTCGGCGACTGCGCTGGTCCTGCTGCTTTTTTCTGCACTGCTCATCGGCGTCGTCGACTGTGCTGATCCTGCTACTGTTTTCTGCTCTGCTCGTCGGCGACTGCGCTGGTCCTGCCGCTTTTTTCTGCACTGCTCATCGGCGTCGGCGACTGTGCTGATCCTGCTGCTGTTTTCTGCTCTGCTCGTAGGCGTCGGCAACAGCGCTGGTCCTGCTGCTGTTTTCTGCACTGCTCATCGGTGTTGGTGACTGCGCTGGTCCTGCCGTTGTTTTCGCCTCTGCTCATCGGCGTCCGCGACTGCGCTGGTCCTGCTACTGTTTTCTGCTCTGCTCGTCGGCGACTGCGCTGGTCCTGCTGCTTTTTTCTGCACTGCTCATCGGCGTCGTCGACTGTGCTGATCCTGCTACTGTTTTCTGCTCTGCTCGTCGGCGACTGCGCTGGTCCTGCCGCTTTTTTCTGCACTGCTCATCGGCGTCGGCGACTGTGCTGATCCTGCTGCTGTTTTCTGCTCTGCTCGTAGGCGTCGGCAACAGCGCTGGTCCTGCTGCTGTTTTCTGCACTGCTCATCGGCGTCGGCGACTGCGCTGATCCTGCTGCTGTTTTCTGCTCTGCTTCTCGGCGACTGCGCTGGACCTGCTGCTGTTTTCTGCACTGCTCATCGGCGTCGGCGACTGCGTTGATCCTGCTTCTGTTTTCTGCTCTGCTCGTCGGCGTCAGCGACTGCGCTGATCCTGCTGCTGTTTCCTGCTCTGCTCGTCGCTGTCGGCGACTGCGCTCGTCCTGCTGCTGTTTTCTGCTCTGCTTGTCTGCGTCAGCGAATGCGCTGATCCTGCTGCTGTTTCCTGCTCTGCTTGTCGCCGCCGGCGACTGCGCTGGTCCTGCTGTTGTTTTCTGCTCTGATCGTCGGCGACTGCGCTGGTCATGCTGCTGTTTTCTTCTCTGCTTGTCGGCGTCTGCTCTGCTCATCGGCGTCTGCGACTGCGCTGGTCCTGCTGCTGTTTTCTGCTCTGCTCGTCGGCGACTGCGCTGATCCTGCTGCTTTTTTCTGCACTGCTCATCGGCGTCGGCGACTGCGCTGATCCTGCTGCTGTTTTCTGCACTGCTCATCGCGTCGGCGACTGCGCTGATCCTGCTGCTGTTTTCTTCTCTGCTCGTCGGTGTCTGCGCATCTCCTGCTGCTGTTTTTTGCTCTGCTCGTCGGCGTCAGCGACTGGGCTGATACTGCAGCTGTTTTCTGCTCTGCTCGTCTGCGTCAGTGAATGCACTGATCCTGCTGCTGTTTCCTGCTCTGCTCGTCGCCGTCGGCGACTTCGCTTGTCCTGCTGTTGTTTTCTGCTCTGATCGCCGGCGTCAGTGACTGCGCTGGTCCTGCTGCTGTTTTCTTCTCTGCTCGTCGGCGTCTGCTCTGCTCGTCGGCGTCTGCGCTGGTCCTGCTCCTGTTTTCTGCTCTGCTCGTCGGCGACTGTGCTGGTCCTGCTCTTGTTTTCGCCTCTGCTCGTCGGCGTCTGCTCTGCTCATTGGCGTCTGCTACTGCGCTGGTCCTGCTTCTGTTTTCTGCTCTGCTCATTGGCGTCTGCGACTGCGCATCTCCTGCTGCTTTTTTCTGCTCTGCTCGTCGGCGTCAGCGACTGCGCTGACCCTGCTGCTGTTTTCTGCTCTGATCGTCTGCGACTGTGCATCTCCTGCTGCTGTTTTTTGCTCTGCTCGTCGGCGTCAGCGACTGCGCTGATCCTGCTGCTGTTTTCTGCTCTGCTCGTCGGCCTCTGTGACTGCGCATCTCCTGCTGCTGTTTTTTGCTCTGCTCGTCGGCAACTGCACTGGTCCTGCTGCTGTTTCCTGCTCTGCTCGTCGCCGTCGGCGACTGCGCTGGTCCTGCTGTTGTTTTCTGCTCTGATCGTCGCCGACTGCGCTGGTCAGGCTGCTGTTTTCTTCTCTGCTTGTCGGCGTCTGCTCTGCTCGTCGGCGTCTGCGACTGCGCTAATCCTGCTGCTGTTTTCTGCTCTGCTCGTCGGCGACTGTGCTGGACCTGCTGCTGTTTTCTACACTGCTCATCGGCGTCGGCGACTGCGTTGATCCTGCTGCTGTTTTCTGCTCTGCTCGTAGGCGTCTGCGACTGCGCATCTTCTGCTGCTTTTTTCTGCTCTGCTCGTCGGCGTCAGCGACTGCGCTGATCCTGCAGCTGTTTTCTGCTTTGCTTGTCGCCGTCTGCGACTGTGCTGGTCCTGTTGCTGTTTTCTGCTCTGCTCGTCTGCGTCTGTGACTGTGCATCTCCTGCTGCTGTTTTTTGCTCTGCTCGTCGGCGACTGCGCTTGTCCTGCTGCTGTTTTCTGCTCTGCTCATCGGCGTCGGCTACTGCGCTGATCCTGCTGCTGTTTTCTGCTCTGCTCGTTGGCGTCTGCGACTGCGCATCTCCTGCTGCTTTTTTCTGCTCTGCTCATCGGCGTCGGCTACTGCACTGATCCTGCAGCTGTTTTCTGCTCTGCTCGTCGCCATCTGCGACTGTGCTGGTCCTGGTATTGTTTTCTGCTCTGCTCGTCGGCGACTGCGCTGGTCCTGCTGCTGTTTTCTGCACTGCTCATCGGCGTCGGCGACTGCGTTGATCCTGCTGCTTTTTTCTGCTCTGCTCGTCGGCGTCAGTGACTGCGCTGATCCTGCTGCTGTTTTCTGCTCTGCTTGTCTGCGTCAGCGAATGCGCTGATCCTGCTGCTGTTTTCTGCTCTGATCGCCTGCGACTGCTTATCTCCTGCTGCTGTTTTTTGCTCTGCTCGTCGGCGTCAGCGACTGTGCTGATCCTGCTGCTGTTTTCTGCTCTGCTCGTCGGAGTCTGCGACTGCGCATCTCCTGCTGCTGTTTTTTGCTCTGCTCGTCGGCGACTGCGCTGGTCCTGCTGCTGTTTTCTGCTCTGCTCATCGGCGTCTGCTACTGCGCTGATCCTGCTGCTGTTTTCTGCTCTGCTTGTCTGCGTCAGCGAATGCGCTGATCCTGCTGCTGTTTCCTGCTCTGCTCGTTGGCGTCTGCGAATGCACATCTTCTGCTGCTTTTTTCTGCTCTGCTCGTCGGCGTCAGCGACTGCACTGATCCTGCAGCTGTTTTCTGCTCTGCTCGTCGCCGTCTGCGACTGTGCTGGTCCTGTTGCTGTTTTCTGCTCTGCTCGTCGGTGACTGCGCTGGTCCTGCTGCTGTTTTCTGCACTGCTCATCGGCGTCGGCGACTGCGTTGATCCTGCTGCTTTTTTCTGCTCTGCTCGTCGGCGTCAGCGACTGCGCTGACCCTGCTGCTGTTTTCTGCTCTGATCGCCTGCGACTGCTCATCTCCTGCTGCTGTTTTTTGCTCTGCTCGTCGGCGTCAGCGACTGCGCTGATCCTGCTGCTGTTTTCTGCTCTGCTCGTCGGAGTCTGCGACTGCGCATCTCCTGCTGCTGTTTTTTGCTCTGCTCGTCGGCGTCTGCTACTGCGCTGATCCTGCTGCTGTTTTCTGCTCTGCTTGTCTGCGTCAGCGAATGCGCTGATCCTGCTGCTGTTTCCTGCTCTGCTCGTCGCCGTCGGCGACTGCGCTGGTCCTGCTGTTGTTTTCTGCTCTGATCGTCGGCGTCGGCGACTGCGCTGGTCCTGCTGCTGTTTTCTTCTCTGCTCGTCGGCGTCTGCTCTGCTCGTCGGCGTCTGCGACTGCGCTCGTCCTGCTGCTGTTTTCTGCTCTGCTCATCGGTGACTGCGCTGGTCCTGCTGGTGTTTTCTGCACTGCTCATCGGCGTCGGCGACTGCGCTGGTCCTGCTGTTGTTTTCGCCTCTGCTCGTCGGCGTCTGCAACTGCGCTGGTTTTGCTGCTGTTTTCTGCACTGCTCGTCGGCGACTGCGCTGGTCCTGCTGCTGTTTTCTGCACTGCTCATTGGCGTCGGCGACTGTGCTGATCATGCTGCTGTTTTCTGCTCTGCTCGTAGGCGTCGGTGACTGCGCTGGTCCTGCTGCTGTTTTCTGCACTGCTCATCGGCGTCTGCGACTGCGCTGGTCCTGCTACTATTTTCTGCTCTGCTCGTCTGCGACTGTGCTGGTCCTGCTGCTTTTTTCTGCACTGCTCATCGGCGTCGGCGACTGTGCTGATCCTGCTGCTGTTTTCTGCTCTGCTCCTCGGCGACTGCGCTGGACCTGCTGCTGTTTTCTGCACTGCTCATCGGCGTCGGCGACTGCGTTGATCCTGCTTCTGTTTTCTGCTCTGCTCGTTGGCGTCTGCGACTGCGCATCACCTGCCGCTTTTTTCTGCTCTGCTCGTCGGCGTTAGCGACTGCGCTGATCCAGCTGCTGTTTCCTGCTCTGCTCGTCGCTGTCGGCGACTGCGCTGGTCCTGCTGCTGTTTTCTGCTCTGCTTGTCTGTGTCAGCAAATGCGCTGATCCTGCTGCTGTTTCCTGCTCTGCTCGTCGCCGTCGGCGACTGCGCTGGTCCTGCTGTTGTTTTCTGCTCTGATCGTCGGCGACTGCGCTGGTCATGCTGCTGTTTTCTTCTCTGCTTGTCGGCGTCTGCTCTGCTCGTCGGCGTCTGCGACTGCGCTAATCCTGCTGCTGTTTTCTGCTCTGCTCGTCGGCGACTGTGCTGGAACTGCTGCTGTTTTCTACACTGCTCATCGGCGTCGGCGACTGCGTTGATCCTGCTGCTGTTTTCTGCTCTGCTCGTTGGCAACTGCGACTGCGCATCTCCTGCCGCTTTTTTCTGCTCTGCTCATCGGCGTCAGCGACTGGGCTGATCCTGCTGCTGTTTTCTGCTCTGCTCGTCTGCGTCAGCGAATGCGCTGATCCTGCTGCTGATTCCTGCTCTGCTCGTCGCCGTCGGCGACTTCGCTTGTCCTGCTGTTGTTTTCTGCTCTGATCGCCGGTGTCGGCGACTGCGCTGGTCCTGCTGCTGTTTTCTGCTCTGCTCATTGGCGTCTGCGACTGCGCATCTCCTGCTGCTTATTTCTGCTCTGCTCGTCGGCGTCAGCGACTGCGCTGACCCTGCTGCTGTTTTCTGCTCTGATCGTCTGCGACTGTGCATCTCCTGCTGCTGTTTTTTGCTCTGCTCGTCGGCGTCAGCGACTGCGCTGATCCTGCTGCTGTTTTCTGCTCTGCTCGTCGGCGTCTGTGACTGCGCATCTCCTGCTGCTGTTTTTTGCTCTTCTCGTCGGCGACTGCGCTGGTCCTGCTGCTGTTTTCTCCACTGCTCATTGGTGTCGGCGACTGCGCTGATCCTGCTGCTGTTTTCTGCTCTGCTCGTCGGCGACTGCGCTGGACCTGCTGCTGTTTACTGCTCTGCTCATCGGCGTCGGCGACTGCGTTGATCCTGCTGCTGTTTTCTGCTCTGCTCGTTGGCGTCTGCGACTGCGCATCTCCTGCCGCTTTTTTCTGCTCTGCTCGTCGGCGTCAGCGACTGCGCTGATCCTGCCGCTGTTTTCTGCTCTGCTCGTCGGCGTCTGCGACTGCGCATCTCCTGCTGCTGTTTTTTGCTCTGCTCGTCGGCGTCGGCAACTGCGCTGATCCTGCTGCTGTTTCTTGCTCTGCTCATCGGCGTCAGCGACTGGGCTGATCCTGCTGCTGTTTTCTGCTCTGCTCGTCTGCGTCAGCGAATGCGCTGATCCTGCTGCTGTTTCCTGCTCTGCTCGTCGCCGTCGGCGACTTCGCTGGTCCTGCTGTTGTTTTCTTCTCTGATCGCTGGCGTTGGCGACTGCGCTGGTCCTGCTGCTGTTTTCTTCTCTGCTCGTCAGCGTCTGCTCTGCTCGTCGGCGTCTGCGCTGGTCCTGCTGCTGTTTTCTGCTCTGCTCGTCGGCGACTGCGCTGGTCCTGCTCATGTTTTCGCCTCTGCTCGTCGGCGTCTGCTCTGCTCATTGGCGTTTGCGACTGCGCTGGTCCTGCGCTGTTTTCTGCTCTGCTCATTGGCATCTGCGACTGCGCATCGCCTGCTGCTTTTTTCTGCTCTGCTCGTCGGCGTCAGCGACTGCGCTGACCCTGCTGCTGTTTTCTGCTCTGATCGTCTGCGACTGTGCATCTCCTGCTGCTGTTTTTTGCTCTGCTCGTCGGCGTCAGCGACTGTTCTGATCCTGCTGCTGTTTTCTGCTCTGCTCGTCGGCGACTGCGCTTGTCCTGCTGCTGTTTTTTGCTCTGCTCGTCGGCGACTGCGCTTGTCCTGCTGCTGTTTTCTGCTCTGCTCATCGGCGTCGGCTACTGCGCTGATCCTGCTGCTGTTTTCTGCTCTGCTCGTTGGCGTCTGCGACTGCGCATCTTCTGCTGCTTTTTTCTGCTCTGCTCGTCGGCGTCAGCGACTGCGCTGATCCTGCAGCTGTTTTCTGCTTTGCTTGTCGCCGTCTGCGACTGTGCTGGTCCTGTTGCAGTTTTCTGCTCTGCTCGTCTGCGTCTGTGACTGTGCATCTCCTGCTGCTGTTTTTTGCTCTGCTCGTCGGCGACTGCGCTTGTCCTGCTGCTGTTTTCTGCTCTGCTCATCGGCATCGGCTACTGCGCTGATCCTGCTGCTGTTTTCTGCTCAGCTCGTTGGCGTCTGCGACTGCGCATCTCCTGCTGCTTTTTTCTGCTCTGCTCATCGGCGTCGGCTACTGCACTGATCCTGCAGCTGTTTTCTGCTCTGCTCGTCGCCGTCTGCGACTGTGCTGGTCCTGGTACTGTTTTCTGCTCTGCTCGTCGGCGACTGCGCTGGTCCTGCTGCTGTTTTCTGCACTTCTCATCGGCGTCGGCGACTGCGTTGATCCTGCTGCTTTTTTCTGCTCTGCTCGTCGGCGTCAGCGACTGCGCTGATCCTGCTGCTGTTTTCTGCTCTGCTTGTCTGCGTCAGCGAATGCGCTGATCCTGCTGCTGTTTTCTGCTCTGATCGCCTGCGACTGCTTATCTCCTGTTGCTGTTTTTTGCTCTGCTCGTCGGCGTCAGCGACTGTGCTGATCCTGCTGCTGTTTTCTGCTCTGCTCGTCGGAGTCTGCGACTGCGCATCTCCTGCTGCTGTTTTTTGCTCTGCTCGTCGGCGACTGCGCTGGTCCTGCTGCTGTTTTCTGCTCTGCTCATCGGCGTCTGCTACTGCGCTGATCCTGCTGCTGTTTTCTGCTCTGCTTGTCTGCGTCAGCGAATGCGCTGATCCTGCTGCTGTTTTCTGCTCTGATCGCCTGCGACTGCTTATCTCCTGCTGCTGTTTTTTGCTCTGCTCGTCGGCGTCAGCGACTGTGCTGATCCTGCTGCTGTTTTCTGCTCTGCTCGTCGGAGTCTGCGACTGCGCATCTCCTGCTGCTGTTTTTTGCTCTGCTCGTCGGCGACTGCGCTGGTCCTGCTGCTGTTTTCTGCTCTGCTCATCGGCGTCTGCTACTGCGCTGATCCTGCTGCTGTTTTCTGCTCTGCTTGTCTGCGTCAGCGAATGCGCTGATCCTGCTGCTGTTTCCTGCTCTGCTCGTTGGCGTCAGCGACACTTTCCTAAGGGGTCAAACGATGTCCCAAAGGTCACCGGATCCGGTGTCAATTTAAAGAAGTAGTCCAGTTACACATTTGTGGGCTTATAACTTGGCTTCTGAATGTCATAGAGAGGTCAGGTTTGTTTTAGTGTACTCCAATCAACAGCCCCTACAACCACAAAAAGGAATGGAGTCATTAGCACTTATGGTTTGTAAATGGCACCCAGAATTATGTTGCACGAAGCACAATTTCACATCATTCTGGGTCCATTTGTGTGAAAACAAGGTCCAATCAGGCTGAAACGTTACAAGAAGGTAGAATCTATTGAGTTATATGTGATCTGAATGTTTCATGATGATCGCACATTCCTATAGGGGGTCAAACCATGTGCCAAAGGTCACCGGGCCTAGTGTCACTTTAAAGAAGTAGTCCAGTTACACCTTTGTGGGCTTATAACTTGGCTTCTGAATGTCCTAGAGAGGTCAGGTTTGTTTTAGTGTACTCCAATCAACAGCCCCTACAACCACAAAAAGGAATGGAGTCATTAGCACTTATGGTTTGTAAATGGCACCCAGAATTATGTTGCACGAAGCACAATTTCACATCATTCTGGATCCATTTGTGTGAAAACAAGGTCCAATCAGGCTGAAACGTTACAAGAAGGTAGAATCTATTGAGTTGTAAGTGATCTGAATGTTTCATGATGATCGCACATACCTATAGGGGGTCAAACCATGTCCCAAAGGTCACCGGGCCTGGTGTCACTTTAAAGAAGTAGTCCAGTTACACATTTGTGGGCTTATAACTTGGCTTCTGAATGTCCTAGAGAGGTCAGGTTTGTTTTAATGTACGCCAATCAACAGCCCCTACAACCACAAAAAGGAATGGAGTCATTAGCACTTATGGTTTGTAAATGCACCCAGAATTATGTTGCACGAAGCACAATTTCACATCATTCTGGGTCCATTTGTGTGAAAACAAGGTCCAATCAGGCTGAAACGTTACAAGAAGGTAGAATCTATTGAGTTGTAAGTGATCTGAACGTTTCATGATGATCGCACATTCCTATAGGGGGTCAAACCATGTCCCAATGGTCACCGGGCCTGGTGTCACTTTAAAGAAGTAGTCCAGTTACACCTTTGTGGGCTTATAACTTGGCTTCTGAATGTCCTAGAGAGGTCAGGTTTGTTTTAGAGTACTCCAATTAACAGCCCCCATTACCCCAAAAAGGAATGGAGTCATTAGCACTTATGGTTTTTAAATGGCACCCAGAATTATGTTGCACGAAGCACAATTTCACATCATTCTGGGTTCATTTGTGTGAAAACAAGGTCCAATCAGGATGAAACGTTTCAGGAAGGTAGAATCTATTGAGTTGTAAGTGATCTGAACGTTTCATGATGATAGCACTTTCCTAAGGGGGTCAAACCATGTCCCAAAGGTCACCGGATCTGGTGTCAGTTTAAAGAAGTAGTCCAGTTACACCTTTGTGGGCTTATAACTTGGCTTCTGAATGTCCTAGAGAGGTCAGATTTGTTTTAGTGTACTCCAATCAACAGCCCCTACAACCACAAAAAGGAATGGAGTCATTAGCACTTATGGTTTGTAAATGGCACGCAGAATTATGTTGCACGAAGCACAATTTCACATCATTCTGGGTCCATTTGTGTGAAAACAAGGTCCAATCAGGCTGAAACGTTACAAGAAGGTAGAATCTATTGAGTTGTAAGTGATCTGAATGTTTCATGATGATCGCACATTCCTATAGGGGGTCAAACCATGTGCCAAAGGTCACCGGGCCTGGTGTCACTTTAAAGAAGTAGTCCAGTTACACCTTTGTGGGCTTATAACTTGGCTTCTGAATATCCTAGAGAGGTCAGGTTTGTTTTAGAGTACTCCAATTAACAGCCCCCATTACCCCAAAAAGGAATGGAGTCATTAGCACTTATGGTTTTTAAATGGCACCCAGAATTATGTTGCACGAAGCACAATTTCACATCATTCTGGGTTCATTTGTGTGAAAACAGGGTCCAATCAGGCTGAAACGTTACAGGAAGGTAGAATCTGTTGAGTTGTAAGTGATCTGAACGTTTCGTGATGATAGCACTTTTCTAAGGGGGTCAAACCATGTCCCAAAGGTCACCGGATCTGGTGTCAATTTAAAGAAGTAGTCCAGATACACCTTTGTGGGCTTATAACTTGGCTTGTGAATGTCATAGAGAGGTCAGGTTTGTTTTAGTGTACTCCAATCAACAGCCCCTACAACCACAAAAAGGATTGGAGTCATTAGCACTTATGGTTTGTAAATGGCACCCAGAATTATGTTGCACGAAGCACAATTTCACATCATTCTGGGTCCATTTGTGTGAAAACAAGGTCCAATCAGGCTGAAACGTTACAAGAAGGTAGAATCTATTGAGTTATATGTGATCTGAATGTTTCATGATGATCGCACATTCCTATAGGGGGTCAAACCATGTGCCAAAGGTCACCGGGCCTGGTGTCACTTTAAAGAAGTAGTCCAGTTACACCTT
This sequence comes from Nothobranchius furzeri, assembly GCF_043380555.1. Taxonomy (NCBI): domain Eukaryota; kingdom Metazoa; phylum Chordata; class Actinopteri; order Cyprinodontiformes; family Nothobranchiidae; genus Nothobranchius; species Nothobranchius furzeri. The sequence continues at coordinate 13,217,191 of NC_091748.1, read as the reverse complement.
TGTGGGCTTATAACTTGGCTTCTGAATGTCCTAGAGAGGTCAGGTTTGTTTTAGTGTACTCCAATCAACAGCCCCTACAACCACAAAAAGGAATGGAGTCATTAGCACTTATGGTTTGTAAATGGCACCCAGAATTATGTTGCACGAAGCACAATTTCACATCATTCTGGATCCATTTGTGTGAAAACAAGGTCCAATCAGGCTGAAACGTTACAAGAAGGTAGAATCTATTGAGTTGTAAGTGATCTGAATGTTTCATGATGATCGCACATACGTATAGGGGGTCAAACCATGTCCCAAAGGTCACCGGGCCTGGTGTCACTTTAAAGAAGTAGTCCAGTTACACATTTGTGGGCTTATAACTTGGCTTCTGAATGTCCTAGAGAGGTCAGGTTTGTTTTAATGTACGCCAATCAACAGCCCCTACAACCACAAAAAGGAATGGAGTCATTAGCACTTATGGTTTGTAAATGGCACCCAGAATTATGTTGCACGAAGCACAATTTCACATCATTCTGGGTCCATTTGTGTGAAAACAAGGTCCAATCAGGCTGAAACGTTACAAGAAGGTAGAATCTATTGAGTTGTAAGTGATCTGAACGTTTCATGATGATCGCACATTCCTATAGGGGGTCAAACCATGTCCCAATGGTCACCGGGCCTGGTGTCACTTTAAAGAAGTAGTCCAGTTACACCTTTGTGGGCTTATAACTTGGCTTCTGAATGTCCTAGAGAGGTCAGGTTTGTTTTAGAGTACTCCAATTAACAGCCCCCATTACCCCAAAAAGGAATGGAGTCATTAGCACTTATGGTTTTTAAATGGCACCCAGAATTATGTTGCACGAAGCACAATTTCACATCATTCTGGGTTCATTTGTGTGAAAACAAGGTCCAATCAGGCTGAAACGTTTCAGGAAGGTAGAATCTATTGAGTTGTAAGTGATCTGAACGTTTCATGATGATAGCACTTTCCTAAGGGGGTCAAACCATGTCCCAAAGGTCACCGGATCTGGTGTCAATTTAAAGAAGTAGTCCAGTTACACATTTGTGGGCTTATAAATTGGCTTCTGAATGTCCTAGAGAGATCAGGTTTGTTTTAGTGTACTCCATTCGACAGCCCCTACAACCAGAAAAAGGAATGGAGTCATTAGCACCTATGGTTTGTAAATGGCACCCAGAATTATGTTGCACGAAGCACAATTTCACATCATTCTGGGTCCATTTGTGTGAAAACAAGGTCCAATCAGGCTGAAATGTTACAAGAAGGTAGAATCAATTGAGTTGTAAGTGATATGAACGTTTCATGATGATAGAACTTTCCTAAGGGGGTCAAAACATGTCTCAAAGGTCACCGGATCTGGTGTCAATTTAAAGAAGTAGTCCAGTTACACATTTGTGGGCTTATAACTTGGCTTCTGAATATCCTAGAGAGGTCAGGTTTGTTTTAGAGTACTCCAATTAACAGCCCCCATTACCACAAAAAGGAATGGCGTCATTAGCACTTATGGTTTTTAAATGGCACCCAGAATTATGTTGCACAAAGCACAATTTCACATCATTCTGGGTTCATTTGTGTGAAAACAAGGTCCAATCAGGCTGAAATGTTACAGGGAGGTGGAATCTATTGAGTTGTAAGTGATCTGAACGTTTCATGATGATAGCACTTTCCTAAGGGGGTCAAACCATGTCCCAAAGGTCACCGGATCGGGTGTCAATTTAAAATAGTAGTCCGGTTACACATTTGTGGGCTTACAACTTGGCTTCTGAATGTCCTAGAGAGATCAGGTTTGTTTTAGTGTACTCCAGTCAACAGCCCCTACAACCACAAAAAGGAATGGAGTCCTTAGGACTTATGGTTTGTAAATGGCACCCAGAATTATGTTGCACGAAGCACAATTTCACATCATTCTGGGTCCATTTGTGTGAAAACAAGGTCCAATCAGGCTGAAACGTTACAAGAAGGTAGAATCTATTGAGTTGTAAGTGATCTGAACGTTTCATGATGATCGCACATTCCTATAGGGGGTCAAACCATCTCCCAAAGGTCACCGGGCCTGGTGTCACTTTAAAGAAGTAGTCCAGTTACACCTTTGTGGGCTTATAACTTGGCTTCTGAATATCCTAAAAAGGTCAGGTTTGTTTTAGAGTACTCCAATTAACAGCCCCCATTTCCCCAAAAAGGAATGGAGTCATAAGCACTTATGGATTTTAAATGGCACCCAGAATTATGTTGCACAAAGCACAATTTCACATCATTCTGGGTTCATTTGTGTGCAAACAAGGTCCAATCAGGCTGAAACGGTACAGGACGGTAGAATCTATTGAGTTGTAAGTGATCTGAACGTTTCATGATGATAGCACATTGCTATAGGGGGTAAAACCATGTCCCAAAGGTCACCGGGCCTGGTGTCACTTTAAAAAAGTAGTCCAGTTACACCTTTGTGGGCTTATAACTTGGCTTCTGAATATCCTAGAGAGGTCAGGTTTGTTTTAGAGTACTTCAATTAACAGCCCCTATTACCTCAAAAAGGAATGGAGTCATAAGCCCTTATGGTTTTTAAATGGCACCCAGAATTATGTTGCACGAAGCACAATTTCACATCATTCTGGGTTCATTTGTGTGAAAACAGGGTCCAATCAGGCTGAAACGTTACAGGAAGGTAGAATCTGTTGAGTTGTAAGTGATCTGAACGTTTCATGATGATAGCACTTTTCTAAGGGGGTCAAACCATGTCCCAAAGGTCACCGGATCTGGTGTCAATTTAAAGAAGTAGTCCAGTTACACCTTTGTGGGCTTATAACTTGGCTTCTGAATGTCCTAGAGAGGTCAGGTTTGTTTTAGGGTACTCCAATTAACAGCCCCCATTACCCCAAAAAGGAATGGAGTCATTAGCACTTATGGTTTTTAAATGGCACCCAGAATTATGTTGCACGAAGCACAATTTCACATCATTCTGGGTTCATTTGTGTGAAAACAAGGTCCAATCAGGATGAAACGTTTCAGGAAGGTAGAATCTATTGAGTTGTAAGTGATCTGAACGTTTCATGATGATAGCACTTTCCTAAGGGGGTCAAACCATGTCCCAAAGGTCACCGGATCTGGTGTCAGTTTAAAGTAGTCCAGTTACACCTTTGTGGGCTTATAACTTGGCTTCTGAATGTCCTAGAGAGGTCAGATTTGTTTTAGTGTACTCCAATCAACAGCCCCTACAACCACAAAAAGGAATGGAGTCATTAGCACTTATGGTTTGTAAATGGCACGCAGAATTATGTTGCACGAAGCACAATTTCACATCATTCTGGGTCCATTTGTGTGAAAACAAGGTCCAATCAGGCTGAAACGTTACAAGAAGGTAGAATCTATTGAGTTGTAAGTGATCTGAATGTTTCATGATGATCGCACATTCCTATAGGGGGTCAAACCATATGCCAAAGGTCACCGGGCCTGGTGTCACTTTAAAGAAGTAGTCCAGTTACACCTTTGTGGGCTTATAACTTGGCTTCTGAATATCCTAGAGAGGTCAGGTTTGTTTTAGAGTACTCCAATTAACAGCCCCCATTACCCCAAAAAGGAATGGAGTCATTAGCACTTATGGTTTTTAAATGGCACCCAGAATTATGTTGCACGAAGCACAATTTCACATCATTCTGGGTTCATTTGTGTGAAAACAGGGTCCAATCAGGCTGAAACGTTACAGGAAGGTAGAATCTGTTGAGTTGTAAGTGATCTGAACGTTTCATGATGATTGCACTTTTCTAAGGGGGTCAAACCATGTCCCAAAGGTCACCGGATCTGGTGTCAATTTAAAGAAGTAGTCCAGATACACCTTTGTGGGCTTATAACTTGGCTTCTGAATGTCATAGAGAGGTCAGGTTTGTTTTAGTGTACTCCAATCAACAGCCCCTACAACCACAAAAAGGAATAGAGTCATTAGCACTTATGGCTTGTAAATGGCACCCAGAATTATGTTGCACGAAGCACAATTTCACATCATTCTGGGTCCATTTGTGTGAAAACAAGGTCCAATCAGGCTGAAACGTTACAAGAAGGTAGAATCTATTGAGTTATATGTGATCTGAATGTTTCATGATGATCGCACATTCCTATAGGGGGTCAAACCATGTGCCAAAGGTCACCGGGCCTGGTGTCACTTTAAAGAAGTAGTCCAGTTACACCTTTGTGGGCTTATAACTTGGCTTCTGAATGTCCTAGAGAGGTCAGGTTTGTTTTAGTGTACTCCAATCAACAGCCCCTACAACCACAAAAAGGAATGGAGTCATTAGCACTTATGGTTTGTAAATGGCACCCAGAATTATGTTGCACGAAGCACAATTTCACATCATTCTGGATCCATTTGTGTGAAAACAAGGTCCAATCAGGCTGAATTGTTACAAGAAGGTAGAATCTATTGAGTTGTAAGTGATCTGAATGTTTCATGATGATCGCACATACGTATAGGGGGTCAAACCATGTCCCAAAGGTCACCGGGCCTGGTGTCACTTTAAAGAAGTAGTCCAGTTACACATTTGTGGGCTTATAACTTGGCTTCTGAATGTCCTAGAGAGGTCAGATTTGTTTTAGTGTACTCCAATCAACAGCCCCTACAACCACAAAAAGGAATGGAGTCATTAGCACTTATGGTTTGTAAATGGCACCCAGAATTATGTTGCACGAAGCACAATTTCACATCATTCTGGGTCCATTTGTGTGAAAACAAGGTCCAATCAGGCTGAAATGTTACAGGAAGGTGGAATCTATTGAGTTGTAAGTGATCTGAACGTTTCATGATGATAGCACTTTCCTAAGGGGGTCAAACCATGTCCCAAAGGTCACCGGATCGGGTGTCAATTTAAAATAGTAGTCCGGTTACACATTTGTGGGCTTACAACTTGGCTTCTGAATGTCCTAGAGAGATCAGGTTTGTTTTAGTGTACTCCAGTCAACAGCCCCTACAACCACAAAAAGGAATGGAGTCCTTAGCACTTATGGTTTGTAAATGGCACCCAGAATTATGTTGCACGAAGCACAATTTCACATCATTCTGGGTCCATTTGTGTGAAAACAAGGTCCAATCAGGCTGAAACGTTACAAGAAGGTAGAATCTATTGAGTTGTAAGTGATCTGAACGTTTCATGATGATCGCACATTCCTATAGGGGGTCAAACCATCTCCCAAAGGTCACCGGGCCTGGTGTCACTTTAAAGAAGTAGTCCAGTTACACCTTTGTGGGCTTATAACTTGGCTTCTGAATATCCTAAAAAGGTCAGGTTTGTTTTAGAGTACTCCAATTAACAGCCCCCATTTCCCCAAAAAGGAATGGAGTCATAAGCACTTATGGATTTTAAATGGCACCCAGAATTATGTTGCACAAAGCACAATTTCACATCATTCTGGGTTCATTTGTGTGCAAACAAGGTCCAATCAGGCTGAAACGGTACAGGACGGTAGAATCTATTGAGTTGTAAGTGATCTGAACGTTTCATGATGATAGCACATTGCTACAGGGGGTAAAACCATGTCCCAAAGGTCACCGGGCCTGGTGTCACTTTAAAAAAGTAGTCCAGTTACACCTTTGTGGGCTTATAACTTGGCTTCTGAATATCCTAGAGAGGTCAGGTTTGTTTTAGAGTACTTCAATTAACAGCCCCTATTACCTCAAAAAGGAATGGAGTCATAAGCCCTTATGGTTTTTAAATGGCACCCAGAATTATGTTGCACGAAGCACAATTTCACATCATTCTGGGTTCATTTGTGTGAAAACAGGGTCCAATCAGGCTGAAACGTTACAGGAAGGTAGAATCTGTTGAGTTGTAAGTGATCTGAACGTTTCATGATGATAGCACTTTTCTAAGGGGGTCAAACCATGTCCCAAAGGTCACCGGATCTGGTGTCAATTTAAAGAAGTAGTCCAGATACACCTTTGTGGGCTTATAACTTGGCTTCTGAATGTCATAGAGAGGTCAGGTTTGTTTTAGTGTACTCCAATCAACAGCCCCTACAACCACAAAAAGGAATGGAGTCATTAGCACTTATGGTTTGTAAATGGCACCCAGAATTATGTTGCACGAAGCACAATTTCACATCATTCTGGGTCCATTTGTGTGAAAACAAGGTCCAATCAGGCTGAAACGTTACAAGAAGGTAGAATCTATTGAGTTATATGTGATCTGAATGTTTCATGATGATCGCACATTCCTATAGGGGGTCAAACCATGTGCCAAAGGTCACCGGGCCTGGTGTCACTTTAAAGAAGTAGTCCAGTTACACCTTTGTGGGCTTATAACTTGGCTTCTGAATGTCCTAGAGAGGTCAGGTTTGTTTTAGTGTACTCCAATCAACAGCCCCTACAACCACAAAAAGGAATGGAGTCATTAGCACTTATGGTTTGTAAATGGCACCCAGAATTATGTTGCACGAAGCACAATTTCACATCATTCTGGATCCATTTGTGTGAAAACAAGGTCCAATCAGGCTGAAACTTTACAAGAAGGTAGAATCTATTGAGTTGTAAGTGATCTGAATGTTTCATGATGATCGCACATACCTATAGGGGGTCAAACCATGTCCCAAAGGTCACCGGGCCTGGTGTCACTTTAAAGAAGTAGTCCAGTTACACATTTGTGGGCTTATAACTTGGCTTCTGAATGTCCTAGAGAGGTCAGGTTTGTTTTAATGTACGCCAATCAACAGCCCCTACAACCACAAAAAGGAATGGAGTCATTAGCACTTATGGTTTTTAAATGGCACCCAGAATTATGTTGCACGAAGCACAATTTCACATCATTCTGGGTCCATTTGTGTGAAAACAAGGTCCAATCAGGCTGAAACGTTACAAGAAGGTAGAATCTATTGAGTTGTAAGTGATCTGAACGTTTCATGATGATCGCACATGCCTATAGGGGGTCAAACCATGTCCCAAAGGTCACCGGGCCTGGTGTCACTTTAAAGAAGTAGTCCAGTTACACCTTTGTGGGCTTATAACTTGGCTTCTGAATGTCCTAGAGAGGTCAGGTTTGTTTTAGAGTACTCCAATTAACAGCCCCCATTACCCCAAAAAGGAATGGAGTCATTAGCACTTATGGTTTTTAAATGGCACCCAGAATTATGTTGCACGAAGCACAATTTCACATCATTCTGGGTTCATTTGTGTGAAAACAAGGTCCAATCAGGCTGAAACGTTTCAGGAAGGTAGAATCTATTGAGTTGTAAGTGATCTGAACGTTTCATGATGATAGCACTTTCCTAAGGGGGTCAAACCATGTCCCAAAGGTCACCGGATCTGGTGTCAATTTAAAGAAGTAGTCCAGTTACACATTTGTGGGCTTATAAATTGGCTTCTGAATGTCCTAGAGAGATCAGGTTTGTTTTAGTGTACTCCATTCGACAGCCCCTACAACCAGAAAAAGGAATGGAGTCATTAGCACCTATGGTTTGTAAATGGCACCCAGAATTATGTTGCACGAAGCACAATTTCACATCATTCTGGGTCCATTTGTGTGAAAACAAGGTCCAATCAGGCTGAAACGTTACAAGAAGGTAGAATCAATTGAGTTGTAAGTGATATGAACGTTTCATGATGATAGAACTTTCCTAAGGGGGTCAAAACATGTCCCAAAGGTCACCGGATCTGGTCTCAATTTAAAGAAGTAGTCCAGTTACACATTTGTGGGCTTATAACTTGGCTTCTGAATATCCTAGAGAGGTCAGGTTTGTTTTAGAGTACTCCAATTAACAGCCCCCATTACCACAAAAAGGAATGGAGTCATTAGCACTTATGGTTTTTAAATGGCACCCAGAATTATGTTGCACAAAGCACAATTTCACATCATTCTGGGTTCATTTGTGTGAAAACAAGGTCCAATCAGGCTGAAATGTTACAGGAAGGTGGAATCTATTGAGTTGTAAGTGATCTGAACGTTTCATGATGATAGAACTTTCCTAAGGGGGTCAAACCATGTCCCAAAGGTCACCGGATCGGGTGTCAATTTAAAATAGTAGTCCGGTTACACATTTGTGGGCTTACAACTTGGCTTCTGAATGTCCTAGAGAGATCAGGTTTGTTTTAGTGTACTCCAGTCAACAGCCCCTACAACCACAAAAAGGAATGGAGTCCTTAGCACTTATGGTTTGTAAATGGCACCCAGAATTATGTTGCACGAAGCACAATTTCACATCATTCTGGGTCCATTTGTGTGAAAACAAGGTCCAATCAGGCTGAAACGTTACAAGAAGGTAGAATCTATTGAGTTGTAAGTGATCTGAACGTTTCATGATGATCGCACATTCCTATAGGGGGTCAAACCATCTCCCAAAGGTCACCGGGCCTGGTGTCACTTTAAAGAAGTAGTCCAGTTACACCTTTGTGGGCTTATAACTTGGCTTCTGAATATCCTAAAAAGGTCAGGTTTGTTTTAGAGTACTCCAATTAACAGCCCCCATTTCCCCAAAAAGGAATGGAGTCATAAGCACTTATGGATTTTAAATGGCACCCAGAATTATGTTGCACAAAGCACAATTTCACATCATTCTGGGTTCATTTGTGTGCAAACAAGGTCCAATCAGGCTGAAACGGTACAGGACGGTAGAATCTATTGAGTTGTAAGTGATCTGAACGTTTCATGATGATAGCACATTGCTATAGGGGGTAAAACCATGTCCCAAAGGTCACCGGGCCTGGTGTCACTTTAAAAAAGTAGTCCAGTTACACCTTTGTGGGCTTATAACTTGGCTTCTGAATATCCTAGAGAGGTCAGGTTTGTTTTAGAGTACTTCAATTAAGAGCCCCTATTACCTCAAAAAGGAATGGAGTCATAAGCCCTTATGGTTTTTAAATGGCACCCAGAATTATGTTGCACGAAGCACAATTTCACATCATTCTGGGTTCATTTGTGTGAAAACAGGGTCCAATCAGGCTGAAACGTTACAGGAAGGTAGAATCTGTTGAGTTGTAAGTGATCTGAACGTTTCATGATGATAGCACTTTTCTAAGGGGGTCAAACCATGTCCCAAAGGTCACCGGATCTGGTGTCAATTTAAAGAAGTAGTCCAGATACACCTTTGTGGGCTTATAACTTGGCTTCTGAATGTCATAGAGAGGTCAGGTTTGTTTTAGTGTACTCCAATCAACAGCCCCTACAACCACAAAAAGGAATGGAGTCATTAGCACTTATGGTTTGTAAATGGCACCCAGAATTATGTTGCACGAAGCACAATTTCACATCATTCTGGGTCCATTTGTGTGAAAACAAGGTCCAATCAGGCTGAAACGTTACAAGAAGGTAGAATCTATTGAGTTATATGTGATCTGAATGTTTCATGATGATCGCACATTCCTATAGGGGGTCAAACCATGTGCCAAAGGTCACCGGGCCTGGTGTCACTTTAAAGAAGTAGTCCAGTTACACCTTTGTGGGCTTATAACTTGGCTTCTGAATGTCCTAGAGAGGTCAGGTTTGTTTTAATGTACGCCAATCAACAGCCCCTACAACCACAAAAAGGAATGGAGTCATTAGCACTTATGGTTTGTAAATGGCACCCAGAATTATGTTGCACGAAGCACAATTTCACATCATTCTGGGTCCATTTGTGTGAAAACAAGGTCCAATCAGGCTGAAACGTTACAAGAAGGTAGAATCTATTGAGTTGTAAGTGATCTGAACGTTTCATGATGATCGCACATTCCTATAGGGGGTCAAACCATGTCCCAAAGGTCACCGGGCCTGGTGTCACTTTAAAGAAGTAGTCCAGTTACACCTTTGTGGGCTTATAACTTGGCTTCTGAATGTCCTAGAGAGGTCAGGTTTGTTTTAGAGTACTCCAATTAACAGCCCCCATTACCCCAAAAAGGAATGGAGTCATTAGCACTTATGGTTTTTAAATGGCACCCAGAATTATGTTGCACGAAGCACAATTTCACATCATTCTGGGTTCATTTGTGTGAAAACAAGGTCCAATCAGGCTGAAACGTTTCAGGAAGGTAGAATCTATTGAGTTGTAAGTGATCTGAACGTTTCATGATGATAGCACTTTCCTAAGGGGGTCAAACCATGTCCCAAAGGTCACCGGATCTGGTGTCATTTTAAAGGAGACATAACATGAAAAACCCACTTTTTTATCCATTAACACAGTGTGTTTCACATTTTAAGTGTCTAAGTGAGCAAAAAGGCTTATATTATTCACTGGAGTTGCTATTTAGATATTTAATAATTAAGTTTTGGGCATATTTGTCCACCCGTTCAGTTTTTACATAATCTATTACATCAGTAATTAATTTAGTGAGGATAACTACCAAATATGGTAATGGCCCTCGGCTAAACACAGCGCCAATCCGCCATTTTTTCTTCTCGCTAAGATGTTTTGTAGTCCTATTGGAAAAATGCAGAATGTCTGGTTATTTTAGCCACACACAGCTCAAAACTGTTCCTCGTTTTAAGGAAGGTTGGTGTGGCAGTATTTAAACCCAGGAGCTGATGACACTACTGCTAAAAAAACACAGAAGAAAAAGTAGTGTGTTTGTGTTTGTGCTTGTGTGTGTGTGTGTGTGTGTGCGCGCGCTCGGTTCGTTCTTTCGTGTCTTCAGGCTAGTAAGTACTGAGGGCTTCATCTATCTAAAAGGAGTCATTTTTATCTGAATGTGGCAGCACCGGGACACAGCAGCAGAGCGGTAAGCTTCATATCACTCTAAAATGTCGACAAACTTTACTTTAGATTTACGGGCATTAGCAGCACTAAAGCGTTAGCATCCGGCTTGCTATCGCTAGCACAGTATGCTAGTAAAGTTAGCACCCAGATTAATGCGGATTTGGCTGATTTTCGTGGAATAAAACGTGATTTCTGATCAACGCCTTCTTTTACACCAGATGATAACTTCCCACTGATTGTAACAGCAGAGAGCCTGTGTGTTATTCTACGTGAGTGTGATGTAATCTTAGCATCCAGTAAATAAAGTCCCATATCAGCTAAAATGCAGCGTGACAAAGTCATTAAAGTGCGTCAACACAGTGGATTTAATAGAGTAGTAAGTCTGTCTGCACTGCTCTCTAATGAGCTTCCTTTCATAAGGAATCATTTGTATAATTTTAGTGTCACTATTTTATTACATTTGTAAGAATATGAAGTCACTGCAGCAAAGTGAACTTGTGAACAAACACAAACGTGACTATAAACATGAAAGCTAAAGAAACGACTTTCCTAAAGCTGCTTGTAAACAAAATATGTCATTAAAGTTATTGTCTATCATTGCAGAATATGACGATGACATCATGGAACTGGTCTTTGGAAAAGTTTTCCCTGAACCAACTCCGTTTCTAGATGAGGTAGAGAAGATCTGCATCTCACCAACTCTCTGGTCTCAGTATTCAGACAACGGAGGTCTCCCACTGTTATCCAGGACCAGTTTGAAGCCCACATACTGCCCCTCCCTCATCATCAGGAAACATCAATCCGTATCCTGAGGACAACAGAAGACGGCAGGAGGACAGGAACTCTGAGACCTAGACACCACCAGCACCGAGACACAAATTACCTGTGTGCACAACGCCTGTTTAACTACTAAAGCCTGTTTAACTACTAAAGCCTGTTTATTATATTGTTCTACTTATTTGCTGTGAGGTTAATACTTAGAAAATTTGTATATTAATGTAAACAATTTTTAAAAAATCACTGATTGTATGTTTTCTTTTAGATGTAATGGTCCAAACTCAGCCTTGTAGACATTTATTGCATCCTGTAGGTAAATACACAGAACAGGCTCAGGTCCAGGATGACCCAGCATGCTCTTCTTCCATTCTGGCTGTTAGGGATTTTATCAATAACTCAATGCCTACTGATGTTTTCACTTAACGGTATTTATTTAGAATGCAGGTAAGATTTAACTATATTTGTTAGCAAAGCAGACTGATCTTGGGAATTTCACTGCAGCACTGATGTCCACCTCTCTGTACACATTAGAGAGAATTACCACTTTACAGCTAAACACATTTAATAAAGATATAGGCTACGCATTGCAGACAATAAAAACAAAGTTGTAAGCATTAGAATTATAATGATCACATTAAAGAACATTTGGAGGAATGTTCTTTATTTTTGACTCGAATCTCAAATCTTTAAATAAAATGTAACTGCTTTTTATCCATTTTCAGCCATTAAGACACCCAATATTAAATAAGACTACTTATAAAATTATTTATAATTATATGTATGTATATATATATATAGATAGAGATCTTAAAAAAATGTATTCTTTTAATGGTGTTTTAATGAGCTGTATCATTTTTTAAAACATTTTTTATAGAAATAAATAAGCAAGCAGCATTCCTTGTGTGTGTGTGTGTGTGTGTGTGTGCGCGCGCGCGCACGTGCCTGCTAGCTTGTCCCTCCGTCGGCCGTGACGGGTGTGTGTGAATGACTACAGACAAATGCATGAGAGAGTTAGCAGCCTTGAAACAGCTTGATGAACTACCCTCCCCACATGTTTTAAAAATGCTAATATGCTATGCTAAATCTGCTATGCTCAATAATGATTTCTCTATAGAACTACAAAGTCCGACTGGGGGAGGAGAGTACAGGTCTGCACTATGGAGGGGGGCGGAGTTTAGAGCTCCTCCTCCAGTTTAAAGAGACAGTACCCAAAAACGGCTCGTTCTCAAGACTCTCCTCAGAACAGGGGTAGATGAGGGTCTGTAGAGCAACAATAATGAGGAAATCAGACCAAAGAACTGCAGTTCCACTGTATTTAGACCCCAACTGAAGGATTTAGATGTAAAAAGGAATAACTTAAAAGCATGTTATGTCTCCTTTAAAGAAGTAGTCCAGTTACACCTTTGTGGGCTTATAACTTGGCTTCTGAATGTCCTAGAGAGATCAGGTTTGTTTTAGTGTACTCCAATCAACAGCCCCTACAACCACAAAAAGGAATGGAGTCATTAGCACTTATGGTTTGTAAATGGCACCCAGAATTATGTTGCACGAAGCACAATTTCACATAATCTGGGTCCATTTGTGTGAAAACAACGTCCAATCAGGCTGAAACGTTACAAGACGGTAGAATCTATTGAGTTGTAAGTGATCTGAACGTTTCATGATGATCGCACATTCCTATAGGGGGTCAAACCATGTCCCAAAGGTCACCGGGCCTGGTGTCACTTTAAAGAAGTAGTCCAGTTACACCTTTGTGGGCTTATAACTTGGCTTCTGAATATCCTAGAGAGGTCAGGTTTGTTTTAGAGTACTCCAATTAACAGCCCCCATTACCCCAAAAAGGAATGGAGTCCTTAGCACTTATGGTTTTTAAATGGCACCCAGAATTATGTTGCACGAAGCACAATTTCACATCATTCTGGGTCCATTTGTGGGAAAACAAGGTCCAATCAGGCTGAAACGTTACAAGACGGTAGAATCAATTGAGTTGTAAGTGATCTGAACGTTTCATGATGATAGCAATTTCCTAAGGGGGTCAAACCATGTCCCAAAGGTCACCGGATCTGGTGTCAATTTAAAGAAGTAGTCCAGTTACACCTTTGTGGGCTTATAACTTGGCTTCTGAATGTCCTAGAGAGGTCAGGTTTGTTTTAGTGTACTCCAATCAACAGCCCCTACAACCACAAAAAGGAATGGAGTCATTAGCACTTATGGTTTGTAAATGGCACCCAGAATTATGTTGCACGAAGCACAATTTAACATCATTCTGGGTCCATTTGTGTGAAAACAAGGTCCAATCAGGCTGAAACGTTACAAGAAGGTAGAATCTATTGAGTTGTAAGTGATCTGAATGTTTCATGATGATCGCACATTCCTATAGGGGGTCAAACCATGTGCCAAAGGTCACCGGGCCTGGTGTCACTTTAAAGAAGTAGTCCAGTTACACCTTTGTGGGCTTATAACTTGGCTTCTGAATATCCTAGAGAGGTCAGGTTTGTTTTAGAGTACTCCAATTAACAGCCCCCATTACCCCAAAAAGGAATGGAGTCCTTAGCACTTATGGTTTTTAAATGACACCCAGAATTATGTTGCACAAAGCACAATTTCACATCATTCTGGGTTCATTTGTGTGAAAACAGGGTCCAATCAGTCTGAAACGTTACAGGAAGGTGGAATCTGTTGAGTTGTAAGTGATCTGAACGTTTCATGATGATAGCACTTTCCTAAGGGGGTCAAACCATGTCCCAAAGGTCACCGGATCTGGTGTCAATTTAAAGAAGTAGTCCAGTTACACCTTTGTGGGCTTATAACTTGGCTTCTGAATGTCCTAGAGAGGTCAGGTTTGTTTTAGTGTACTCCAATCAACAGCCCCTACAACCACAAAAAGGAATGGAGTCATTAGCACTTATGGTTTGTAAATGGCACCCAGAATTATGTTGCACGAAGCACAATTTCACATCATTCTGGGTCCATTTGTGTGAAAACAAGGTCCAATCAGGCTGAAACGTTACAAGAAGGTAGAATCTATTGAGTTGTAAGTGATCTGAATGTTTCATGATGATCGCACATTCCTATAGGGGGTCAAACCATGTGCCAAAGGTCACCGGGCCTGGTGTCACTTTAAAGAAGTAGTCCAGTTACACCTTTGTGGGCTTATAACTTGGCTTCTGAACGTCCTAGAGAGGTCAGGTTTGTTTTAGTGTACTCCAATCAACAACCCCTACAACCACAAAAAGGAATGGAGTCATTAGCACTTATGGTTTGTAAATGGCACCCAGAATTATGTTGCACGAAGCACAATTTCACATCATTCTGGATCCATTTGTGTGAAAACAAGGTCCAATCAGGCTGAAACGTTACAGGAAGGTAGAATCTATTGAGTTGTAAGTGATCTGAATGTTTCATGATGATCGCTCATACCTATAGGGGGTCACACCATGTCCCAAAGGTCACCGGGCCTGGTGTCACTTTAAAGAAGTAGTCCAGTTACACATTTGTGGGCTTATAACTTGGATTCTGAATGTCCTAGAGAGGTCAGGTTTGTTTTAATGTACTCCAATCAACAGCCCCTACAATCACAAAAAGGAATGGAGTCATTAGCACTTATTGTTTGTAAATGGCACCCAGAATTATGTTGCACGAAGCACAATTTCACATCATTCTGGGTCCATTTGTGTAAAAACAAGGTCCAATCAGGCTGAAACGTTACAAGAAGGTAGAATCTATTGAGTTGTAAGTGATCTGAACGTTTCATGATGATTGCACATTCCTATAGGGGGTCAAACCATGTCCCAAAGGTCACCGGGCCTGGTGTCACTTTAAAGAAGTAGTCCAGTTACACCTTTGTGGGCTTACTACTTGGCTTCTGAATATCCTAGAGAGGTCAGGTTTGTTTTAGAGTACTCCAATTAACAGCCCCCATTACCCCAAAAAGGAATGGAGTCATTAGCACTTATGGTTTTTAAATGGCACCCAGAATTATGTTGCACGAAGCACAATTTCACATCATTCTGGGTTCATTTGTGTGAAAACAAGGTCCAATCAGGCTGAAACGTTACAGGAAAGTAGAATCTGTTAAGTTGTAAGTGATCTGAACCTTTCATGATGATAGCACTTTCCTAAGGGGGTCAAACCATGTCCCAAAGGTCACCGGATCTGGTGTCAATTTAAAGAAGTAGTCCAGTTACACATTTGTGGGCTTATAACTTGGCTTCTGAATGTCCTAGAGAGATCAGGTTTGTTTTAGTGTACTCCAATCAACAGCCCCTACAACCACAAAAAGGAATAGAGTCATTAGCACTCATGGTTTGTAAATGGCACCCAGAATTATGTTGCACGAAGCACAATTTCACATCATTCTGGGTCCATTTGTGAGAAAACAAGGTCCAATCAGGCTGAAACGTTACAAGAAGGTAGAATCAATTGAGTTGTAAGTGATCTGAACGTTTCATGATGATAGCACTTTCCTAAGGGGGTCAAACCATGTCCCAAAGGTCACCGGATCTGGTGTCAATTTAAAGAGGTAGTCCAGTTACACATTTGTGGGCTTATAACTTGGCTTCTGAATGTCCTAGAGAGGTCAGGTTTGTTTTAGTGTACTCCAATCAACAGCCCCTACAACCACAAAAAGGAATGGAGTCATTAGCACTTATGGTTTGTAAATGGCACCCAGAATTATGTTGCACGAAGCACAATTTCACATCATTCTGGGTCCATTTTTGTGAAAACAAGGTCCAATCAGGCTAAAACGTTACAAGAAGGTAGAATCTATTGAGTTGTAAGTGATCTGAATGTTTCATGATGATCGCACATTCCTATAGGGGGTCAAACCATGTCCCAAAGGTCACCGGGCCTGGTGTCACTTTAAAGAAGTAGTCCAGTTACACCTTTGTGGGCGTATAACTTGGCTTCTGAATGTCCTAGAGAGGTCAGGTTTGTTTTAGTGTACTCCAATCAACAGCCCCTACAACCACAAAAAGGAATGGAGTCATTAGCACTTATGGTTTGTAAATGGCACCCAGAATTATGTTGCACGAAGCACAATTTCACATCATTCTGGATCCATTTGTGTGAAAACAAGGTCCAATCAGGCTGAAACGTTACAAGAAGGTAGAATCTATTGAGTTGTAAGTGATCTGAATGTTTCATGATGATCGCACATACCTATAGGAGGTCAAACCATGTCCCAAAGGTCACCGGGCCTGGTGTCACTTTAAAGAAGTAGTCCAGTTACACATTTGTGGGCTTATAACTTGGCTTCTGAATGTCCTAGAGAGATCAGGTTTGTTTTAGTGTACTCCAATCAACAGCCCCTACAACCACAAAAAGGAATGGAGTCATTAGCACTGATGGTTTTTAAATGGCACCCAGAATTATGTTGCACTAAGCACAATTTCACATCATTCTGGGTTCATTTGTGTGAAAACAAGGTCCAATTAGGCTGAAACATTACAGGAAGGTAGAGTCTATTGAGTTGTAAGTGATCTGAACGTTTCATGATGATAGCACTTTCCTAAGGGGGTCAAACCATGTCCCAAAGTTCACCGGATCTGGTGTCAATTTAAAGAAGTAGTCCAGTTACACATTTGTGGGCTTATAACTTGGCTTCTGAATATCCTAGAGAGGTCAGGTTTGTTTTAGAGTACTCCAATTAACAGCCCCCATTACCCCAAAAAGGAATGGAGTCATTAGCACTTATGGTTTTTAAATGGCACCCAGAATTTTGTTGCACGAAGCACAATTTCACATCATTCTGGGTCCATTTGTGTGAAAACAAGGTCCAATCAGGCTGAAACGTTACAAGAAGGTAGAATCTATTGAGTTGTAAGTGATCTGAACATTTCATGATGATTGCACATTCCTATAGGGGGTCAAACCATGTCCCAAAGGTCACCGGGCCTGGTGTCACTTTAAAGAAGTAGTCCAGTTACACCTTTGTGGGCTTATAACTTGGCTTCTGAATATCCTAGAGAGGTCAGGTTTGTTTTAGAGTACTCCAATCAACAGCCCCCATTACCCCAAAAATGAATGGAGTCATTAGCACTTATGGTTTGTCAATGGCACCCAGAATTATGTTGCACGAAGCACAATTTCACATCATTCTGGGTTGATTTGTGTGAAAACAAGGTCCAATCAGACTGAAACGTTACAGGAAGGTAGAATCTATTGAGTTGTAAGTGATCTGAAAGTTTCATGATGATAGCACTTTCCTAAGGTGGTCAAACCATGTCCCAGAGGTCACCGGATCTGGTGTCAATTTAAAGAAGTAGTCCAGTTACACATTTTATGGGCTTATAACTTGGCTTCTGAATGTCCTAGAGAGATCAGGTTTGTTTTAGTGTACTCCAATCAACAGCCCCTACAACCACAAAAAGGAATGGAGTCATTAGCACCTATGGTTTGTAAATGGCACCCAGAATTATATTGCACGATGCACAATTTCACATCATTCTGGGTCCATTTGTGTGAAAACAAGGTCCAATCAGGCTGAAACGTTACAAAAAGGTAGAATCTATTGAGTTGTAAGTGATCTGAATGTTTCATGATGATAGCACTTTCCTAAGGGGGTCAAACCATGTCCCAAAGGTCACCGGATCTGGTGTCAATTTAAAATAGTAGTCCGGTTACACATTTGTGGGCTTATAACTTGGCTTCTGAATATCCTAGAGAGGTCAGGTTTGTTTTAGAGTACTCCAATTAACAGCCCCCATTACCCCAAAAAGGAATGGAGTCATTAGCACTTATGGTTTTTAAATGGCACCCAGAATTATGTTGCACGAAGCACAATTTCACATCATTCTGGGTCCATTTGTGTGAAAACAAGGTCCAATCAGGCTGAAACGTTACAAGAAGGTAGAATCAATTGAGTTGTAAGTGATCTGAACGTTTCATGATGATCGCACATTCTTATAGGGGGTAAAACCATGTCCCAAAGGTCACCGGGCCTGGTGTCACATTAAAGAAGTAGTCCAGTTACACCTTTTTGGGCTTATAACTTGGCTTCTGAATATCCTAGAGATGTCAGGTTTGTTTTAGAGTACTCCAATTAACAGCCCCCATTACCTCAAAAAGGAATGGAGTCATTAGCACTTATGGTTTTTAAATGGCACCCAGAATTATGTTGCATGAAGCACAATTTCACATCATTCTGGGTTCATTTGTGGAAAACAAGGTCCAATCAGGCTGAAACGTTACAGGAAGGTAGAATCTATTGATTTGTAAGTGATCTGAACGTTTCATGATGATAGCACTTTCCTAAGGGGGTAAAACCATGTCCCAAAGGTCACCGGATCTGGTGTCAATTTAAAGAAGTAGTCCAGTTACACATTCGTGGGCTTATAACTTGGCTTCTGAATGTCCTAGAGAGATCAGGTTTGTTTTAGTGTACTCCAATCAACAGCCCCTACAACCACAAAAAGGAATGGAGTCATTAGCACTTATGGTTTGTAAATGGCACCCAGAATTATGTTGCATGAAGCACAATTTCACATTATTCTGGGTCCATTTGTGTGAAAACAAGGTCCAATCAGGCTGAAACGTTACAAGAAGGTAGAATCTATTGAGTTGTAAGTTATCTGAACGTTTCATGATGATCGCACATTCCTATAGGGGGTCAAACCATGTCCCAAAGGTCACCGGGCCTGGTGTCACTTTAAAGAAGTAGTCCAGTTACACCTTTGTGGGCTTATAACTTGGCTTCTGAATATCCTAGAGAGGTCAGGTTCGTTTTAGAGCACTCAAATTAACAGCCCCCATTACCTCAAAAAGGAATGGAGTCATTAGCACTTATGGATTTTAAATGGCACCCAGAATTATGTTTGCATAAAGCACAATTTCACATCATTCTGGGTTCATTTGTGTGAAAACAAGGTCCAATCAGGCTGAAACGTTACAGGAAGGTAGAATCTATTGAGTTGTAAGTGATCTGAACGTTTCATGATGATAGCACTTTCCAAAGGTGGTCAAACCATGTCCCAAAGGTCACCGGATCTGGTGTCAATTTAAAGAAGTATTCCAGTTACACATTTGTGGGCTTATAACTTGGCTTCTGAATATCCTAGAGAGGTCAGGTTTGTTTTAGAGTACTCCAATTAACAGCCCCCATTAACCCAAAAAAGGAATGGAGTCATTAGCACTTATGGTTTGTAAATGGCGCCCAGAATTATGTTGCACGAAGCACAATTTCACATCATTCTGGGTCCATTTGTGTGAAAACAAGGTCCAATCAGGCTGAAACTTTACAAGAAGGTAGAATCTATTGAGTTGTAAGTGATCTGAAGTCATTAGCACTTATGGTTTGTAAATGGCACCCAGAATTATGTTGCACGAAGCACAATTTCACATCATTCTGGGTCCATTTGTGTGAAAACAAGGTCCAATCTGGCTGAAACGTTACAAGAAGATAGAATCTATTGAGTTGTAAGTGATCTGAATGTTTCATGATCATCGCACATTCCTATATGGGGTCAAACCATGTCCCAAAGGTCACCGGATCTGGTGTCAATTTAAAGAAGTAGTCCAGTTACACATTTGTGGGCTTATACCTTGGCTTCTGAATGTCCTAGAGAGATCAGGTTTGTTTTAGTGTACTCCAATAGACAGCCCCTACAACCACAAAAAGGAATGGAGTCATTAGCACTTATGGTTTGTAAATGGCACCCAGAATTATGTTGCACGAAGCACAATTTCACATCATTCTGGGTCCATTTGTGTGAAAACAAGGTCCAATCAGGCTGAATCGTTACAAGAAGGTAGAATCTATTGAGTTTTAAGTGATCTGAACGTTTCATGATGATCGCACATTCCTATAGGGGTTCAAACCATGTCCCAAAGGTCACCGGGCCTGGTGTCACTTTAAAGAAGTAGTCCAGTTACACCTTTGTGGGCTTATAACTTGGCTTCTGAATATCCTAAAGAGGTCAGGTTTGTTTTAGAGTACTCCAATTAACAGCCCCCATTACCACAAAAAGGAATGGAGTCATTAGCACTTATGGTTTTTAAATGGCACCCAGAATTATGTTGCACAAAGCACAATTTCACATCATTCTGGGTTCATTTGTGTGAAAACAAGGTCCAATCAGGCTGAAACGTTACAGGAAGGTAGAATCTATTGACTTGTAATTGATCTGAACGTGTCATGATGATAGCACTTTCCTAAGGGGGTCAAACCATGTCCCAAAGGTCACCGGATCTGGTGTCAATTTAAAGAAGTAGTCCAGTTACACATTTGTGGGCTTATACCTTGGCTTCTGAATGTCCTAGAGAGATCAGGTTTGTTTTATTGTACTCCAATAGACAGCCCCTACAACCACAAAAAGGAATGGAGTCATTAGCGCTTATGGTTTGTAAATGGCACCCAGAATTATGTTGCACAAAGCACAATTTCACATCATTCTGGGTCCATTTGTGTGAAAACAAGGTCCAATTAGGCTGAAACGTTACAAGAAGGTAGAATCTATTGAGTTGTAAGTGATCTGAATGTTTCATGATCATCGCACATTCCTATATGGGGTCAAACCATGTCCCAAAGGTCACCGGATCTGGTGTCAATTTAAAGAAGTAGTCCAGTTACACATTTGTGGGCTTATACCTTGGCTTCTGAATGTCCTAGAGAGATCAGGTTTGTTTTAGTGTACTCCAATAGACAGCCCCTACAATCACAAAAAGGAATGGAGTCATTAGCACTTATGGTTTGTAAATGGCACCCAGAATTATGTTGCACGAAGCACAATTTCACATCATTCTGGGTCCATTTGTGTGAAAACAAGGTCCAATCAGGCTGAAACGTTACAAGAAGGTAGAATCTATTGAGTTTTAAGTGATCTGAACGTTTCATGATGATCGCACATTCCTATAGGGGTTCAAACCATGTCCCAAAGGTCACCGGGCCTGGTGTCACTTTAAAGAAGTAGTCCAGTTACACCTTTGTGGGCTTATAACTTGGCTTCTGAATATCCTAGAGAGGTCAGGTTTGTTTTAGAGTACTCCAATTAACAGCCCCCATTACCACAAAAAGGAATGGAGTCATTAGCACTTATGGTTTTTAAATGGCACCCAGAATTATGTTGCACAAAGCACAATTTCACATCATTCTGGGTTCATTTGTGTGAAAACAAGGTCCAATCAGGCTGAAACGTTACAGGAAGGTAGAATCTATTGAGTTGTAAGTGATCTGAACGTTTCATGATGATAGCACTTTCCTAAGGGGGTCAAACCATGTCCCAAAGGTCACCAGATCTGGTGTCACTTTAAAGAAGTAGTCAAGTTACACATTTGTGGGCTTATAACTTGGCTTCTGAATGTCCTAGAGAGATCAGGTTTGTTTTAGTGTACTCCAATCAACAGCCCCTACAACCACAAAAAGGAATGGAGTCATTAGCACTTATGGTTTTTAAATGGCACCCAGAATTATGTTGCACGAAGCACAATTTCACATCATTCTGGGTTCATTTGTGTGAAAACAAGGTCCAATCAGGCTGAAATGTTACAAGAAGGTAGAATCTATTGAGTTGTAATTGATCTGAACATTTCATGATGATCGCACATTCCTATAGGGCGTGAAACCATGTCCCAAAGGTCACCGGGCCTGGTGTCACATTAAAGAAGTAGTCCAGTTACACCTTTGTGGGCTTATAACTTGGCTTCTGAATATCCTAGAGAGGTCAGGTTTGTTTTAGAGTACTCCAATTAACAGCCCCTACAACCACAAAAAGGAATGGAGTCATTAGCACTTATGGTTTGTAAATGGCACCCAGAATTATGTTGCACGAAGCACAATTTCACATCATTCTGGGTCCATTTGTGTGAAAACAAGGTCCAATCAGGCTGAAACGTTACAAGAAGGTAGAATCAATTGAGTTGTAAGTGATCTGAACGTTTCATGATGATCGCACATTCTTATAGGGGGTAAAACCATGTCCCAAAGGTCACCGGGCCTGGTGTCACATTAAAGAAGTAGTCCAGTTACACCTTTGTGGGCTTATAACTTGGCTTCTGAATATCCTAGAGAGGTCAGGATTGTTTTAGAGTACTCCAATTAACAGCCCCCATTACCTCAAAAAGGAATGGAGTCATTAGCACTTATGGTTTTTAAATGGCACCCAGAATTATGTTGCACAAAGCACAATTTCACATCATTCTGGGTTCATTTGTGTGAAAACAAGGTCCAATCAGGCTGAAACGTTACAGGAAGGTAGAATCTATTGAGTTGTAATTGATCTAAACGTTTCATGATGATAGCACTTTCCTAAGGGGGTCAAACCATGTCCCAAAGGTCACCGGATCTATTGTCAATTTAAAGAAGTAGTCCAGTTACACATTTGTGGGCTTATAACTTGGCTTCTGAATGTCCTAGAGAGATCACGTTTGTTTTAGTGTACTCCAATCAACAGCCACTACAACCACAAAAAGGAATGGAGTCATTAGCACTTATGGTTTGTAAATGGCACCCAGAATTATGTTGCACGAAGCACAATTTCACATCATTCTGGGTCCATTTGTGTGAAAACAAGGTCCAATCAGGCTGAAACGTTACAAGAAGGTAGAATCTATTGAGTTGTAAGTGATCTGAACGTTTCATGATGATAGCACTTTCCTAAGGGGGTCAAACCATGTCCCAAAGGTCAAAGGATCTGGTGTCTCATTAAAGAAGTAGTCCAGTTACACATTTGTGGGCTTATAACTTGGCTTCTGAATGTCCTAGAGAGATCAGGTTTGTTTTAGTGTACTCCAATCAACAGCCCCTACAACCACAAAAATGAATGGAGTCATTAGCACTTATGGTTTGTAAATGGCACCCAGAATTATGTTGCATGAAGCACAATTTCACATCATTCTGGGTCCATTTGTGTGAAAACAAGGTCCAATCAGGCTGAAACGTTACAAGAAGGTAGAATCTATTGAGTTGTAAGTGATCTGAACGTTTCATGATGATCGCACATACCTATAGGGGGTCAAACCATGTCCCAAAGGTCACCGGTTCTGGTGTCACTTTAAAGAAGTAGTCCAGTTACACCTTTGTGGGCTTATAACTTGGCTTCTGAATATCCTAGAGAGGTCAGGTTTGTTTTAGAGTACTCCAATTAACAGCCCCCATTACCCCAAAAAGGAATGGAGTCATTAGCACTTATGGTTTGTAAATGGCACCCAGAATTATGTTGCACGAAGCACAATTTCACATCATTCTGGGTCCATTTGTGTGAAAACAAGGTCCAATCAGGCTGAAACATTACAAGAAGGTAGAATCTATTGAGTTGTAAGTGATCTGAACGTTTCATGATGATCGCACATTCCTATAGGGGGTCAAACCTTGTCCCAAAGGTCACCGGGCCTGGTGTCACTTTAAAGAAGTAGTCCATTTACACATTTGTGGGCTTATAACTTGGCTTCTGAATATCCTAGAGAGGTCAGGTTTGTTTTAGAGTACTCAAATTAACAGCCCCTATTACCTCAAAAAGGAATGGAGTCATTAGCACTTATGGTTTTTAAATTGCACCAAGAATTATGTTGCACAAAGCACAATTTCACATCATTCTGGGTTCATTTGTGTGAAAACAAGGTCCAATCAGGCTGAAACGTTACAGGAAGGTAGAATCTATTGAGTTGTAAGTGATCTGAACGTTTCAGGATGATAGCACTTTCCTAAGGGGGTCAAACCATGTCCCAAAGGTCACCGGATCTGGTGTCAATTTAAAGAAGTAGCCCAGTTACACATTTGTGGGCTTATAACTTCTTTAAATTGACACCAGATCTGGTGACCTTTGGGACATGGTTTGACCCCCTTAGGAAAGTGCTATCATCATGAAACGTTCAGATCACTTACAACTCAATAGATTCTACCTTCCTGTAACGTTTCAGCCTGATTGGACCTTGTTTTCACACAAATGAACCCAGAATGATGTGAAATTGTGCTTCGTGCAACATAATTCTGGGTGCCATTTAAAAACCATAAGTGCTAATGACTCTATTCCTTTTTGGGGTAATGGGGGCTGTTAATTGGAGTACTCTAAATCAAACCTGATCTCTCTAGGACATTCAGAAGCCAAGTTATAAGCCCACAAATGTGTAACTGGACTACTTCTTTAAAGTGACACCAGGCCCTGTGACCTTTGGGACATGGTTTTACCTGCTATAGGAAAGTGCTATCATCATGAAACGTTCAGATCACTTACAACTCAATAGATTCTAACTTCCTGTAACGTTTCAGCCTGATTGGACCTTGTTTTCACACAAATGAACCCAGAATGATGTGAAATTGTGCTTCGTGCAACATAATTCTGGCTGCCATTTAAAAACCATAAGTGCTAATGACTCTATTCATTTTTGGGGTAATGGGGGCTGTTAATTGGAGTACTCTAAAACAAACCTGACCTCTCTAGGATATTCAGAAGCCAAGTTATAAGCCCACAAATGTGTTACTGGACTACTTCTTTAAAGTGACACCAGGCCCGGTGACCTTTGGGACATGGTATGACCCCCTATAGGAATGTGTGATTATCATTAAATGTTCAGATCACTTACAACTCAATAGATTCTACGTTCTTGTAACGTTTCAGCCTGATTGGACCTTGTTTTCACACAAATGGACCCAGAATGATGTGAAATTGTGCTTCGTTCAACATAATTCTGGGTGCCATTTACAAACCATAGGTGCTAATGACTCCATTCCTTTTTGTGGTTGTAGGGGCTGTTGATTGGAGTACACTAAAACAAACGTGACCTCTCTAGGACATTCAGAAGCCAAGTTATAAACCCACAAAGGTGTAACTGGACTACTTATTTAAAGTGACACAAGGCCCGGTGACCTTTGGGACATGGTTTTACCCCCTATAAGAATGTGCGATCATCATGAAACGTTCAGATCACTTACAACTCAATAGATTCTACCTTCTTGTAACGTTTCAGCCTGATTGGACCTTGTTTTCACACAAATGGACCCAGAATGATGTGAAATTGTGCTTCGTGCAAAATAATTCTGGGTGCCATTTCAAAACCATAAGTGCTAATGACTCCATTCCTTTTTGTGGTTGTAGGGGATGTTGATTGGAGTACACTAAAACAAACCTGATCTCTCTAGGACATTCAGAAGCCAAGTTATAAGCCCACAAATGTGTAACTGGACTAATTCTTTAAATTGACACCAGATCGGGTTACCTTTGGGACATGGTTTGACCCCCTTAGGAAAGTGCTATCATCATGAAACATTCAGATCACTTACAACTCAATAGATTCTACCTTCCTGTAACGTTTCAGCACTGACTGGACCTTGTTTTCACACAAATGAACCCAGAATGATGTGAAATTGTGCTTCGTGCAACATAATTCTGGGTGTCATTTAAAAACCATAAGTGCTAATGATTCCATTCCTTTTTGGGGTAATGGGGCTGTTAATTGGAGTACTCTAAAACAAACCTGACCTCTCTAGGATATTCAGAAGCCAAGTTATAAGCCCACAAAGGTGTAACTGGACTACTTCTTTAAAGTGACACCAGGCCCGGTGACCTTTGGGACATGGTTTGACCCCCTATAGGAATGTGCGATCATCATGAAACGTTCAGATCACTTACAACTCAATAGTTTCTACCTTCTTGTAACGTTTCAGCCTGATTGGACCTTGTTTTCACACAATGGACCCAGAATTATGTGAAATTGTGCTTCGTGCAACATAATTCTGGGTGCCATTTACAACCCATAAGTGCTAATGACTCCATTCTTTTTTGTGGTTGTAGGGGCTGTTGATTGGAGTACAATAAAACAAACCTGACCTCTCTAGGACATCCAGAAGCCAAGTTATAAGCCCACAAAGGTGTAACTGGACTACTACTTTAAATTGACACCAGATCCGGTGACCTTTGGGACATGGTTTGACCCCCTTAGGAAAGTGCTATCATCATGAAACGTCCAGATCACTTACAACTCAATAGATTCTACCTTCTTGTAACGTTTCAGCCTGATTGGACCTTGTTTTCACACAAATGGACCCAGAATGATGTGAAATTGTGCTTCGTGCAACATAATTCTGGGTGCCATTTACAAACCATAAGTGCTAATGACTCCATTCCTTTTTGTGGTTGTAGGGGCTGTTGATTGGAGTACATTAAAACAAACCTGATCTCTCTAGGACATTCAGAAGCCAAGTTATAAGCCCACAAATGTGTAACTGGATTACTTCTTTAAATTGACACCAGATCCGGTGATCTTTGGGACATGGTTTGACACCCTTAGGAAAGTGCTATCGTCATGAAACGTTCAGATCACTTACAACTCAATAGATTCTACCTTCCTGTAATGTTTCAGCCTGATTTGACCTTGTTTTCACACAAATGAACCCAGAATGATGTGAAATTGTGCTTCGTGCAACATAATTCTGGGTGCCATTTAAAAACCATAAGTGCTAATGACTCTATTCCTGTTTGGGGTAATGGGGGCTGTTAATTTGAGTACTCTAAAACAAACCTGACCTCTCTAGGATATTCAGAAGCCAAGTTATAAGCCCACAAAGGTGTAACTGGACTACTTCTTTAAAGTGACACCAGGCCCGGTGACCTTTGGGACATGGTTTGACCCCCTTAAGAAAGTGCTATCATCATGAAACGTTCAGATCACTTACAACTCAATAGATTCTACCTTCCTGTAATGTTTCCGCCTCATTGGACCTTGTTTTCACACAAATGAACCCAGATTGATGTGAAATTGTGCATCGTGCAACATAATTCTGGGTGCCATTTAAAAACCATAAGCGCTAATGACTCCATTCCTATTTGGGGTAATGGGGGCTGTTAATTGGAGTAGTCTAAAACAAACCTGACCTCTCTAGGATATTCAGAAGCCAAGTTATAATCCCACAAATGTGTAACTGGACTACTTCTTTAAAGTGACACCAGGCCCGGTGACCTTTGGGACATGGTTTGACCCCCTATAGGAATGTGCGATCATCATGAAACGTTCAGATCACTTACAACTCAATAGATTCTACCTTCTTGTAACGTTTCAGCCTGATTGGACCTTGTTTTCACACAAATGGACCCAGAATGATGTGAAATTGTGCTTCGTGCAACATAATTCTGGGTGCCATGTCCAAACCATAAGTGCTAATGACTCCATTCCTTTTTGTGGTTGTAGGGGCTGTTGATTGGAGTACACTAAAACAAACCTGATCTCTCTAGGACATTCAGAAGCCAAGTTATAAGCCAACAAAGGTGTAACTGGACTACTTCTTTAAATTGACACCAGATCTGGTGACCTTTGGGACATGGTTTGACCCCCTTAGGAAAGTGCTATCATCATGAAACGTTCAGATCACTTACAACTCAATAGATTCTACCTTCCTGTAACGTTTCAGCCTGATTGGACCTTGTTTTCACACAAATGAACCCAGAATGATGTGAAATTGTGCTTCGTGCAACATAATTCTGGGTGCCATTTAAAAACCACAAGTGCTAATGACTCTATTCCTTTTTGGGGGTAATGGGGGCTGTTAATTGGAGTACTCTAAATCAAACCTGACCTCTCTAGGATATTCAGAAGCCAAGTTATAAGCCCACAAAGGTGTAACTGGACTACTTCTTTAAAGTGACACCAGGCCCGGTGACCTTTGGGACATGGTTTGACCCACTATAGGAATGTGCGATCATCATGAAACGTTCAGATCACTTACAACTCAATTGATTCTACCTTCTTGTAACGTTTCAGCCTGATTGGACCTTGATTTCACACAAATGGACCCAGAATGATGTGAAATTGTGCTTCGTGCAACATAATTTTGGGTGCCATTTACAAACCATAAGTGCTAATGACTCCATTCCTTTTTGTGGTTGTAGGGGCTGTCGATTGGAGTACACTAAAACAAACCTGATCTCTCTAGGACATTCAGAAGCCAAGTTATAAGCCCACAAATGTGTAACTGGACTACTTCTTTAAATAGACACCAGATCCGGTGACCTTTGGGACATGGTTTGACCCCCTTAGGAAAGAGCAATCATCATGAAACGTTCAGATCACTTACAACTCAATAGATTCTTCCTTCCTGTAACGTTTCAGCCTGATTGGACCTTGTTTTCACACAAATGAACCCATAA
Source organism: Nothobranchius furzeri (assembly GCF_043380555.1). Taxonomy (NCBI): domain Eukaryota; kingdom Metazoa; phylum Chordata; class Actinopteri; order Cyprinodontiformes; family Nothobranchiidae; genus Nothobranchius; species Nothobranchius furzeri. The sequence continues at coordinate 13,188,697 of NC_091748.1, read as the reverse complement.
TGATGTGAAATTGTGCTTCGTGCAACATAATTCTGGGTGCCATTTAAAAACCATAAGTGCTAATGACTCCATTCCTTTTTGAGGTAATAGGGGCTGTTAATTGGAGTACTCTAAAACAAACCTGACCTCTCTAGGATATTCAGAAGCCAAGTTATAAGCCCACAAAGGTGTAACTGGATTACTTCTTTAAAGTGACACCAGGCCCGGTGACCTTTGGGACATGGTTTGACCCCCTTAGGAAAGTGCTATCATCATGAAACGTTCAGATCACTTACAACTCAATAGATTCTACCTTCCTGTAACGTTTCAGCCTGAATGGACCTTGTTTTCACACAAATGAACCCAGAATGATGTGAAATTGTGCTTCGTGCAACATAATTCTGGGTGCCATTTAAAAACCATAAGTGCTAAGGACTGCATTACTTTTTGGGGTAATGGGGGCTGTTAATTGGAGTACTCTAAAACAAACCTGACCTCTCTAGGCTATTCAGAAGCCAAGTTATAAGCCCAAAATAGGTGTAACTGGACTACTTCTTTAAAGTGACACCAGGCCCGGTGACCTTTGGGACATGGTTTGACCCCCTATAGGAATGTGCGATCATCATGAAACGTTCAGATCACTTACAACTCAATAGATTCTACCTTCTTGTAACGTTTCAGCCTGATTGGACCTTGTTTTCACATAAATGGACCCAGAATCATGTGAAATTGTGCTTCGTGCAACATAATTCTGGGTGCCATTTCCAAACCATAAGTGCTAATGACTCCATTCTGTTTTGTGGTTGTAGGGGCTGTTGATTGGAGTACACTAAAACAAACCTGATCTCTCTAGGACATTCAGAAGCCAAGTTATAAGCCCACAAAGGTGTAACTGGACTACTTCTTTAAAATGACACCAGATCAGGTGACCTTTGGGACATGGTTTGACCCCCTTAGGAAAGTGCTATCATCATGAAACGTTCAGATCACTTACAACTCAATAGATTCTACCTTCCTGTAACGTTTCAGCCTGATTGGACATTGTTTTCACACAAATGGACCCATAATGATGTGAAATGGTGCTTCGTGCAACATAATTCTGGGTGCCATTTACAAACCAAAAGTGCTAATGACTCCATTCCTTTTTGTGGTTCTAGGGGCTGTTGATTGGAGTACTCTGAAACAAACCTGATCTCTCTAGGACATTCAGAAGCCAAGTTATAAGCCCACAAATGTGTAACTGGACTACTTCTTTAAATTGACACCAGATCCGGTGACCTTTGGGACATGGTTTGACCCCCTTAGGAAAGTGCTATCATCATGAAACGTTCAGATCACTTACAACTCAATAGATTCTACCGTCCTGTACCGTTTCAGCCTGATTGGACCTTGTTTTCACACAAATGAACCCAGAATGATGTGAAATTGTGCTTAGTGCAACATAATTCTGCGTGCCATTTAAAAACCATAAGTGCTAATGACTCCATTCCTTTTTGGGGAAATGGGGGCTGTTAAATGGAGTACTCTAAAACAAACCTGACCTTTTTAGGATATTCAGAAGCCAAGTTATAAGCCAACAAAGGTGTAACTGGACTACTTCTTTAAAGTGACACCAGGCCCGGTGACCTTTGGGACATGGTTTGACCCCCTATAGGAATGTCTGATCATCATGAAATGTTCAGATCACTTACAACTCAATAGATTCTACCTTCTTGTAACGTTTCAGCCTGATTGGACCTTGTTTTCACATAAATGGACCCAGAATGATGTGAAATTGTGCTTCGTGCAACATAATTCTGGGTGCCATTTACAAACCATAAGTGCTAATGACTCCATTCCTTTTTGTGGTTGTAGGGTCTGTTGATTGGAGTACAATAAAACAAACCCGATCTCTCTGGGACATTCAGAAGCCAAGTTGTAAGCCCACAAATGTGTAACCGGACTACTTCTTTAAATTGACACCAGATCCGGTGACCTCTGGGACATGGTTTGACCACCTTAGGAAATGCTATCATCATGAAACTTTCAGATCACTTACAACTCAATAGATTCTACCTTCCTGTAACGTTTCAGCCTGATTGGACCTTGTTTTCACACAAATCAACCCAGAATGATGTGAAATTGTGCTTCGTGCAACATAATTCTGGGTGCCATTTACAAACCATAAGTGCTAATGACTCCATTCATTTTTGGGGTAATGGGGGCTGTTGATTGGAGTACACTAAAACAAACCTGACCTCTCTAGGATATTCAGAAGCCAAGTTATAAGCCCACAAAGGTGTAACTGGACTACTTCTTTAAAGTGACACCAGGCCCGGTGACCTTTGGGACATGGTTTGACCCCCTATAGGAATGTGCAATCATCATGAAATGTTCAGATCACTTACAACTCAATAGATTCTACCTTCTTGTAACGTTTCAGCCTGATTGGACCTTGTTTTCACACAAATGGACCCAGAATGATGTGAAATTGTGCTTCGTGCAACATAATTCTGGGTGCCATTTAAAAACCATAAGTGCTAATGACTCCATTCCTTTTTGGGGTAATGGGGGCTGTTAATTGGAGTACTCTAAAACAAACCTGACCTCTCTAGGATATTCAGAAGCCAAGTTATAAGCCCACAAATGTGTAACTGGACTACTTCTTTAAAGTGACACCAGGCCCGGTGACCTTTGGGACATAGTTTGACCCCCTATAGGAATGTGCGATCATCATGAAACGTTCAGATCACTTACAACTCAATAGATTCTACCTTCTTGTAACGTTTCAGCCTGATTGGACCTTGTTTTCACACAAATGGACCCAGAATCATGTGAAATTGTGCTTCGTGCAACATAATTCTGGGTGCCATTTCCAAACCATAAGTGCTAATGACTCCATTCTGTTTTGTGGTTGTAGGGGCTGTTCATTGGAGTACACTAAAACAAACCTGATCTCTCTAGGACATTCAGAAGCCAAGTTATAAGCCCACAAAGGTGTAACTTGACTACTTCTTTAAAATGACACCAGATCAGGTGACCTTTGGGACATGGTTTGACCCCCTTAGGAAAGTGCTATCATCATGAAACGTTCAGATCACTTACAACTCAATAGATTCTACCTTCCTGTAACGTTTCAGCCTGATTGGACATTGTTTTCACACAAATGGACCCATAATGATGTGAAATGGTGCTTCGTGCAACATAATTCTGGGTGCCATTTACAAACCAAAAGTGCTAATGACTCCATTCCTTTTTGTGGTTCTAGGGGCTGTTGATTGGAGTACTCTGAAACAAACCTGATCTCTCTAGGACATTCAGAAGCCAAGTTATAAGCCCACAAATGTGTAACTGGACTACTTCTTTAAATTGACACCAGATCCGGTGACCTTTGGGACATGGTTTGACCCCCTTAGGAAAGTGCTATCATCATGAAACGTTCAGATCACTTACAACTCAATAGATTCTACCGTCCTGTACCGTTTCAGCCTGATTGGACCTTGTTTTCACACAAATGAACCCAGAATGATGTGAAATTGTGCTTAGTGCAACATAATTCTGCGTGCCATTTAAAAACCATAAGTGCTAATGACTCCATTCCTTTTTGGGGAAATGGGGGCTGTTAAATGGAGTACTCTAAAACAAACCTGACCTTTTTAGGATATTCAGAAGCCAAGTTATAAGCCAACAAAGGTGTAACTGGACTACTTCTTTAAAGTGACACCAGGCCCGGTGACCTTTGGGACATGGTTTGACCCCCTATAGGAATGTCTGATCATCATGAAATGTTCAGATCACTTACAACTCAATAGATTCTACCTTCTTGTAATGTTTCAGCCTGATTGGACCTTGTTTTCACATAAATGGACCCAGAATGATGTGAAATTGTGCTTCGTGCAACATAATTCTGGGTGCCATTTACAAACCATAAGTGCTAATGACTCCATTCCTTTTTGTGGTTGTAGGGTCTGTTGATTGGAGTACAATAAAACAAACCCGATCTCTCTGGGACATTCAGAAGCCAAGTTGTAAGCCCACAAATGTGTAACCGGACTACTTCTTTAAATTGACACCAGATCCGGTGACCTTTGGGACATGGTTTGACCACCTTAGGAAAGTGCTATCATCATGAAACTTTCAGATCACTTACAACTCAATAGATTCTACCTTCCTGTAACGTTTCAGCCTGATTGGACCTTGTTTTCACACAAATCAACCCAGAATGATGTGAAATTGTGCTTCGTGCAACATAATTCTGGGTGCCATTTACAAACCATAAGTGCTAATGACTCCATTCATTTTTGGGGTAATGGGGGCTGTTGATTGGAGTACACTAAAACAAACCTGACCTCTCTAGGATATTCAGAAGCCAAGTTATAAGCCCACAAAGGTGTAACTGGACTACTTCTTTAAAGTGACACCAGGCCCGGTGACCTTTGGGACATGGTTTGACCCCCTATAGGAATGTGCAATCATCATGAAATGTTCAGATCACTTACAACTCAATAGATTCTACCTTCTTGTAACGTTTCAGCCTGATTGGACCTTGTTTTCACACAAATGGACCCAGAATGATGTGAAATTGTGCTTCGTGCAACATAATTCTGGGTGCCATTTAAAAACCATAAGTGCTAATGACTCCATTCCTTTTTGGGGTAATGGGGGCTGTTAATTGGAGTACTCTAAAACAAACCTGACCTCTCTAGGATATTCAGAAGCCAAGTTATAAGCCCACAAATGTGTAACTGGACTACTTCTTTAAAGTGACACCAGGCCCGGTGATCTTTGGGACATGGTTTGACCCCCTATGAGAATGTGTGATCATCTTGAAACGTTCAGATCACTTACAACTCAATAGATTCTACCTTCTTGTAACGTTTCAGCCTGATTGGACCTTGTTTTCACAAAAATGGACCCAGAATGATGTGAAATTGTGCTTCGTGCAACATAATTCTGGGTGCCATTTACAAACCATAAGTGCTAATGACTCCATTCCTTTTTGTGGTTGTAGGGTCTGTTGATTGGAGTACAATAAAACAAACCCGATCTCTCTGGGACATTCAGAAGCCAAGTTGTAAGCCCACAAATGTGTAACCGGACTACTTCTTTAAATTGACACCAGATCCGGTGACCTCTGGGACATGGTTTGACCACCTTAGGAAAGTGCTATCATCATGAAACTTTCAGATCACTTACAACTCAATAGATTCTACCTTCCTGTAACGTTTCAGCCTGATTGGACCTTGTTTTCACACAAATCAACCCAGAATGATGTGAAATTGTGCTTCGTGCAACATAATTCTGGGTGCCATTTACAAACCATAAGTGCTAATGACTCCATTCATTTTTGGGGTAACGGGGGCTGTTGATTGGAGTACACTAAAACAAACCTGACCTCTCTAGGATATTCAGAAGCCAAGTTATAAGCCCACAAAGGTGTAACTGGACTACTTCTTTAAAGTGACACCAGGCCCGGTGACCTTTGGGACATGGTTTGACCCCCTATAGGAATGTGCAATCATCATGAAATGTTCAGATCACTTACAACTCAATAGATTCTACCTTCTTGTAACGTTTCAGCCTGATTGGACCTTGTTTTCACACAAATGGACCCAGAATGATGTGAAATTGTGCTTCGTGCAACATAATTCTGGGTACCATTTAAAAACCATAAGTGCTAATGACTCCATTCCTTTTTGGGGTAATGGGGGCTGTTAATTGGAGTACTCTAAAACAAACCTGACCTCTCTAGGATATTCAGAAGCCAAGTTATAAGCCCACAAATGTGTAACTGGACTACTTCTTTAAAGTGACACCAGGCCCGGTGATCTTTGGGACATGGTTTGACCCCCTATGAGAATGTGTGATCATCTTGAAACGTTCAGATCACTTACAACTCAATAGATTCTACCTTCTTGTAACGTTTCAGCCTGATTGGACCTTGTTTTCACAAAAATGGACCCAGAATGATGTGAAATTGTGCTTCGTGCAACATAATTCTGGGTGCCATTTACAAACCATAAGTGCTAATGACTCCATTCCTTTTTGTGGTTGTAGGGGTTGTTTATTGGAGTACATTAAAACAAACCTGATCTCTCTAGGACATTCAGAAGCCAAGTTATAAACCCACAAATGTGTAACTGGACTACTTTAAATTGACACCAGATCCGGTGACCTCTGGGACATGGTTTGACCACCTTAGGAAAGGGCTATCATCATGAAACTTTCAGATCACTTACAACTCAATATATTCTACCTTCCTGTAACGTTTCAGCCTGATTGGACCTTGTTTTCCATTCAACAGCCCCTACAACCACAAAAAGGAATGGAGTCATTAGCACTTATGGTTTTTAAATGGCACCCAGAATTATGTTGCACGAAGCACAATTTCACATCATTCTGGGTCCATTTGTGTGAAATCAAGGTCCAATCAGGCTGAAACGTTACAAGAAGGTAGAATCAATTGAGTTGTAAGTGATCTGAACGTTTCATGATGATAGCACTTTCCTAAGGGGGTCAAACCATGTCCCAAAGGTCACCTGATCTGGTGTCATTTTAAAGAAGTAGTCCAGTTACACCTTTGTGGGCTTATAACTTGGCTTCTGAATGTCCTAGAGAGATCAGGTTTGTTTTAGTGTACTCCAATCAACAGCCCCTACAACCACAAAACAGAATGGAGTCATTAGCACTTATGGTTTGGAAATGGCACCCAGAATTATGTTGCACGAAGCACAATTTCACATGATTCTGGGTCCATTTGTGTGAAAACAAGGTCCAATCAGGCTGAAACGTTACAAGAAGGTAGAATCTATTGAGTTGTAAGTGATCTGAACGTTTCATGATGATCGCACATTCCTATAGGGGGTCAAACCATGTCCCAAAGGTCACCGGGCCTGGTGTCACTTTAAAGAAGTAGTCCAGTTACACATTTGTGGGCTTATAACTTGGCTTCTGAATATCCTAGAGAGGTCAGGTTTGTTTTAGAGTACTCCAATTAACAGCCCCCATTACCCCAAAAAGGAATGGAGTCATTAGCACTTATGGTTTTTAAATGGCACCCAGAATTATGTTGCACGAAGCACAATTTCACATCATTCTGGGTCCATTTGTGTGAAAACAAGGTCCAATCAGGCTGAAACGTTACAAGAAGGTAGAATCTATTGAGTTGTAAGTGATCTGAACATTTCATGATGATTGCACATTCCTATAGGGGGTCAAACCATGTCCCAAAGGTCACCGGGCCTGGTGTCACTTTAAAGAAGTAGTCCAGTTACACCTTTGTGGGCTTATAACTTGGCTTCTGAATATCCTAGAGAGGTCAGGTTTGTTTTAGTGTACTCCAATCAACAGCCCCCATTACCCCAAAAATGAATGGAGTCATTAGCACTTATGGTTTGTAAATGGCACCCAGAATTATGTTGCACGAAGCACAATTTCACATCATTCTGGGTTGATTTGTGTGAAAACAAGGTCCAATCAGGCTGAAACGTTACAGGAAGGTAGAATCTATTGAGTTGTAAGTGATCTGAAAGTTTCATGATGATAGCACTTTCCTAAGGTGGTCAAACCATGTCCCAGAGGTCACCGGATCTGGTGTCAATTTAAAGAAGTAGTCCGGTTACACATTTGTGGGCTTACAACTTGGCTTCTGAATGTCCCAGAGAGATCGGGTTTGTTTTATTGTACTCCAATCAACAGACCCTACAACCACAAAAAGGAATGGAGTCATTAGCACTTATGGTTTGTAAATGGCACCCAGAATTATGTTGCACGAAGCACAATTTCACATCATTCTGGGTCCATTTATGTGAAAACAAGGTCCAATCAGGCTGAAACGTTACAAGAAGGTAGAATCTATTGAGTTGTAAGTGATCTGAACATTTCATGATGATCAGACATTCCTATAGGGGGTCAAACCATGTCCCAAAGGTCACCGGGCCTGGTGTCACTTTAAAGAAGTAGTCCAGTTACACCTTTGTTGGCTTATAACTTGGCTTCTGAATATCCTAAAAAGGTCAGGTTTGTTTTAGAGTACTCCATTTAACAGCCCCCATTTCCCCAAAAAGGAATGGAGTCATTAGCACTTATGGTTTTTAAATGGCACGCATAATTATGTTGCACTAAGCACAATTTCACATCATTCTGGGTTCATTTGTGTGAAAACAAGGTCCAATCAGGCTGAAACGGTAGAGGACGGTAGAATCTATTGAGTTGTAAGTGATCTGAACGTTTCATGATGATAGCACTTTCCTAAGGGGGTCAAACCATGTCCCAAAGGTCACCGGATCTGGTGTCAATTTAAAGAAGTAGTCCAGTTACACATTTGTGGGCTTATAACTTGGCTTCTGAATGTCCTAGAGAGATCAGGTTTGTTTCAGAGTACTCCAATCAACAGCCCCTAGAACCACAAAAAGGAATGGAGTCATTAGCACTTTTAGTTTGTAAATGGCACCCAGAATTATGTTGCACGAAGCACCATTTCACATCATTATGGGTCCATTTGTGTGAAAACAATGTCCAATCAGGCTGAAACGTTACAGGAAGGTAGAATCTATTGAGTTGTAAGTGATCTGAACGTTTCATGATGATAGCACTTTCCTAAGGGGGTCAAACCATGTCCCAAAGGTCACCTGATCTGGTGTCATTTTAAAGAAGTAGTCCAGTTACACCTTTGTGGGCTTATAACTTGGCTTCTGAATGTCCTAGAGAGATCAGGTTTGTTTTAGTGTACTCCAATCAACAGCCCCTACAACCACAAAACAGAATGGAGTCATTAGCACTTATGGTTTGGAAATGGCACCCAGAATTATGTTGCACGAAGCACAATTTCACATGATTCTGGGTCCATTTGTGTGAAAACAAGGTCCAATCAGGCTGAAACGTTACAAGAAGGTAGAATCTATTGAGTTGTAAGTGATCTGAACGTTTCATGATGATCGCACATTCCTATAGGGGGTCAAACCATGTCCCAAAGGTCACCGGGCCTGGTGTCACTTTAAAGAAGTAGTCCAGTTACACCTATTTTGGGCTTATAACTTGGCTTCCGAATAGCCTAGAGAGGTCAGGTTTGTTTTAGAGTACTCCAATTAACAGCCCCCATTACCCCAAAAAGGAATGCAGTCCTTAGCACTTATGGTTTTTAAATGGCACCCAGAATTATGTTGCACGAAGCACAATTTCACATCATTCTGGGTTCATTTGTGTGAAAACAAGGTCCATTCAGGCTGAAACGTTACAGGAAGGTAGAATCTATTGAGTTGTAAGTGATCTGAACGTTTCATGATGATAGCACTTTCCTAAGGGGGTCAAACCATGTCCCAAAGGTCACCGGGCCTGGTGTCACTTTAAAGAAGTAGTCCAGTTACACCTTTGTGGGCTTATAACTTGGCTTCTGAATATCCTAGAGAGGTCAGGTTTGTTTTAGAGTACTCCAATTAACAGCCCCTATTACCTCAAAAAGGAATGGAGTCATTAGCACTTATGGTTTTTAAATGGCACCCAGAATTATGTTGCACGAAGCACAATTTCACATCATTATGGGTTCATTTGTGTGAAAACAAGGTCCAATCAGGCTGAAACGTTACAGGAAGGAATAATCTATTGAGTTGTAAGTGATCTGAACGTTTCATGATGATTGCTCTTTCCTAAGGGGGTCAAACCATGTCCCAAAGGTCACCGGATCTGGTGTCTATTTAAAGAAGTAGTCCAGTTACACATTTGTGGGCTTATAACTTGGCTTCTGAATGTCCTAGAGAGATCAGGTTTGTTTTAGTGTACTCCAATCGACAGCCCCTACAACCACAAAAAGGAATGGAGTCATTAGCACTTATGGTTTGTAAATGGCACCCAAAATTATGTTGCACGAAGCACAATTTCACATCATTCTGGGTCCATTTGTGTGAAATCAAGGTCCAATCAGGCTGAAACGTTACAAGAAGGTAGAATCAATTGAGTTGTAAGTGATCTGAACGTTTCATGATGATCGCACATTCCTATAGTGGGTCAAACCATGTCCCAAAGGTCACCGGGCCTGGTGTCACTTTAAAGAAGTAGTCCAGTTACACCTTTGTGGGCTTATAACTTGGCTTCTGAATATCCTAGAGAGGTCAGGTTTGATTTAGAGTACTCCAATTAACAGCCCCCATTACCCCAAAAAGGAATAGAGTCATTAGCACTTATGGTTTTTAAATGGCACCCAGAATTATGTTGCACGAAGCACAATTTCACATCATTCTGGGTTCATTTGTGTGAAAACAAGGTCCAATCAGGCTGAAACGTTACAGGAAGGTAGAATCTATTGAGTTGTAAGTGATCTGAACGTTTCATGATGATAGCACTTTCCTAAGGGGGTCAAACCATGTCCCAAAGGTCACCAGATCTGGTGTCAATTTAAAGAAGTAGTCCAGTTACACCTTTGTTGGCTTATAACTTGGCTTCTGAATGTCCTAGAGAGATCAGGTTTGTTTTAGTGTACTCCAATCAACAGCCCCTACAACCACAAAAAGGAATGGAGTCATTAGCACTTATGGTTTGGACATGGCACCCAGAATTATGTTGCACGAAGCACAATTTCACATCATTCTGGGTCCATTTGTGTGAAAACAAGGTCCAATCAGGCTGAAACGTTACAAGAAGGTAGAATCTATTGAGTTGTAAGTGATCTGAACGTTTCATGATGATCGCACATTCCTATAGGGGGTCAAACCATGTCCCAAAGGTCACCGGGCCTGGTGTCACTTTAAAGAAGTAGTCCAGTTACACATTTGTGGGATTATAACTTGGCTTCTGAATATCCTAGAGAGGTCAGGTTTGTTTTAGACTACTCCAATTAACAGCCCCCATTACCCCAAATAGGAATGGAGTCATTAGCGCTTATGGTTTTTAAATGGCACCCAGAATTATGTTGCACGATGCACAATTTCACATCAATCTGGGTTCATTTGTGTGAAAACAAGGTCCAATGAGGCGGAAACGTTACAGGAAGGTAGAATCTATTGAGTTGTAAGTGATCTGAACGTTTCATGATGATAGCACTTTCTTAAGGGGGTCAAACCATGTCCCAAAGGTCACCGGATCTGGTGTCAATTTAAAGAAGTGGTCCAGTTACACCTTTGTGGGCTTATAACTTGGCTTCTGAATGTCCTAGAGAGATCAGGTTTGTTTTAGTGTACTCCAATCAACAGCCCCTACAACCACAAAAAGGAATGGAGTCATTAGCACTTATGGTTTGTAAATGGCACCCAGAACTATGTTGCACGAAGCACAATTTCACATCATTCTGGGTCCATTTGTGTGAAAACAAGGTCCAATAAGGCTGAAACGTTACAGGATGTAGAATCTATTGAGTTGTAAGTGATCTGAACGTTTCATGATGATAGCACTTTCCTAAAGTGGTCAAACCATGTCCCAGAGGTCACCGGATCTGGTGTCAATTTAAAGAAGTAGTCCAGTTACACATTTGTGGGCTTATAACTTGGCTTCTGAATGTCCTAGAGAGATCAGGTTTGTTTTAATGTCCTCCAATCAACAGCCCCTACAACCACAAAAAGGAATGGAGTCATTAGCACTTATGGTTTGTAAATGGCACCAAGAATTATGTTGCACGAAGCACAATTTCACATCATTCTGGGTCCATTTGTGTGAAAACAAGGTCCAATCAGGCTGAAACGTTACAAGAAGGTAGAATCTATTGAGTTGTAAGTGATCTGAACGTTTCATGATGATCGTACATTCCTATAGGGGGTCAAACCATGTCCCAAAGGTCATCGGGCCTGGTGTCACTTTAAAGAAGTAGTCCAGTTACACCTTTGTTGGCTTATAACTTGGCTTTTGAATATCCTAGAGAGGTCAGGTTTGTTTTAATGTCCTCCAATCAACAGCCCCCATTACCCCAAAAAGGAATGGAGTCATTAGCACTTATGGTTTGTAAATGGCACCCAGAATTATGTTGCACGAAGCACAATTTCACATCATTCTGGGTTCATTTGTGTGAAAACAAGGTCCAATCAGGCTGAAACGTTACAGGAAGGTAGAATCTATTGAGTTGTAAGTGATCTGAACGTTTCATGATGATAGCACTTTCCTAAGGGGGTCAAACCATGTCCCAAAGGTCACCAGATCTGGTGTCAATATAAAGAAGTAGTCCAGTTACACCTTTGTTGGCTTATAACTTGGCTTCTGAATGTCCTAGAGAGATCAGGTTTGTTTTAGTGTACTCCAATCAACAGCCCCTACAACCACAAAAAAGAATGGAGTCATTAGCACTTGTGGTTTGTAAATGGCACCCAGAATTATGTTGCACGAAGCACAATTTCACATCATTCTGGGTCCATTTGTGTGAAAACAAGGTCCAATCAGGCTGAAACATTACAAGAAGGTAGAATCTATTGAGTTGAAAGTGATCTGAACGTTTCATGATGATCACACATTCCTATAGGGGGTCAAACCATGTCCCAAAGGTCACCGGGCCTGGTGTCACTTTAAAGAAGTAGTCCAGTTACACCTTTGTGGGCTTATAACTTGGCTTCTGAATATCCTAGAGAGGTCAGGTTTGTTTTAGAGTACTCAAATTAACAGCCCCCATTACCCCAAACAGGAATAGAGTCATTAGCACTTATGGTTTTTAAATGGCACCCAGAATTATGTTGCACGAAGCACAATTTCACATCATTCTGGGTTCATTTGTGTGAAAACAAGGTCAAATCAGGCTGAAACATTACAGGAAGGTAGAATCTATTGAGTTGTAAGTGATCTGAACATTTCATGACGATAGCACTTTCCTAAGGGTGTCAAACCATGTCCCAAAGATCACCGGATCTGGTGTCAATTTAAAGAAGTAGTCCAGTTACACATTTGTGGGCTTATAACTTGGCTTCTGAATGTCCTAGAGAGATCAGGTTTGTTTTAATGTACTCCAATCAACAGCCCCTACAACCACAAAAAGGAATGGAGTCATTAGCACTTATGGTTTGTAAATGGCACCCAGAATTATGTTGCACGAAGCACAATTTCACATCATTCTGGGTCCATTTGTGTGAAAACAAGGTCCAATCAGGCTGAAACGTTACAAGAAGGTAGAATCTATTGAGTTGTAAGTGATCTGGACGTTTCATGATGATAGCACTTTCCTAAGGGGGTCAAACCATGTCCCAAAGGTCACCGGATCTGGTGTCAATTTAAAGTAGTAGTCCAGTTACACCTTTCTGGGCTTATAACTTGGCTTCTGGATGTCCTAGAGAGGTCAGGTTTGTTTTATTGTACTCCAATCAACAGCCCCTACAACCACAAAAAAGAATGGAGTCATTAGCACTTATGGGTTGTAAATGGCACCCAGAATTATGTTGCACGAAGCACAATTTCACATAATTCTGGGTCCATTGTGTGAAAACAAGGTCCAATCAGGCTGAAACGTTACAAGAAGGTAGAATCTATTGAGTTGTAAGTGATCTGAACGTTTCATGATGATCGCACATTCCTATAGGGGGTCAAACCATGTCCCAAAGGTCACCGGGCCTGGTGTCACTTTAAAGAAGTAGGCCAGTTACACCTTTGTGGGCTTATAACTTGGCTTCTGAATATCCTAGAGAGGTCAGGTTTGTTTTAGAGTACTCCAATCAACAGCCCCTACAACCACAAAAAGGAATGGAGTCATTAGCACTTATGGTTTGGAAATGGCACCCAGAATTATTTAGCACGAAGCACAATTTCACATCATTCTGGGTCCATTTGTGTGAAAACAAGGTCCAATCAGGCTGAAACGTTACAAGAAGGTAGAATCTATTGAGTTGTAAGTGATCTGAACGTTTCATGATGATCGCACATTCTTATAGGGGGTAAAACCATGTCCCAAAGGTCACCGGGCCTTGTGTCACTTTAAATAAGTAGTCCAGTTACACCTTTGTGGGATTATAACTTGGCTTCTGAATGTCCTAGAGAGATCACGTTTGTTTTAGTGTACTCCAATCAACAGCCCCTACAACCACAAAAAGGATTGGAGTCATTAGCACCTATGGTTTGTAAATGGCACCCAGAATTATGTTGAACGAAGCACAATTTCACATCATTCTGGGTCCATTTGTGTGAAAACAAGGTCCAATCAGGCTGAAACGTTACAAGAACGTAGAATCTATTGAGTTGTAAGTGATCTGAACATTTAATGATAATCACACATTCCTATAGGGGGTCAAACCATGTCCCAAAGGTCACCGGGCCTGGTGTCACTTTAAAGAAGTAGTCCAGTAACACATTTGTGGGCTTATAACTTGGCTTCTGAATATCCTAGAGAGGTCAGGTTTGTTTTAGAGTACTCCAATTAACAGCCCCCATTACCCCAAAAATGAATGGAGTCATTAGCACTTATGGTTTTTAAATGGCAGCCAGAATTATGTTGCACGAAGCACAATTTCACATCATTCTGGGTTCATTTGTGTGAAAACAAGGTCCAATCAGGCTGAAACGTTACAGGAAGTTAGAATCTATTGAGTTGTAAGTGATCTGAACGTTTCATGATGATAGCACTTTCCTATAGCGGGTAAAACCATGTCCCAAAGGTCACAGGGCCTGGTGTCACTTTAAAGAAGTAGTCCAGTTACACATTTGTGGGCTTATAACTTGGCTTCTGAATGTCCTAGAGAGATCAGGTTTATTTTAGTGTACTCCAATCATCAGCCCCTACAACCTCAAAAAGAAATGGAGTCATCAGCACTTATGGTTTTTAAATGGCACCCAGAATTATGTTGCACGAAGCACAATTTCACATCATTCTGGGTCCATTTGTGTGAAAACAAGGTCCAATTAGGCTGAAACATTACAAGAAGGTAGAATCTATTGAGTTGAAAGTGATCTGAACGTTTCATGATGATCACACATTCCTATAGGGGGTCAAACCATGTCCCAAAGGTCACCGGGCCTGGTGTCACTTTAAAGAAGTAGTCCAGTTACACCTTTGTGGGCTTATAACTTGGCTTCTGAATATCCTAGAGAGGTCAGGTTTGTTTTAGAGTACTCAAATTAACAGCCCCCATTACCCCAAACAGGAATAGAGTCATTAGCACTTATGGTTTTTAAATGGCACCCAGAATTATGTTGCACGAAGCACAATTTCACATCATTCTGGGTTCATTTGTGTGAATACAAGGTCAAATCAGGCTGAAACATTACAGGAAGGTAGAATCTATTGAGTTGTAAGTGATCTGAACATTTCATGACGATAGCACTTTCCTAAGGGTGTCAAACCATGTCCCAAAGATCACCGGATCTGGTGTCAATTTAAAGAAGTAGTCCAGTTACACATTTGTGGGCTTATAACTTGGCTTCTGAATGTCCTAGAGAGATCAGGTTTGTTTTAATGTACTCCAATCAACAGCCCCTACAACCACAAAAAGGAATGGAGTCATTAGCACTTATGGTTTGTAAATGGCACCCAGAATTATGTTGCACGAAGCACAATTTCACATCATTCTGGGTCCATTTGTGTGAAAACAGGGTCCAATCAGGCTGAAACGTTACAAGAAGGTAGAATCTATTGAGTTGTAAGTGATCTGGACGTTTCATGATGATAGCACTTTCCTAAGGGGGTCAAACCATGTCCCAAAGGTCACCGGATCTGGTGTCAATTTAAAGTAGTAGTCCAGTTACACCTTTCTGGGCTTATAACTTGGCTTCTGGATGTCCTAGAGAGGTCAGGTTTGTTTTATTGTACTCCAATCAACAGCCCCTACAACCACAAAAAAGAATGGAGTCATTAGCACTTATGGGTTGTAAATGGCACCCAGAATTATGTTGCACGAAGCACAATTTCACATAATTCTGGGTCCATTGTGTGAAAACAAGGTCCAATCAGGCTGAAACGTTACAAGAAGGTAGAATCTATTGAGTTGTAAGTGATCTGAACGTTTCATGATGATCGCACATTCCTATAGGGGGTCAAACCATGTCCCAAAGGTCACCGGGCCTGGTGTCACTTTAAAGAAGTAGGCCAGTTACACCTTTGTGGGCTTATAACTTGGCTTCTGAATATCCTAGAGAGGTCAGGTTTGTTTTAGAGTACTCCAATCAACAGCCCCTACAACCACAAAAAGGAATGGAGTCATTAGCACTTATGGTTTGGAAATGGCACCCAGAATTATTTAGCACGAAGCACAATTTCACATCATTCTGGGTCCATTTGTGTGAAAACAAGGTCCAATCAGGCTGATACGTTACAAGAAGGTAGAATCTATTGAGTTGTAAGTGATCTGAACGTTTCATGATGATCGCACATTCTTATAGGGGGTAAAACCATGTCCCAAAGGTCACCGGGCCTTGTGTCACTTTAAATAAGTAGTCCAGTTACACCTTTGTGGGATTATAACTTGGCTTCTGAATGTCCTAGAGAGATCACGTTTGTTTTAGTGTACTCCAATCAACAGCCCCTACAACCACAAAAAGGATTGGAGTCATTAGCACCTATGGTTTGTAAATGGCACCCAGAATTATGTTGAACGAAGCACAATTTCACATCATTCTGGGTCCATTTGTGTGAAAACAAGGTCCAATCAGGCTGAAACGTTACAAGAACGTAGAATCTATTGAGTTGTAAGTGATCTGAACATTTAATGATAATCACACATTCCTATAGGGGGTCAAACCATGTCCCAAAGGTCACCGGGCCTGGTGTCACTTTAAAGAAGTAGTCCAGTAACACATTTGTGGGCTTATAACTTGGCTTCTGAATATCCTAGAGAGGTCAGGTTTGTTTTAGAGTACTCCAATTAACAGCCGCCATTACCCCAAAAATGAATGGAGTCATTAGCACTTATGGTTTTTAAATGGCAGCCAGAATTATGTTGCACGAAGCACAATTTCACATCATTCTGGGTTCATTTGTGTGAAAACAAGGTCCAATCAGGCTGAAACGTTACAGGAAGTTAGAATCTATTGAGTTGTAAGTGATCTGAACGTTTCATGATGATAGCACTTTCCTATAGCGGGTAAAACCATGTCCCAAAGGTCACAGGGCCTGGTGTCACTTTAAAGAAGTAGTCCAGTTACACATTTGTGGGCTTATAACTTGGCTTCTGAATGTCCTAGAGAGATCAGGTTTATTTTAGTGTACTCCAATCATCAGCCCCTACAACCTCAAAAAGAAATGGAGTCATCAGCACTTATGGTTTTTAAATGGCACCCAGAATTATGTTGCACGAAGCACAATTTCACATCATTCTGGGTCCATTTGTGTGAAAACAAGGTCCAATTAGGCTGAAATGTTACAGGAAGGTAGAATCTATTGAGTTGTAAGTGATCTGAACGTTTCATGATGATAGCACTTTCCTAACGGGGTCAAACCATGTCCAAAAGGTCACCGGATCTGGTGTCAATTTAAAGAAGTAGTCCTGTTACACATTTGTGGGCTTATAACTTGGCTTCTGAATATCCTAGAGAGGTCAGGTTTGTTTTAGAGTACTCCAATTAACAGCCCCCATTACCCCAAAAAGGAATGGAGTCATTAGCACTTATGGTTTTTAAATGGCACCCAGAATTATGTTGCACGAAGCACAATTTCACATCATTCTGGGTTCATTTGTGTGAAAACAAGGTCCAATCAGGCAGAAACGTTACAGGAAGGTAGAATCTATTGAGTTGTAAGTGATCTGAAAGTTTCATGATGATAGCACTTTCCTAAGGGGGTCAAACCATGTCCCAAAGGTCACCGGATCTGGTGTCAATTTAAAGAAGTAGTCCAGTTACACATTTGTGGGCTTATAACTTGGCTTCTGAATGTCCTAGAGAGATCAGGGTTGTTTTAGTGTACTCCAATCAACAGCCCCTACAACCACAAAAAGGAATGGAGTCATTAGCACTTATGGTTTGTAAATGGCACCCAGAATTATGTTGCACGAAGCACAATTTCACATCATTCTGGGTCCATTTGTGTGAAAACAAGGTCCAATCAGGCTGAAACGTTACAAGAAGGTAGAATCTATTGAGTTGTAAGTGATATGAACGTTTCATGATGATTACACATTCCTATAGGGGGTCAAACCATGTCCCAAAGGTCACCGGGCCTGGTGTCACTTTAAAGAAGTAGTCCAGTTACACCTTTGTGGGCTTATAACTTGGCTTCTGAATATCCTAGAGAGGTCAGGTTTGTTTTAGAGTACTCCAATTAACAGCCCCCATTACCACAAAAAGGAATGGAGTCATTAGCACTTATGGTTTTTAAATGGCACCCAGAATTATGTTGCACGAAGCACAATTTCACATCATTCTGGGTTCATTTGTGTGAAAACAAGGTCCAATCAGGCTGAAACTTTACAGGAAGGTAGAATCTATTGAGTTGTAAGTGATCTGAACGTTTCATGATGATAGCACTTTCCTATGGGGGTCGAACCATGTCCCAAACGTCACCGGATCTGGTGTCAATTTAAAGAAGTAGTCCATTTACACCTTTGTGGGCTTATAACTTGGCTTCTGAATATCCTAGAGAGGTCAGATTTGTTTTAGGGTACTCCAATCAACAGCCCCTATTGCCCCAAAAAGGAATGGAGTCATTAGCTCTTATGGTTTTTAAATGACACCATGAATTATGTTGCACGAACCACAATTTTACATCATTCTGGGTCCATTTGTGTGAAAACAAGGTCCAATCAGGCTGAAACGCTACAGGAAGGTAGAATCTATTGAGTTGTAAGTGATCTGAACGTTTCATGATGATCGCGCATTCCTATAGGGGTCAAACCATGTCCCAAAGGTCACCGGATCTGGTGTCACTTTAAAGAAGTAGTCCAGTTACACATTTGTGGGCTTATAACTTGGCTTCTGAATGTCCTAGAGAGATCAGGTTTGTTTTAGTGTACTCCAATCAACAGCCCCTACAACCACAAAAAGGAAAGGAGTCAATAGCACTTATGGTTTGAAAATGGCACCCAGAATTATGTTGCACGAAGCACAATTTCAAATCATTCTAGGTTCATTTGTGTGAAAACAAGAACCAATCAGGCTGAAACGTTACAGGAAGGTAGAATCTATTGAGTTGTAAGTGATCAGAACGTTTAATGATGATAGCACTTTCCTAAGGGGGTCAAACCATGTCCCAAACGTCACCGGATCTGGTGTCAATTTAAATAAGTAGTCCAGTTACACATTTGTGGGCTTATAACTTGGCTTCTGAATGTCCTAGAGAGGTCAGGTTTATTTTAGTGTACTCCAATCAACAGCCCCTACAACCACAAAAAGGAATGGAGTCAATAGCACTTATGGTTTGTAAATGGCACCCAGAATTATGTTGCACGAAGCACAATTTCACATCATTCTGGGTCCATTTGTGTGAAAACAAAGTCCAATCAGGCTGAAACGTTACAAGAAGGGAGAATCTATTGAGTTGTAAGTGATCTGATTGTTTCATGATGATCGCACATTCCTATAGGGGGTCAAACCATGTCCCAAAGGTCAACGGGCCTGGTGTCACTTTAAAGAAGTAGTCCAGTTACACCTTTGTGGGCTTATAACTTGGCTTCTGAATGTCCTAGAGAGATCAGGTTTGTTTTAGTGTACTCCAATCATCAGCCCCTACAACCTCAAAAAGAAATGGAGTCATCAGCACTTATGGTTTTTAAATGGCACCCAGAATTATGTTGCACGAAGCACAATTTCACATCATTCTGGGTTCATTTGTGTGAAAACAAAGTCCAATCAGGCTGAAACGTTACAAGAAGGGAGAATCTATTGAGTTGTAAGTGATCTGAACGTTTCATGATGATCGCACATTCCTATAGGGGGTCAAACCATGTCCCAAAGGTCACCGGGCCTGGTGTCACTTTAAAGAAGTAGTCCAGTTACACCTTTGTGGGCTTATAACTTGGCTTCTGAATATCCTAGAGAGGTCAGGTTTGTTTTAGAGTACTCCAATTAACAGCCCCATTACCCCAAAAAGGAATGGAATCATTAGCACTTATGGTTTTTAAATGACACCCAGAATTATGTTGCACGAAGCACAATTTCACATCATTCTGGGTTCATTTGTGTGAAAACAAGGTCCAATCAGGCTGAAACGTTACAAGAAGGTAGAATCTATTGAGTTGTAAGTGATCTGAACGTTTCATGATGATCGCACATTCTTATAGGGGGTAAAACCATCTCCCAAAGGTCACCGGGCCTTGTGTCACTTTAAATAAGTAGTTCAGTTACACCTTTGTGGGTTTATAACTTGGCTTCTGAATGTCCTAGAGAGGTCAGGTTTGTTTTAGTGTACTCCAATGAACAGCCCCTACAACGACAAAAAGGAATGGAGTCATTAGCACCTATGGTTTGTAAATGGCACCCAGAATTATGTTGAACGAAGCACAATTTCACATCATTCTGGGTCCATTTGTGTGAAAACAAGGTCCAATCAGGCTGAAACGTTACAAGAACGTAGAATCTATTGAGTTGTAAGTGATCTGAACATTTAATGATAATCACACATTCCTATAGGGGGTCAAACCATGTCCCAAAGGTCACCGGGCCTGGTGTCACTTTAAAGAAGTAGACCAGTAACACATTTAAGGGGTTATAACTTGGCTTCTGAATATCCTAGAGAGGTCAGGTTTGTTTTAGAGTACTCCAATTAACAGCCCCCATTACCCCAAAAATGAATGGAGTCATTAGCACTTATGGTTTTTAAATGGCAGCCAGAATTATGTTGCACGAAGCACAATTTCACATCATTCTGGGTTCATTTGTGTGAAAACAAGGTCCAATCAGGCTGAAACGTTACAGGAAGTTAGAATCTATTGAGTTGTAAGTGATCTGAACGTTTCATGATGATAGCACTTTCCTATAGCGGGTAAAACCATGTCCCAAAGGTCACAGGGCCTGGTGTCACTTTAAAGAAGTAGTCCAGTTACACATTTGTGGGCTTATAACTTGGCTTCTGAATGTCCTAGAGAGATCAGGTTTGTTTTAGTGTACTCCAATCATCAGCCCCTACAACCTCAAAAAGAAATGGAGTCATCAGCACTTATGGTTTTTAAATGGCACCCAGAATTATGTTGCACGAAGCACAATTTCACATCATTCTGGGTCCATTTGTGTGAAAACAAGGTCCAATTAGGCTGAAATGTTACAGGAAGGTAGAATCTATTGAGTTGTAAGTGATCTGAACGTTTCATGATGATAGCACTTTCCTAAGGGGGTCAAACCATGTCCCAAAGGTCACCGGATCTGGTGTCAATTTAAAGAAGTAGTCCAGTTACACATTTGTGGGCTTATAACTTGGCTTCTGAATATCCTAGAGAGGTCAGGTTTGTTTTAGAGTACTCCAATTAACATCCCCCATTACCCCAAAAAGGAATGGAGTCATTAGCACTTATGGTTTTTAAATGGCACCCAGAATTATGTTGCACGAAGCACAATTTCACATCATTCTGGGTTCATTTGTGTGAAAACAAGGTCCAATCAAGCAGAAACGTTACAGGAAGGTAGAATCTATTAAGTTGTAAGTGATCTGAAAGTTTCATGATGATAGCACTTTCCTAAGGGGGTCAAACCATGTCCCAAAGGTCACCGGATCTGGTGTCAATTTAAAGAAGTAGTCCAGTTACACATTTGTGGGCTTATAACTTGGCTTCTGAATGTCCTAGAGAGATCAGGGTTGTTTTAGTGTACTCCAATCAACAGCCCCTACAACCACAAAAAGGAATGGAGTCATTAGCACTTATGGTTTGTAAATGGCACCCAGAATTATGTTGCACGAAGCACAATTTCACATCATTCTGGGTCCATTTGTGTGAAAACAAGGTCCAATCAGGCTGAAACGTTACAAGAAGGTAGAATCTATTGAGTTGTAAGTGATCTGAACGTTTCATGATAATAACACATTCCTATAGGGGGTCAAACCATGTCCCAAAGGTCACCGGGCCTGGTGTCACTTTAAAGAAGTAGTCCAGTTACACATTTGTGGGCTTATAACTTGGCTTCTGAATATCCTAGAGAGGTCAGGTTTGTTTTAGTGTACTCCAATTAACAGCCCCCATTACCCCAAAAAGGAATGGAGTCATTAGCACTTATGGTTTTTAAATGGCACCCAGAATTATGTTGCACGAAGCACAATTTCACATCATTCTGGGTTCATTTGTGTGAAAACAAGGTCCAATCAGGCTGAAACGTTACAGGAAGGTAGAATCTATTGAGTTGTAAGTGATCTGAACGTTTCATGATGATAACACTTTCCTATGGGGGTCAAACCATGTCCCAAACGTCACCGGATCTGGTGTCAATTTAAAGAAGTAGTCCATTTACACCTTTGTGGACTTATAACTTGGCTTCTGAATATCCTAGAGAGGTCAGGTTTGTTTTAGGGTACTCCAATCAACAGCCCCTATTGCCCCAAAAAGGAATGGAGTCATTAGCTCTTATGGTTTTTAAATGACACCCAGAATTATGTTGCACGAACCACAATTTTACATCATTCTGGGTCCATTTGTGTGAAAACAAGGTCCAATCAGGCTGAAACGCTACAGGAAGGTAGAATCTATTGAGTTGTAAGTGATCTGAACGTTTCATGATGATCGCGCATTCCTAAAGGGGTCAAACCATGTCCCAAAGGTCACCGGATCTGGTGTCAATTTAAATAAGTAGTCCAGTTACACATTTGTGGGCTTATAACTTGGCTTCTGAATGTCCTAGAGAGATCAGGTTTCTTTTAGTGTACTCCAATCATCAGCCCCTACAACCTCAAAAAGGAATGGAGTCATTACCACTTATGGTTTGAAAATGGCACCCAGAATTATGTTGCACGAAGCACAATTTCAAATCATTCTAGGTTCATTTGTGTGAAAACAAGAACCAATCAGGCTGAAACGTTACAGGAAGGTAGAATCTATTGAGTTGTAAGTGATCAGAACGTTTAATGATGATAGCACTTTCCTAAGGGAGTCAAACCATGTCCCAAACGTCACCGGATCTGGTGTCAATTTAAATAAGTAGTCCAGTTACACATTTGTGGGCTTATAACTTGGCTTCTGAATGTCCTAGAGAGGTCAGGTTTGTTTTAGTGTACTCCAATCAACAGCCCCTACAACCACAAAAAAGAATGGAGTCAATAGCACTTATGGTTTGTAAATGGCACCCAGAATTATGTTGCACGAAGCACAATTTCACATCATTCTGGGTTCATTTGTGTGAAAACAAAGTCCAATCAGGCTGAAACGTTACAAGAAGGGAGAATCTATTGAGTTGTAAGTGATCTGAACGTTTCATGATGATCGCACATTCCTATAGGGGGTCAAACCATGTCCCAAAGGTCAACGGGCCTGGTGTCACTTTAAAGAAGTAGTCCAGTTACACCTTTGTGGGCTTATAACTTGGCTTCTGAATGTCCTAGAGAGATCAGGTTTGTTTTAGTGTACTCCAATCAACAGGCCCTACAACCACAAAAGGGAATTGAGTCATTAGCACTTATGGTTTGTAAATGGCACCCAGAATTATGTTGCACTAGGCACAATTTCACATCATTCTGGGTTCATTTGTGTGAAAACAAGGTCCAATCAGGCTGAAACTTCACAGGAAGGTAGAATCTATTGAGTTGTAGGTGATCTGAACGTTTCATGATGATAGCACTTTCCTAAGGGGGTCAAACCATGTCCAAAACGTCACCGGATCTGGCGTCAATTTAAAGAAGTAGTCCAGTTACACATTTGTGGGCTTATAACTTGGCTTCTGAATGTCCTAGAGAGATCATGTTTGTTTTAGTGTACTCCAATCAACAGCCCCTACAACTACAAAAAGGAATGGAGTCATTAGCACTTATGGTTTGTAAATGGCACCCAGAATTATGTTGCACGAAGCACAATTTCACATCATTCTGGGTCCATTTGTGTGAAAACAAGGTCCAATCAGGCTGAAACGTTACAAGAAGGTAGAATCTATTGAGTTGTAAGTGATCTGAACGTTTCATGATGATCGCACATTCCTATAGGGGGTCAAACCATGTCCCAAAGGTCACCGGGCCTGGTGTCACTTTAAAGAAGTAGTCCAGTTACACATTTGTGGGCTTATAACTTGGCTTTTGAATGTCCTAGAGAGGTCAGGTTTGTTTTAGTGTACTCCAATCAACAGCCCCTACAACCACAAAAAGGAATGGAGTCATTAGCACTTATGGTTTGTAAATGGCACCCAGAATTATGTTGCACGAAGCACAATTTCACATCATTCTGGGTCCATTTGTGTGAAAACAAGGTCCAATCAGGCTGAAACGTTACAAGAAGGTAGAATCTATTGAGTTGTAAGCGATCTGAACGTTTCATGATAATAACACATTCCTATAGGGGGTCAAACCATGTCCCAAAGGTCACCGGGCCTGGTGTCACTTTAAAGAAGTAGTCCAGTTACACATTTGTGGGCTTATAACTTGGCTTCTGAATATCCTAGAGAGGTCAGGTTTGTTTTAGTGTACTCCAATTAACAGCCCCCATTACCCCAAAAAGGAATGGAGTCATTAGCACTTATGGTTTTTAAATGGCACCCAGAATTATGTTGCACGAAGCACAATTTAACATCATTCTGGGTCCATTTGTGTGAAAACAAGGTCCAATCAGGCTGAAACGTTACAGGAAGGTAGAATCTATTGAGTTGTAAGTGATCTGAACGTTTCATGATGATAGCACTTTCCTATGGGGGTCAAACCATGTCCCAAACGTCACCGGATCTGGTGTCAATTTAAAGAAGTAGTCCATTTACACCTTTGTGGGCTTATAACTTGGCTTCTGAATATCCTAGAGAGGTCAGGTTTGTTTTAGGGTACTCCAATCAACAGCCCCTATTGCCCCAAAAAGGAATGGAGTCATTAGCTCTTATGGTTTTTAAATGACACCCAGAATTATGTTGCACGAACCACAATTTTACATCATTCTGGGTCCATTTGTGTGAAAACAAGGTCCAATCAGGCTGAAACGCTACAGGAAGGTAGAATCTATTGAGTTGTAAGTGATCTGAACGTTTCATGATGATCGCTTATTCCTAAAGGGGTCAAACCATGTCCCAAAGGTCACCGGATCTGGTGTCACTTTAAAGAAGTAGTCCAGTTACACATTTGTGGGCTTATAACTTGGCTTCTGAATGTCCTAGAGAGATCAGGTTTATTTTAGTGTACTCCAATCAACAGCCCCTATAACCACAAAAAGGAATGGAGTCATTACCACTTATGGTTTGAAAATGGCACCCAGAATTATGTTGCACGAAGCACAATTTCAAATCATTCTAGGTTCATTTGTGTGAAAACAAGAACCAATCAGGCTGAAACGTTACAGGAAGGTAGAATCTATTGAGTTGTAAGTGTTCAGAACGTTTAATGATGATAGCACTTTCCTAAGGGGGTCAAACCATGTCCCAAACGTCACCGGATCTGGTGTCAATTTAAATAAGTAGTCCAGTTACACATTTGTGGGCTTATAACTTGGCTTCTGAATGTCCTAGAGAGATCAGGTTTGTTTTAGTGTACTCCAATCAACAGGCCCTACAACCACAAAAGGGAATTGAGTCATTAGCACTTATGGTTTGTAAATGGCACCCAGAATTATGTTGCACTAAGCACAATTTCACATCATTCTGGGTTCATTTGTGTGAAAACAAGGTCCAATCAGGCTGAAACTTCACAGGAAGGTAGAATCTATTGAGTTGTAGGTGATCTGAACGTTTCATGATGATAGCACTTTCCTAAGGGGGTCAAACCATGTCCAAAACGTCACCGGATCTGGCGTCAATTTAAAGAAGTAGTCCAGTTACACATTTGTGGGCTTATAACTTGGCCTCTGAATGTCCTAGAGAGATCATGTTTGTTTTAGTGTACTCCAATCAACAGCCCCTACAACCACAAAAAGGAATGGAGTCATTAGCACTTATGGTTTGTAAATGGCACCCAGAATTATGTTGCACGAAGCACAATTTCACATCATTCTGGGTCCATTTGTGTGAAAACAAGGTCCAATCAGGCTGAAACGTTACAAGAAGGTAGAATCTATTGAGTTGTAAGTGATCTGAACGTTTCATGATGATCACACATTCCTATAGGGGGTCAAACCATGTCCCAAAGGTCACCGGGCCTGGTGTCACTTTAAAGAAGTAGTCCAGTTACACATTTGTGGGCTTATAACTTGGCTTTTGAATTTCCTAGAGAGGTCAGGTTTGTTTTACTGTACTCCAATCAACAGCCCCTACAACCACAAAAAGGAATGGAGTCATTAGCACTTATGGTTTGTAAATGGCACCCAGAATTATGTTGCACGAAGCACAATTTCACATCATTCTGGGTCCATTTGTGTGAAAACAAGGTCCAATCAGGCTGAAACGTTACAAGAAGGTAGAATCTATTGAGTTGTAAGTGATCTGAACGTTTCATGATAATAACACATTCCTATAGGGGGTCAAACCATGTCCCAAAGGTCACCGGGCCTGGTGTCACTTTAAAGAAGTAGTCCAGTTACACATTTGTGGGCTTATAACTTGGCTTCTGAATATCCTAGAGAGGTCAGGTTTGTTTTAGTGTACTCCAATTAACAGCCCCCATTACCCCAAAAAGGAATGGAGTCATTAGCACTTATGGTTTTTAAATGGCACCCAGAATTATGTTGCACGAAGCACAATTTCACATCATTCTGGGTCCATTTGTGTGAAAACAAGGTCCAATCAGGCTGAAACGTTACAGGAAGGTAGAATCTATTGAGTTGTAAGTGATCTGAACGTTTCATGATGATAGCACTTTCCTATGGGGGTCAAACCATGTCCCAAACGTCACCGGATCTGGTGTCAATTTAAAGAAGTAGTCCATTTACACCTTTGTGGGCTTATAACTTGGCTTCTGAATATCCTAGAGAGGTCAGGTTTGTTTTAGGGTACTCCAATCAACAGCCCCTATTGCCCCAAAAAGGAATGGAGTCATTAGCTCTTATGGTTTTTAAATGACACCCAGAATTATGTTGCACGAACCACAATTTTACATCATTCTGGGTCCATTTGTGTGAAAACAAGGTCCAATCAGGCTGAAACGCTACAGGAAGGTAGAATCTATTGAGTTGTAAGTGATCTGAACGTTTCATGATGATCGCGCATTCCTAAAGGGGTCAAACCATGTCCCAAAGGTCACCGGATCTGGTGTCACTTTAAAGAAGTAGTCCAGTTACACATTTGTGGGCTTATAACTTGGCTTCTGAATGTCCTAGAGAGATCAGGTTTATTTTAGTGTACTCCAATCAACAGCCCCTACAACCACAAAAAGGAATGGAGTCATTACCACTTATGGTTTGAAAATGGCACCCAGAATTATGTTGCACGAAGCACAATTTCAAATCATTCTAGGTTCATTTGTGTGAAAACAAGAACCAATCAGGCTGAAACGTTACAGGAAGGTAGAATCTATTGAGTTGTAAGTGTTCAGAACGTTTAATGATGATAGCACTTTCCTAAGGGGGTCAAACCATGTCCCAAACGTCACCGGATCTGGTGTCAATTTAAATAAGTAGTCCAGTTACACCTTTGTGGGCTTATAACTTGGCTTCTGAATGTCCTAGAGAGATCAGGTTTGTTTTAGTGTACTCCAATCAACAGGCCCTACAACCACAAAAGGGAATTGAGTCATTAGCACTTATGGTTTGTAAATGGCACCCAGAATTATGTTGCACTAAGCACAATTTCACATCATTCTGGGTTAATTTGTGTGAAAACAAGGTCCAATCAGGCTGAAACTTTACAGGAAGGTAGAATCTATTGAGTTGTAGGTGATCTGAACGTTTCATGATGATAGCACTTTCCTAAGGGGGTCAAACCATGTCCAAAACGTCACCGGATCTGGCGTCAATTTAAAGAAGTAGTCCAGTTACACATTTGTGGGCTTATAACTTGGCTTCTGAATGTCCTAGAGAGATCATGTTTGTTTTAGTGTACTCCAATCAACAGCCCCTACAACCACAAAAAGGAATGGAGTCATTAGCACTTATGGTTTGTAAATGGCACCCAGAATTATGTTGCACTAAGCACAATTTCACATCATTCTGGGTTCATTTGTGTGAAAACAAGGTCCAATCAGGCTGAAACTTCACAGGAAGGTAGAATCTATTGAGTTGTAGGTGATCTGAACGTTTCATGATGATAGCACTTTCCTAAGGGGGTCAAACCATGTCCAAAACGTCACCGGATCTGGCGTCAATTTAAAGAAGTAGTCCAGTTACACATTTGTGGGCTTATAACTTGGCCTCTGAATGTCCTAGAGAGATCATGTTTGTTTTAGTGTACTCCAATCAACAGCCCCTACAACCACAAAAAGGAATGGAGTCATTAGCACTTATGGTTTGTAAATGGCACCCAGAATTATGTTGCACGAAGCACAATTTCACATCATTCTGGGTCCATTTGTGTGAAAACAAGGTCCAATCAGGCTGAAACGTTACAAGAAGGTAGAATCTATTGAGTTGTAAGTGATCTGAACGTTTCATGATGATCGCACATTCCTATAGGGGGTCAAACCATGTCCCAAAGGTCACCGGGCCTGGTGTCACTTTAAAGAAGTAGTCCAGTTACACATTTGTGGGCTTATAACTTGGCTTTTGAATTTCCTAGAGAGGTCAGGTTTGTTTTAGTGTACTCCAATCAACAGCCCCTACAACCACAAAAAGGAATGGAGTCATTGGCACTTATGGTTTGTAAATGGCACCCAGAATTATGTTACACGAAGCACAATTTCACATCATTCTGGGTCCATTTGTGTGAAAACAAGGTCCAATCAGGCTGAAACGTTACAAGAAGGTAGAATCTATTGAGTTGTAAGTGATCTGAACGTTTCATGATAATAACACATTCCTATAGGGGGTCAAACCATGTCCCAAAGGTCACCGGGCCTGGTGTCACTTTAAAGAAGTAGTCCAGTTACACATTTGTGGGCTTATAACTTGGCTTCTGAATATCCTAGAGAGGTCAGGTTTGTTTTAGTGTACTCCAATTAACAGCCCCCATTACCCCAAAAAGGAATGGAGTCATTAGCACTTATGGTTTTTAAATGGCACCCAGAATTATGTTGCACGAAGCACAATTTCACATCATTCTGGGTCCATTTGTGTGAAAACAAGGTCCAATCAGGCTGAAACGTTACAGGAAGGTAGAATCTATTGAGTTGTAAGTGATCTGAACGTTTCATGATGATAGCACTTTCCTAGGGGGGTCAAACCATGTCCCAAACGTCACCGGATCTGGTGTCAATTTAAAGAAGTAGTCCATTTACACCTTTGTGGGCTTATAACTTGGCTTCTGAATATCCTAGAGAGGTCAGGTTTGTTTTAGGGTACTCCAATCAACAGCCCCTATTGCCCCAAAAAGGAATGGAGTCATTAGCTCTTATGGTTTTTAAATGACACCCAGAATTATGTTGCACGAACCACAATTTTACATCATTCTGGGTCCATTTGTGTGAAAACAAGGTCCAATCAGGCTGAAACGCTACAGGAAGGTAGAATCTATTGAGTTGTAAGTGATCTGAACGTTTCATGATGATCGCGCATTCCTAAAGGGGTCAAACCATGTCCCAAAGGTCACCGGATCTGGTGTCACTTTAAAGAAGTAGTCCAGTTACACATTTGTGGGCTTATAACTTGGCTTCTGAATGTCCTAGAGAGATCAGGTTTATTTTAGTGTACTCCAATCAACAGCCCCTACAACCACAAAAAGGAATGGAGTCATTACCACTTATGGTTTGAAAATGGCACCCAGAATTATGTTGCACGAAGCACAATTTCAAATCATTCTAGGTTCATTTGTGTGAAAACAAGAACCAATCAGGCTGAAACGTTACAGGAAGGTAGAATCTATTGAGTTGTAAGTGTTCAGAACGTTTAATGATGATAGCACTTTCCTAAGGGGGTCAAACCATGTCCCAAACGTCACCGGATCTGGTGTCAATTTAAATAAGTAGTCCAGTTACACCTTTGTGGGCTTATAACTTGGCTTCTGAATGTCCTAGAGAGATCAGGTTTGTTTTAGTGTACTCCAATCAACAGGCCCTACAACCACAAAAGGGAATTGAGTCATTAGCACTTATGGTTTGTAAATGGCACCCAGAATTATGTTGCACTAAGCACAATTTCACATCATTCTGGGTTAATTTGTGTGAAAACAAGGTCCAATCAGGCTGAAACTTTACAGGAAGGTAGAATCTATTGAGTTGTAGGTGATCTGAACGTTTCATGATGATAGCACTTTCCTAAGGGGGTCAAACCATGTCCAAAACGTCACCGGATCTGGCGTCAATTTAAAGAAGTAGTCCAGTTACACATTTGTGGGCTTATAACTTGGCTTCTGAATGTCCTAGAGAGATCATGTTTGTTTTAGTGTTATCCAATCAACAGCCCCTACAACCACAAAAAGGAATGGAGTCATTAGCACTTATGGTTTGTAAATGGCACCCAGAATTATGTTGCACGAAGCACAATTTCACATCATTCTGGGTCCATTTGTGTGAAAACAAGGTCCAATCAGGCTGAAACGTTACAAGAAGGTAGAATCTATTGAGTTGTAAGTGATCTGAACGTTTCATGATAATAACACATTCCTATAGGGGGTCAAACCATGTCCCAAAGGTCACCGGGCCTGGTGTCACTTTAAAGAAGTAGTCCAGTTACACATTTGTGGGCTTATAACTTGGCTTCTGAATATCCTAGAGAGGTCAGGTTTGTTTTAGTGTACTCCAATTAACAGCCCCCATTACCCCAAAATGGAATGGAGTCATTAGCACTTATGGTTTTTAAATGGCACCCAGAATTATGTTGCACGAAGCACAATTTCACATCATTCTGGGTGCATTTCTGTGAAAACAAGGTCCAATCAGGCTGAAACGTTACAGGAAGGTAGAATCTATTGAGTTGTAAGTGATCTGAACGTTTCATGATGATAGCACTTTCCTATGGGGGTCAAACCATGTCCCAAACGTCACCGGATCTGGTGTCAATTTAAAGAAGTAGTCCATTTACACCTTTGTGGGCTTATTACTTGGCTTCTGAATATCCTAGAGAGGTCAGGTTTGTTTTAGGGTACTCCAATCAACAGCCCCTATTGCCCCAAAAAGGAATGGAGTCATTAGCTCTCATGGTTTTTAAATGACACCCAGAATTATGTTGCACGAAGCACAATTTTACATCATTCTGGGTCCATTTGTGTGAAAACAAGGTCCAATCAGGCTGAAACGCTACAGGAAGGTAGAATCTATTGAGTTGTAAGTGATCTGAACGTTTCATGATGATCGCACATTCCTAAGGGGGTCAATTCATGTCCCAAAGGTCACCGGATCTGGTGTCACTTTAAAGAAGTAGTCCAGTTACACATTTGTGGGCTTATAACTTGGCTTCTGAATATCCTAGAGAGATCAGGTTTATTTTAGTGTACTCCAATCAACAGCCCCTACAACCACAAAAAGGAATGGAGTCATTAGCACTTATGGTTTGTAAATGGCACCCAGAATTATGTTGCACGAAGCACAATTTCACATCATTCTGGGTTCATTTGTGTGAAAACAAGAACCAATCAGGCTGAAATGTTACAGGAAGGTAGAATCTATTGAGTTGTAAGTGATCAGAACGTTTCATGATGATAGCACTTTCCTAAGGGGGTCAAACCATGTCCCAAACGTCACCGGATCTGGTGTCAATTTAAATAAGTAGTCCAGTTACACATTTGTGGGCTTATAAGTTGGCTTCTGAATGTCCTAGAGAGATCAGGGTTGTTTTAGTGTACTCCAATCAACAGCCCCTACAACCACAAAAAGGAATGGAGTCATTAGCACTTATGGTTTGTAAATGGCACCCAGAATTATGTTGCACGAAGCACAATTTCACATCATTCTGGGTCCATTTGTGTCAAAACAAGGTCCAATCAGGCTGAAACGTTACAAGAAGGTAGAATCTATTGAGTTGTAAGTGATCTGAACGTTTCATGATGATAGCACTTTCCTAAGGGGGTCAAACCATGTCCCAAAGGTCACCGGATCTGGTGTCAATTTAAAGAAGTAGTCCAGTTACACATTTGTGGGCTTATAACTTGGCTTCTGAATATCCTAGAGAGGTCAGGTTTGTTTTAGAGTACTCCAATTAACAGCCCCCATTACCCCAAAAAGGAATGGAGTCATTAGCACTTATGGTTTTTAAATGGCACCCAGAATTATGTTGCACGAAGCACAATTTCACATCATTCTGGGTTCATTTGTGTGAAAACAAGGTCCAATCAGGCAGAAACGTTACAGGAAGGTAGAATCTATTGAGTTGTAAGTGATCTGAATGTTTCATGATTATAGCACTTTCCTAAGGGGGTCAAACCATGTCCCAAAGGTCACCGGATCTGGTGTCAATTTAAAGAAGTAGTCCAGTTACACATTTGTGGGCTTATAACTTGGCTTCTGAATGTCCTAGAGAGATCAGGGTTGTTTTAGTGTACTCCAATCAACAGCCCCTACAACCACAAAAATGAATGGAGTCATTAGCACTTATGGTTTGTAAATGGCACCCAGAATTATGTTGCACGAAGCACAATTTCACATCATTCTGGGTCCATTTGTGTGAAAACAAGGTCCAATCAGGCTGAAACGTTACAAGAAGGTAGAATCTATTGAGTTGTAAGTGATATGAACGTTTCATGATGACTGCACATTCCTATAGGGGGTCGAACCATGTTCCAAAGGTCACCGGGTCTGGTGTCACTTTAAAGAAGTAGTCCAGTTACACCTTTGTGGGCTTATAACTTGGCTTCTGAATATCCTAGAGAGGTCAGGTTTGTTTTAGAGTACTCCAATTAACAGCCCCCATTACCACAAAAAGGAATGGAGTCATTAGCACTTATGGTTTTTAAATGGCACCCAGAATTATGTTGCACGAAGCACAATTTCACATCATTCTGGGTTCTTTTGTGTGAAAACAAGGTCCACTCAGGCTGAAACGTTACAGGAAGGTAGAATCTATTGAGTTGTAAGTGATCTGAACGTTTCATGATGATCGCACATTCCAATAGCGGGTAAAACCATGTCCCAAAGGTCACAGGGCCTGGTGTCACTTTAAAGAAGTAGTCCAGTTACATATTTGTGGGCTTATAACTTGGCTTCTGAATGTCCTAGAGAGATCAGGTTTGTTTTAGTGTACTCCAATCATCAGCCCCTACAACCTCAAAAAGAAATGGAGTCATTAGCACTTATGGTTTTTAAATGGCACCCAGAATTATGTTGCACGAAGCACAATTTCACATCATTCTGGGTCCATTTGTGTGAAAACAAGGTC
The DNA here is from genome assembly GCF_043380555.1 of Nothobranchius furzeri. Lineage (NCBI taxonomy): Eukaryota > Metazoa > Chordata > Actinopteri > Cyprinodontiformes > Nothobranchiidae > Nothobranchius > Nothobranchius furzeri. Next base: position 13,155,485 of record NC_091748.1, on the reverse strand, counting down.
CAATCAGGCTGAAATGTTACAGGAACGTAGAATCTATTGAGTTGTAAGTGATCTGAACGTTTCATGATGATAGCACTTTCCTAAGGGGGTCAAACCATGTCCCAAAGGTCACCGGATCTGGTGTCAATTTAAAGAAGTAGTCCAGTTACACCTTTGTGGTCTTATAACTTGGCTTCTGAATATCCTAGAGAGGTCAGGTTTGATTTAGAGTACTCCAATTAACAGCCCCCATTACCCCAAAAAGGAATGGAGTCATTAGCACTTATGGTTTTTAAATGGCACCCAGAATTATGTTGCACGAAGCACAATTTCACATCATTCTGGGTTCATTTGTGTGAAAACAAGGTCCAATCAGGCAGAAACGTTACAGGAAGGTAGAATCTATTGAGTTGTAAGTGATCTGAACGTTTCATGATGATAGCACTTTCCTAAGGGGCTCAAACCATGTCCCAAAGGTCACCGGATCTGTTGTCAATTTAAAGAAGTAGTCCAGTTACACATTTGTGGGCTTATAACTTGGCTTCTGAATTTCCTAGAGAGATCAGGTTTGTTTTAGTGTACTCCAATAAACAGCCCTTATGGTTTGTAAATGGCACCCGGAATTATGTTGCACGAAGCACAATTTCACATCATTCTGGGTCCATTTGTGTGAAAACAAGGTCCAATCAGGCTGAATTGTTACAAGAAGGTAGAAACTATTGAGTTGTAAATGATCTGAACGTTTCATGATGATCGCACATTCCTATAGGGGGTCAAACCATGTCCCAAAGGTCACCGTGCCTGGTGTCACTTCAAAGAAGTAGTCCAGTTACACCTTTGTGGGTTTATAACTTGGCTTCTGAATATCCTAGAGAGGTCAGGTTTGTTTTAATGTACTCCAATCAACAGCCCCTACAACCACAAAAAGGAATGGAGTCATTCGCACTTATGGTTTTTAAATGGCACCCAGAATTATGTTGCACGAAGCAAAATTTCACATCATTCTGGGTCCATTTGTGTGAAAACAAGGTCCAATCAGGCTGAAACGTTACAGGAAGGTAGAATCTACTGAGCTGTAAGTGATCTGAACGTTTCATGATGATCGCACATTCCTATAGGGGGTAAAACCATGTCCCAAAGGTCACCGGGCCTGGTGTCACTTTAAAGAAGTAGTCCAGTTACACCTTTGTTGGCTTATAACTTGGCTTCTGAATATCCTAAAAAGGTCAGGTTTGTTTTAGAGTACTCCATTTAACAGCCCCCATTTCCCCAAAAAGGAATGGAGTCATTAGCACTTATGGTTTTTAAATGGCACGCAGAATTATGTTGCATGAAGCACAATTTCACATCCTTCTGGGTCCATTTGTGTGAAAACAAGGTCCAATCAGGCTGAAACGTTACAATAAGGTAGAAACTATTGAGTTGTAAGTGATCTGAACGTTTCATGACGATCGCACATTCCTCTAGGGGGTCAAACCATGTCCCAAAGGTCACAGGGCCTGGTGTCACTTTAAAGAAGTAGTCCAGTTACACCTTTGTGGGCTTATAACTTGGCTTCAGAATTTCCTAGAGAGATCAGGTTTGTTTTATTGTACTCCAATCAACAGCCCCTACACCCACAAAAAGGAATAGAGTCATTAGCACTTATGGTTTTGAAATGGCACCCAGAATTATGTTGCACGAAGCACAATTTCACATCATTCTGGGTCCATTTCTCATAAAAAAGCTTCAATCAGGCTGAAACGTCACAGAAAAGTAGAATCTATTGAGTTGTAAATGATTCCTGTGTTTCATGATGATAGCACATTCCTAAGGGTGTCAAATCAGGTCATAAAGGTCACCGAATCACTTGTTCCTTAAAGGCGGGGTTCCAAACACACCTTTGGGGGCTTACAACGTGGCTTCTGAATGTCTCAGAGAGGTCAGGTTTGTTTTAAGGTACTCCAATCAACAGCCCCTATTGCCCCAAAAAGGAATGGAGTCATTAGCTCTTATGGTTTTTAAATGACACCCAGAATTATGTTGCACGAAGCACAATTTCACATCATTCTGGGTCCATTTGTGTGAAAACAAGGTCTAATCAGGCTGAAACGCTACAGGAAGGTAGAATCTATTGAGTTGTAAGTGATCTGAACGTTTCATGATGATCGCACATTCCTAAGGGGGTCAAACCATGTCCCAAAGGTCACCGGATCTGGTGTCACTTTAAAGAAGTAGTCCAGTTACACTTTTGTGGGCTTATAACCTGGCTTCTGAATGTCCTAGAGAGATCAGGTTTGTTTTAGTGTACTCCAATAAACAGCCCCTACAACCACAAAAAGGAATGGAGTCATTAGCACTTATGGTTTGTAAATGGCACCCAGAATTATGTTGCACGAAGCACAATTTCACATCATTCTGGGTTCATTTGTGTGAAAACAAGAACCAATCAGGCTGAAACGTTACAGGAAGGTAGAATCTATTGAGTTGTAAGTGATCAGAACGTTTCATGATGATAGCACTTTCCTAAGGGGGTCAAACCATGTCCCAAACGTCACCGGATCTGGTGTCAATTTAAATAAGTAGTCCAGTTACACATTTGTGGGCTTATAACTTGGCTTCTGAATGTCCTAGAGAGATCAGGGTTATTTTAGTGTACTCAAATTAACAGCCCCTACAACCACAAAAAGGAATGCAGTCATTAGCACTTATGGTTTTTAAATGGCACCCGGAATTATGTTGCACGAAGCACAATTTCACATCATTCTGGGTTCATTTGTGTGAAAACAAGGTCCAATCAGGCTGAAACGTTATAGGAAGGTAGAATCTATTGAGTTGTAAGTGATCTGAACGTTTCATGATGATAGCACTTTGCTAAGGGGGTCAAACCATGTCCCAAACGTCACTGGATCTGGTGTCAATTTAAAGAAGTAGTCCAGTTACACATTTGTGGGCTTATAACTTGGCTTCTGAATGTCCTAGAGAGGTCAGATTTGTTTTAGAGTACTCCAATTAACAGCCCCCATTACCACTAAAAGGAATGGAGTCATTAGCACTTATGGTTTGTAAATGGCACCCAGAATTATGTTGCACGAAGCACAATTTCACATCATTCTGGGTCCATTTGTGTGAAAACAGGGTCCAATCAGGCTGAAACGTTACAAGAAGGTAGAATCTATTGAGTTGGAAGTGATCTGAATGTTTCATGATGATCGCACATTCCTATAGGGGGTAAAACCATGTCCCAATGGTCACAGGGCCTGGTGTCACTTTAAAGAAGTAGTCCAGTTACACATTTGTGGGCTTATAACTTGGCTTCTGAATGTCCTAGAGAGGTCAGGTTTGTTTTAGAGTACTCCAATTAACAGCCCCTACAACCACAAAAAGGAATGGAGTCATTAGCACTTATGGTTTTTAAATCGCACCCAGAATTATGTTGCACGAAGAACAATTTCACATCAATCTGGGTTCATTTGTGTGAAAACAAGGTCCAATCAGGCTGAAACGTTACAGGAAGGTAGAATCTATTGAGTTGTAAGTGATCTGAACGTTTCATGATGATAGCACTTTCCTAAGGGGGTCAAACCATGTCCCAAAGGTCACCGGATCTGGTGTCATTTTAAAGAAGTGGTCCAGTTACACATTTGTGGGCTTATAACTTGGCTTCTGAATGTCCTAGAGGGATCAGGTTTGTTTTAGTGTACTCCAATAAACAGCACCTACAACCACACAAAGGAATGGAGTCATTAGCACTTATGGTTTGTTAATGGCACCCAGAATTATGTTGCACGAAGCACAATTTCACATCATTCTGGGTCCATTTGTGTGAAAACAAGGTCCAATCAGGCTGAAACGTTACAAGAAGGTAGAATCAATTGAGTTGTAAGTGATCTGAACGATTCATGATGATCGCACATTCCTATAGGGGGTAAAACCATGTCCCAAAGGTCACCGGGCCTGGTGTCACCTTAAAGAAGTAGTCCAGTTACACCTTTGTGGGCTTATAACTTGGCTTCTGAATGTCCTAGAGAGGTCAGGTTTGTTTTAGTGTACTCCAATCAACAGCCCCTACAACCACAAAAAGGAATGGAGTCAATAGCACTTATGGTTTGTAAATGGCACCCAGAATTATGTTGCACGAAGCACAATTTCACATCATTCTGGGTCCATTTCTCATAAAAAAGCTTCAATCAGGCTGAAACGTCACAGAAAAGTAGAATCTATTGAGTTGTAAATGATTCCTGTGTTTCATGATGATAGCACATTCCTAAGGGTGTCAAATCAGGTCATAAAGGTCACCGAATCACTTGTTCCTTAAAGGCGGGGTTCCAAACACACCTTTGGGGGCTTACAACTTGGCTTCTGAATGTTTCAGAGAGGTCAGGTTTGTTTTAGTTTACTCCAATCAACAGCCCCTATTGCCCCAAAAAGGAATGGAGTCATTAGCTCTTATGGTTTTTAAATGACACCCAGAATTATGTTGCACGAAGCACAATTTCACATCATTCTGGGTCCATTTGTGTGAAAACAAGGTCCAATCAGGCTGAAACGCTACAGGAAGGTAGAATCTATTGAGTTGTAAGTGATCTGAACGTTTCATGATGATCGCACATTCCTAAGGGGGTCAAACCATGTCCCAAAGATCACCGGATCTGGTGTCACTTTAAAGAAGTAGTCCAGTTACACATTTGTGGGCTTATAACCTGGCTTCTGAATGTCCTAGAGAGATCAGGTTTGTTTTAGTGTACTCCAATCAACAGCCCCTACAACCACAAAAAGGAATGGAGTCTTTAGCACTTATGGTTTGTAAATGGCACCCAGAATTATGTTGCTCGAAGCACAATTTCACATCATTCTGGGTTCATTTGTGTGAAAACAAGAACCAATCAGGCTGAAACGTTACAGGAAGGTAGAATCTATTGAGTTGTAAGTGATCTGAACGTTTCATGATGATAGCACTTTCCTAAGGGGGTCAAACCATGTCCCAAACGTCACCGGATCTGGTGTCAATTTAAATAAGTAGTCCAGTTACACATTTGTGGGCTTATAACTTGGCTTCTGAATGTCCTAGAGAGATCAGGGTTATTTTAGTGTACTCCAATTAACAGCCCCTACAACCACAAAAAGGAATGGAGTCATTAGCACTTATGGTTTGTAAATGGCACCCAGAATTATGTTGCACGAAGCACAATTTCACATCATTCTGGGTCCATTTGTGTCAAAACAAGGTCCAATCAGGCTGAAACGTTACAAGAAGGTAGAATCTATTGAGTTGTAAGTGATCTGAACGTTTCATGATAATCACACATTCCTATAGGGGGTCAAACCATGTCCCAAAGGTCACGGGCCTGGTGTCACTTTAAAGAAGTAGTCCAGTTACACATTTGTGGGCTTATAACTTGGCTTCTGAATATCCTAGAGAGGTCAGGTTTGTTTTAGAGTACTCCAATCATCAGCCCCTACAACCTCAAAAAGAAATGGAGTCATTAGCACTTATGGTTTGTAAATGGCACCCAGAATTATGTTGCACGAAGCACAATTTCACATCATTCTGGGTTCATTTGTGTGAAAACAAGGTCCAATCAGGCTGAAACGTTACAGGAAGGTAGAATCTATTGAGTTGTAAGTGATCTGAACGTGTCATGATGATAGCACTTTCCTAAGGGGGTCAAACCGTGTCCAAAACGTCACCGGATCTGGCGTCAATTTAAAGAAGTAGTCCAGTTACACATTTGTGGGCTTATAACTTGGCTTCTGAATGCCCTAGAGAGATCAGGTTTGTTTTAGTGTACTCCAATCAATAGCCCCTACAACCACAAAAAGGAATGGAGTCATTAGCACTTATGGTTTGTAAATGGCACCCAGAATTATGTTGCACGAAGCACAATTTCACATCATTCTGGGTCCATTTGTGTGAAAACAAAGTCCAATCAGGCTTAAACGTTACAAGAAGGTAGAATCTATTGAGTTGTAAGTGATCTGAACGTTTCATGATGATCGCACATTCCTATAGGGGGTCAAACCATGTCCCAAAGGTCACCGGGCCTGGTGTCACTTTAAAGTGGTCCAGTTACACCTTTGTGGGCTTATAACTTGGCTTCTGAATATCCTAGAGAGGTAAGGTTTGTTTTAGAGTACTCCAATTAACAGCCCCCATTACCACAAAAAGGAATTGAGTCATTAGCACTTATGGTTTTTAAATGGCACCCAGAATTATGTTGCACGAAGCACAATTTCACATCATTCTGGGTCCATTTCTCATAAAAAAGCTTCAATCAGGCTGAAACGTCACAGAAAAGTAGAATCTATTGAGTTGTAAATGATTCCTGTGTTTCATGATGATAGCACATTCCTAAGGGTGTCAAATCAGGTCATAAAGGTCACCGAATCACTTGTTCCTTAAAGGCGGGGTTCCAAACACACCTTTGGGGGCTTACAACTTGGCTTCTGAATGTCTCAGAGAGGTCAGGTTTGTTTTAGGGTACTCCAATCAACAGCCCCTATTGCCCCAAAAAGGAATGGAGTCATTAGCTCTTATGGTTTTTAAATCACACCCAGAATTATGTTGCACGAAGCACAATTTCACATCATTCTGGGTCCATTTGTGTGAAAACAAGGTCTAATCAGGCTGAAACGCTACAGGAAGGTAGAATCTATTGAGTTGTAAGTCATCTGAACGTTTCATGATGATCGCACATTCCTAAGGGGGTCAAACCATGTCCCAAAGGTCACCGGATCTGGTGTCACTTTAAAGAAGTAGTCCAGTTACACATTTGTGGGCTTATAACCTGGCTTCTGAATGTCCTAGAGAGATCAGGTTTGTTTTAGTGTACTCCAATCAACAGCCCCTACAACCACAAAAAGGAATGGAGTCATTAGCACTTATGGTTTGTAAATGGCACCCAGAATTATGTTGCACGAAGCACAATTTCACATCATTCTGGGTTCATTTGTGTGAAAAAAAGAACCAGTCAGGCTGAAACGTTACAGGAAGGTAGAATCTATTGAGTTGTAAGTGATCAGAACGTTTCATGATGATAGCACTTTCCTAAGGGGGTCAAACCATGTCCCAAACGTCACCGGATCTGGTGTCAATTTAAATAAGTAGTCCAGTTACACATTTGTGGGCTTATAACCTGGCTTCTGAATGTCCTAGAGAGATCAGGTTTGTTTTAGTGTACTCCAATCAACAGCCCCTACAACCACAAAAAGGAATGGAGTCATTAGCACTTATGGTTTGTAAATGGCACCCAGAATTATGTTGCACGAAGCACAATTTCACATCATTCTGGGTTCATTTGTGTGAAAACAAGAACCAGTCAGGCTGAAACGTTACAGGAAGGTAGAATCTATTGAGTTGTAAGTGATCTGAACGTGTCATGATGATAGCACTTTCCTAAGGGGGTCAAACCATGTCCCAAACGTCACCGGATCTGGTGTCAATTTAAAGAAGTAGTCCAGTTACACCTTTGTGGGCTTATAACTTGGCTTCAGAATTTCCTAGAGAGATCAGGTTTGTTTTATTGTACACCAATCAACAGCCCCTACACCCACAAAAAGGAATAGAGTCATTAACACTTATGGTTTTGAAATGGCACCCAGAATTATGTTGCACGAAGCACAATTTCACATCATTCTGGGTCCATTTCTCATAAAAAAGCTTCAATCAGGCTGAAACGTCACAGAAAAGTAGAATCTATTGAGTTGTAAATGATTCCTGTGTTTCATGATGATAGCACATTCCTAAGGGTGTCAAATCAGGTCATAAAGGTCACCGAATCACTTGTTCCTTAAAGGCGGGGTTCCAAACACACCTTTGGGGGCTTACAACTTGGCTTCTGAATGTCTCAGAGAGGTCAGGTTTGTTTTAAGGTACTCCAATCAACAGCCCCTATTGCCCCAAAAAGGAATGGAGTCATTAGCTCTTATGGTTTTTAAATGACACCCAGAATTATGTTGCACGAAGCACAATTTCACATCATTCTGGGTCCATTTGTGTGAAAACAAGGTCTAATCAGGCTGAAACGCTACAGGAAGGTAGAATCTATTGAGTTGTAAGTGATCTGAACGTTTCATGATGATCGCACATTCCTAAGGGGGTCAAACCATGTCCCAAATGTCACCGGATCTGGTGTCACTTTAAAGAAGTAGTCCAGTTACACTTTTGTGGGCTTATAACCTGGCTTCTGAATGTCCTAGAGAGATCAGGTTTGTTTTAGTGTACTCCAATCAACAGCCCCTACAACCACAAAAAGGAATGGAGTCATTAGCACTTATGGTTTGTAAATGGCACCCAGAATTATGTTGCACGAAGCACAATTTCACATCATTCTGGGTTCATTTGTGTGAAAACAAGAACCAATCAGGCTGAAACGTTACAGGAAGGTAGAATCTATTGAGTTGTAAGTGATCAGAACGTTTCATGATGATAGCACTTTCCTAAGGGGGTCAAACCATGTCCCAAACGTCACCGGATCTGGTGTCAATTTAAATAAGTAGTCCAGTTACACATTTGTGGGCTTATAACTTGGCTTCTGAATGTCCTAGAGAGATCAGGGTTATTTTAGTGTACTCCAATTAACAGCCCCTACAACCACAAAAAGGAATGGAGTCATTAGCACTTATGGTTTGTAAATGGCACCCAGAATTATGTTGCACGAAGCACAATTTCACATCATTCTGGGTCCATTTGTGTCAAAACAAGGTCCAATCTGGCTGAAACTTTACAGGAAGGTAGAATCTATTGAGTTGTAAGTGATCTGAACGTTTCATGATGATCGCACATTCCTATAGGGGGTCAAACCATGTCCCAAAGGTCACCGGGCCTGGTGTCACTTTAAAGAAATAGTCAATTTACACCTTTTTGGGCTTATAACTTGGCTTCTGAATATCCTAGAGAGGTCAGGTTTGTTTTAATGTACTCCAATCAACAGCCCCTACAACCACAAAAAGGAATGGAGTCATTAGCACTTATGGTTTTTAAATGGCACCCGGAATTATGTTGCACGAAGCACAATTTCACATCATTCTGGGTTCATTTGTGTGAAAACAAGGTCCAATCAGGCTGAAACGTTATAGGAAGGTAGAATCTATTGAGTTGTAAGTGATCTGAACGTTTCATGATGATAGCACTTTGCTAAGGGGGTCAAACCATGTCCCAAACGTCACTGGATCTGGTGTCAATTTAAAGAAGTAGTCCAGTTACACATTTGTGGGCTTATAACTTGGCTTCTGAATGTCCTAGAGAGGTCAGATTTGTTTTAGAGTACTCCAATTAACAGCCCCCATTACCACTAAAAGGAATGGAGTCATTAGCACTTATGGTTTGTAAATGACACCCAGAATTATGTTGCACGAAGCACAATTTCACATCATTCTGGGTCCATTTGTGTGAAAACAGGGTCCAATCAGGCTGAAACGTTACAAGAAGGTAGAATCTATTGAGTTGGAAGTGATCTGAATGTTTCATGATGATCGCACATTCCTATAGGGGGTAAAACCATGTCCCAATGGTCACAGGGCCTGGTGTCACTTTAAAGAAGTAGTCCAGTTACACATTTGTGGGCTTATAACTTGGCTTCTGAATGTCCTAGAGAGGTCAGGTTTGTTTTAGAGTACTCCAATTAACAGCCCCTACAACCACAAAAAGGAATGGAGTCATTAGCACTTATGGTTTTTAAATCGCACCCAGAATTATGTTGCACGAAGAACAATTTCACATCAATCTGGGTTCATTTGTGTGAAAACAAGGTCCAATCAGGCTGAAACGTTACAGGAAGGTAGAATCTATTGAGTTGTAAGTGATCTGAACGTTTCATGATGATAGCACTTTCCTAAGGGGGTCAAACCATGTCCCAAAGGTCACCGGATCTGGTGTCATTTTAAAGAAGTGGTCCAGTTACACATTTGTGGGCTTATAACTTGGCTTCTGAATGTCCTAGAGGGATCAGGTTTGTTTTAGTGTACTCCAATAAACAGCACCTACAACCACACAAAGGAATGGAGTCATTAGCACTTATGGTTTGTTAATGGCACCCAGAATTATGTTGCACGAAGCACAATTTCACATCATTCTGGGTCCATTTGTGTGAAAACAAGGTCCAATCAGGCTGAAACGTTACAAGAAGGTAGAATCAATTGAGTTGTAAGTGATCTGAACGATTCATGATGATCGCACATTCCTATAGGGGGTAAAACCATGTCCCAAAGGTCACCGGGCCTGGTGTCACCTTAAAGAAGTAGTCCAGTTACACCTTTGTGGGCTTATAACTTGGCTTCTGAATGTCCTAGAGAGGTCAGGTTTGTTTTAGTGTACTCCAATCAACAGCCCCTACAACCACAAAAAGGAATGGAGTCAATAGCACTTATGGTTTGTAAATGGCACCCAGAATTATGTTGCACGAAGCACAATTTCACATCATTCTGGGTCCATTTGTGTGAAAACAAAGTCAAATCAGGCTTAAACGTTACAAGAAGGTAGAATCTATTGAGTTGTAAGTGATCTGAACGTTTCATGATGATCGCACATTCTTATAGGGGGTCAAACCATGTCCCATAGGTCACCGGATCTGGTGTCACTTTAAAGTGGTCCAGTTACACCTTTGTGGGCTTATAACTTGGCTTCTGAATATCCTAGAGAGGTAAGGTTTGTTTTAGAGTACTCCAATTAACAGCCCCCATTACCACAAAAAGGAATTGAGTCATTAGCACTTATGGTTTTTAAATGGCACCCAGAATTATGTTGCACGAAGCACAATTTCACATCATTCTGGGTCCATTTCTCATAAAAAAGCTTCAATCAGGCTGAAACGTCACAGAAAAGTAGAATCTATTGAGTTGTAAATGATTCCTGTGTTTCATGATGATAGCACATTCCTAAGGGTGTCAAATCAGGTCATAAAGGTCACCGAATCACTTGTTCCTTAAAGGCGGGGTTCCAAACACACCTTTGGGGGCTTACAACTTGGCTTCTGAATGTTTCAGAGAGGTCAGGTTTGTTTTAGTGTACTCCAATCAACAGCCCCTATTGCCCCAAAAAGGAATGGAGTCATTAGCTCTTATGGTTTTTAAATGACACCCAGAATTATGTTGCACGAAGCACAATTTCACATCATTCTGGGTCCATTTGTGTGAAAACAAGGTCTAATCAGGCTGAAACGCTACAGGAAGGTAGAATCTATTGAGTTGTAAGTGATCTGAACGTTTCATGATGATCGCACATTCCTAAGGGGGTCAAACCATGTCCCAAAGGTCACCGGATCTGGTGTCACTTTAAAGAAGTAGTCCAGTTACACATTTGTGGGCTTATAACCTGGCTTCTGAATGTCCTAGAGAGATCAGGTTTGTTTTAGTGTACTCCAATCAACAGCCCCTACAACCACAAAAAGGAATGGAGTCTTTAGCACTTATGGTTTGTAAATGGCACCCAGAATTATGTTGCTCGAAGCACAATTTCACATCATTCTGGGTTCATTTGTGTGAAAACAAGAACCAATCAGGCTGAAACGTTACAGGAAGGTAGAATCTATTGAGTTGTAAGTGATCTGAACGTTTCATGATGATAGCACTTTCCTAAGGGGGTCAAACCATGTCCCAAACGTCACCGGATCTGGTGTCAATTTAAATAAGTAGTCCAGTTACACATTTGTGGGCTTATAACTTGGCTTCTGAATGTCCTAGAGAGATCAGGGTTATTTTAGTGTACTCCAATTAACAGCCCCTACAACCACAAAAAGGAATGGAGTCATTAGCACTTATGGTTTGTAAATGGCACCCAGAATTATGTTGCACGAAGCACAATTTCACATCATTCTGGGTCCATTTGTGTCAAAACAAGGTCCAATCAGGCTGAAACGTTACAAGAAGGTAGAATCTATTGAGTTGTAAGTGATCTGAACGTTTCATGATAATCACACATTCCTATAGGGGGTCAAACCATGTCCCAAAGGTCACCGGGCCTGGTGTCACTTTAAAGAAGTAGTCCAGTTACACATTTGTGGGCTTATAACTTGGCTTCTGAATATCCTAGAGAGGTCAGGTTTGTTTTAGAGTACTCCAATCATCAGCCCCTACAACCTTAAAAAGAAATGGAGTCATTAGCACTTATGGTTTGTAAATGGCACCCAGAATTATGTTGCACGAAGCACAATTTCACATCATTCTGGGTCCATTTGTGTGAAAACAAGGTCCAATCAGGCTGAAACGTTACAAGAAGGTAGAATCTATTGAGTTGTAAGTGATATGAACGTTTCATGATGATTACACATTCCTATAGGGGGTCAAACCATGTCCCAAAGGTCACCGGGCCTGGTGTCACTTTAAAGAAGTAGTCCAGTTACACCTTTGTGGGCTTATAACTTGGCTTCTGAAGATCCTAGAGAGGTCAGGTTTGTTTTAGAGTACTCCAGTTAACAGCCCCCATTACCACAAAAAGGAATGGAGTCATTAGCACTTATGGTTTTTAAATGGCACCCAGAATTATGTTGCACGAAGCACAATTTCACATCATTCTGGGTTCATTTGTGTGAAAACAAGGTCCAATCAGGCTGAAACGTTACAGGAAGGTAGAATCTATTGAGTTGTAAGTGATCTGAACGTGTCATGATGATAGCACTTTCCTAAGGGGGTCAAACCGTGTCCAAAACGTCACCGGATCTGGCGTCAATTTAAAGAAGTAGTCCAGTTACACATTTGTGGGCTTATAACTTGGCTTCTGAATGCCCTAGAGAGATCAGGTTTGTTTTAGTGTACTCCAATCAATAGCCCCTACAACCACAAAAAGGAATGGAGTCATTAGCACTTATGGTTTGTAAATGGCACCCAGAATTATGTTGCACGAAGCACAATTTCACATCATTCTGGGTCCATTTGTGTGAAAACAAAGTCCAATCAGGCTTAAACGTTACAAGAAGGTAGAATCTATTGAGTTGTAAGTGATCTGAACGTTTCATGATGATCGCACATTCCTATAGGGGGTCAAACCATGTCCCAAAGGTCACCGGGCCTGGTGTCACTTTAAAGTGGTCCAGTTACACCTTTGTGGGCTTATAACTTGGCTTCTGAATATCCTAGAGAGGTAAGGTTTGTTTTAGAGTACTCCAATTAACAGCCCCCATTACCACAAAAAGGAATTGAGTCATTAGCACTTATGGTTTTTAAATGGCACCCAGAATTATGTTGCACGAAGCACAATTTCACATCATTCTGGGTCCATTTCTCATAAAAAAGCTTCAATCAGGCTGAAACGTCACAGAAAAGTAGAATCTATTGAGTTGTAAATGATTCCTGTGTTTCATGATGATAGCACATTCCTAAGGGTGTCAAATCAGGTCATAAAGGTCACCGAATCACTTGTTCCTTAAAGGCGGGGTTCCAAACACACCTTTGGGGGCTTACAACTTGGCTTCTGAATGTCTCAGAGAGGTCAGGTTTGTTTTAGGGTACTCCAATCAACAGCCCCTATTGCCCCAAAAAGGAATGGAGTCATTAGCTCTTATGGTTTTTAAATCACACCCAGAATTATGTTGCACGAAGCACAATTTCACATCATTCTGGGTCCATTTGTGTGAAAACAAGGTCTAATCAGGCTGAAACGCTACAGGAAGGTAGAATCTATTGAGTTGTAAGTCATCTGAACGTTTCATGATGATCGCACATTCCTAAGGGGGTCAAACCATGTCCCAAAGGTCACCGGATCTGGTGTCACTTTAAAGAAGTAGTCCAGTTACACATTTGTGGGCTTATAACCTGGCTTCTGAATGTCCTAGAGAGATCAGGTTTGTTTTAGTGTACTCCAATCAACAGCCCCTACAACCACAAAAAGGAATGGAGTCATTAGCACTTATGGTTTGTAAATGGCACCCAGAATTATGTTGCACGAAGCACAATTTCACATCATTCTGGGTTCATTTGTGTGAAAACAAGAACCAGTCAGGCTGAAACGTTACAGGAAGGTAGAATCTATTGAGTTGTAAGTGATCAGAACGTTTCATGATGATAGCACTTTCCTAAGGGGGTCAAACCATGTCCCAAACGTCACCGGATCTGGTGTCAATTTAAATAAGTAGTCCAGTTACACATTTGTGGGCTTATAACCTGGCTTCTGAATGTCCTAGAGAGATCAGGTTTGTTTTAGTGTACTCCAATCAACAGCCCCTACAACCACAAAAAGGAATGGAGTCATTAGCACTTATGGTTTGTAAATGGCACCCAGAATGATGTTGCACGAAGCACAATTTCACATCATTCTGGGTCCATTTGTGTCAAAACAAGGTCCAATCAGGCTGAAACGTTACAAGAAGGTAGAATCTATTGAGTTGTAAGTGATCTGAACGTTTCATGATAATCACACATTCCTATAGGGGGTCAAACCATGTCCCAAAGGTCACCGGGCCTGGTGTCACTTTAAAGAAGTAGTCCAGTTACACATTTGTGGGCTTATAACTTGGCTTCTGAATATCCTAGAGAGGTCAGGTTTGTTTTAGAGTACTCCAATCATCAGCCCCCATTACCCCAAAAAGGAATGGAGTCATTAGCACTTATGGCTTTTAAATGGCACCCAGAATTATGTTGCACGAAGCACAATTTCACATCATTCTGGGTTCATTTGTGTGAAAACAAGGTCCAATCAGGCTGAAACGTTACAGGAAGGTAGAATCTCCTGAGCTGTAAGTGATCTGAACGTTTCATGATAATCACACATTCCTATAGGGGGTCAAACCATGTCCCAAAGGTCACCGGGCCTGGTGTCACTTTAAAGAAGTAGTCCAGTTACACATTTGTGGGCTTATAACTTGGCTTCTGAATATCCTAGAGAGGTCAGGTTTGTTTTAGAGTACTCCAATCATCAGCCCCCATTACCCCCAAAAGGAATGGAGTCATTAGCACTTATGGTTTTTAAATGGCACCCAGAATTATGTTGCACGAAGCACAATTTCACATCATTCTGGGTTCATTTGTGTGAAAACAAGGTCCAATCAGATAGAAACGTTACAGGAAGGTAGAATCTATTGAGTTGTAAGTGATCTGAACGTTTCATGATGATAGCACTTTCCTAAGGGGGTCAAACCATGTCCCAAAGGTCACCGGATCTGGTGTCAATTTAAAGAAGTAGTCCAGTTACACATTTGTGGGCTTATAACTTGGCTTCTGAATGTCCTAGAGGGATCAGGGTTGTTTTAGTGTACTCCAATCAACAGCCCCTACAACCACAAAAAGGAATGGAGTCATTAGCACTTATGGTTTGTAAATGGCACCCAGAATTATGTTGCACGAAGCACAATTTCACATCATTCTGGGTCCATTTGTGTGAAAACAAGGTCCAATCAGGCTGAAATGTTACAAGAAGGTAGAATCTATTGAGTTGTAAGTGATATGAACGTTTCATGATGATTACACATTCCTATAGGGGGTCAAACCATGTCCCAAAGGTCACCGGGCCTGGTGTCACTTTAAAGAAGTAGTCCAGTTACACCTTTGTGGGCTTATAACTTGGCTTATGAATATCCTAGAGAGGTCAGGTTTGTTTTAGAGTACTCCAATCAACAGCCCCTACAACCACAAAAAGGAATGGAGTCATTAGCACTTATGGTTTTTAAATGGCACCCAGAATTATGTTGCACGAAGCACAATTTCACATCATTCTGGGTTCATTTGTGTGAAAACAAGGTCCAATCAGGCAGAAACGTTACAGGAAGGTAGAATCTATTGAGTTGTAAGTGATCTGAACATTTCATGATGATAGCACTTTCCTAAGGGGGTCAATCCATGTCCCAAAGGTCACCGGATCTGGTGTCAATGTAAAGAAGTAGTCCAGTTACACATTTGTGGGTTTATAACTTGGCTTCTGAATATCCTAGAGAGGTCAGGTTTGTTTTAATGTACTCCAATCAACAGTCCCTACAACCACAAAAAGGAATGGAGTCATTAGAACTTATGGTTTGTAAATGGCACCCAGAATTATGTTGCACGAAGCACAATTTCACATCCTTCTGGGTCCATTTGTGTGAAAACAAGGTCCAATCAGGCTGAAACTTTACAGGAAGGTAGAATCTATAGAGTTGTAAGTGATCTGAACGTTTCATGATGATCGCACATTCCTATAGGGGGTCAAACCATGTCCCAAAGGTCACCGGGCCTGGTGTCACTTTAAAGAAGTAGTCAAGTTACACCTTTGTGGGCTTATAACTTGGCTTCTGAATATCCTAGAGAGGTCAGGTTTGTTTTAATGTACTCCAATCAACAGCCCCTACAACCACAAAAAGGAATGGAGTCATTAGCACTTATGGTTTTTAAATGGCACCCAGAATTATGTTGCACGAAGCAAAATTTCACATCATTCTGGGTCCATTTGTGTGAAAACAAGGTCCAATCAGGCTGAAACGTTACAGGAAGGTAGAATCTCCTGAGCTGTAAGTGATCTGAACGTTTCATGATGATCGCACATTCCTATAGGGGGTAAAACCATGTCCCAAAGGTCACCGGGCCTGGTGTCACTTTAAAGAAGTAGTCCAGTTACACATTTGTGGGCTTATAACTTGGCTTCTGAATGTCCTAGAGAGATCAGGTTTGTTTTAGTGTACTCCAATTAACAGCCCCTACAACCACAAAAAGGAATGGAGTCATTAGCACTTATGGTTTGTAAATGGCACCCAGAATTATGTTGCACGAAGCACAATTTCACATCATTCTGGGTTCATTTGTGTGAAAACAAGGTCCAATCAGGCAGAAACGTTACAGGAAGGTAGAATCTATTGAGTTGTAAGTGATCTGAACGTTTCATGATGATAGCACTTTCCTAAGGGGGTCAAACCATGTCCCAAAGGTCACCGGATCTGGTGTCAATTTAAAGAAGTAGTCCAGTTACACATTTGTGGGCTTATAACTTGGCTTCTGAATGTCCTAGAGAGATCAGGGTTGTTTTAGTGTACTCCAATCAACAGCCCCTACAACCACAAAAAGGAATGGAGTCATTAGCACTTATGGTTTGTAAATGGCACACAGAATTATGTTGCACGAAGCACAATTTCACATCATTCTGGGTCCATTTGTGTGAAAACAAGGTCCAATCAGGCTGAAATGTTACAAGAAGGTAGAATCTATTGAGTTGTAAGTGATATGAACGTTTCATGATGATTACACATTCCTATAGGGGGTCAAACCATGTCCCAAAGGTCACCGGGCCTGGTGTCACTTTAAAGAAGTAGTCCAGTTACACCTTTGTGGGCTTATAACTTGGCTTCTGAATGTCCTAGAGAGATAAGGTTTGTTTTAGTATACTCCAATCAACAGCCCCTACAACCACAAAAAGGAATGGAGTCATTAGCACTTATGGTTTTTAAATGGCACCCAGAATTATGTTGCACGAAGCAAAATTTCACATCATTCTGGGTCCATTTGTGTGAAAACAAGGTCCAATCAGGCTGAAACGTTACAGGAAGGTAGAATCTCCTGAGCTGTAAGTGATCTGAACGTTTCATGATGATCGCACATTCCTATAGGGGGTAAAACCATGTCCCAAAGGTCACCGGGCCTGGTGTCACTTTAAAGAAGTAGTCCAGTTACACATTTGTGGGCTTATAACTTGGCTTCTGAATGTCCTAGAGAGATCAGGTTTGTTTTAGTGTACTCCAATTAACAGCCCCTACAACCACAAAAAGGAATGGAGTCATTAGCACTTATGGTTTGTAAATGGCACCCAGAATTATGTTGCACGAAGCACAATTTCACATCATTCTGGGTTCATTTGTGTGAAAACAAGGTCCAATCAGGCAGAAACGTTACAGGAAGGTAGAATCTATTGAGTTGTAAGTGATCTGAACGTTTCATGATGATAGCACTTTCCTAAGGGGGTCAAACCATGTCCCAAAGGTCACCGGATCTGGTGTCAATTTAAAGAAGTAGTCCAGTTACACATTTGTGGGCTTATAACTTGGCTTCTGAATGTCCTAGAGAGATCAGGGTTGTTTTAGTGTACTCCAATCAACAGCCCCTACAACCACAAAAAGGAATGGAGTCATTAGCACTTATGGTTTGTAAATGGCACACAGAATTATGTTGCACGAAGCACAATTTCACATCATTCTGGGTCCATTTGTGTGAAAACAAGGTCCAATCAGGCTGAAATGTTACAAGAAGGTAGAATCTATTGAGTTGTAAGTGATATGAACGTTTCATGATGATTACACATTCCTATAGGGGGTCAAACCATGTCCCAAAGGTCACCGGGCCTGGTGTCACTTTAAAGAAGTAGTCCAGTTACACCTTTGTGGGCTTATAACTTGGCTTCTGAATATCCTAGAGAGGTCAGGTTTGTTTTAGAGTACTCCAATCAACAGCCCCTACAACCACAAAAAGGAATGGAGTCATTAGCACTTATGGTTTTTAAATGGCACCCAGAATTATGTTGCACGAAGCACAATTTCACATCATTCTGGGTTCATTTGTGTGAAAACAAGGTCCAATCAGGCAGAAACGTTACAGGAAGGTAGAATCTATTGAGTTGTAAGTGATCTGAACATTTCATGATGATAGCACTTTCCTAAGGGGGTCAATCCATGTCCCAAAGGTCACCGGATCTGGTGTCAATTTAAAGAAGTAGTCCAGTTACACATTTGTGGGTTTATAACTTGGCTTCTGAATATCCTAGAGAGGTCAGGTTTGTTTTAATGTACTCCAATCAACAGTCCCTACAACCACCAAAAGGAATGGAGTCATTAGCACTTATGGTTTGTAAATGGCACCCAGAATTATGTTGCACGAAGCACAATTTCACATCCTTCTGGGTCCATTTGTGTGAAAACAAGGTCCAATCAGGCTGAAACGTTACAATAAGGTAGAAACTATTGAGTTGTAAGTGATCTGAACATTTCATGACGATCGCACATTCCTCTAGGGGGTCAAACCATGTCCCAATGGTCACAGGGCCTGGTGTCACTTTAAAGAAGTAGTCCAGTTACACCTTTGTGGGCTTATAACTTGGCTTCAGAATTTCCTAGAGAGATCAGGTTTGTTTTATTGTACTCCAATCAACAGCCCCTACACCACAAAAAGGAATAGAGTCATTAGCACTTATGGTTTTGAAATGGCACCCAGAATTATGTTGCACGAAGCACAATTTCACATCATTCTGGGTTCATTTGTGTGAAAACAAGGTCCAATCAGGCTGAAACTTTACAGGAAGGTAGAATCTATAGAGTTGTAAGTGATCTGAACGTTTCATGATGATCGCACATTCCTATAGGGGGTCAAACCATGTCCCAAAGGTCACCGGGCCTGGTGTCACTTTAAAGAAGTAGTCAAGTTACACCTTTGTGGGCTTATAACTTGGCTTCTGAATATCCTAGAGAGGTCAGGTTTGTTTTAATGTACTCCAATCAACAGCCCCTACAACCACAAAAAGGAATGGAGTCATTAGCACTTATGGTTTTTAAATGGCACCCAGAATTATGTTGCACGAAGCAAAATTTCACATCATTCTGGGTCCATTTGTGTGCAAACAAGGTCCAATCAGGCTGAAACGTTACAGGAAGGTAGAATCTCCTGAGCTGTAAGTGATCTGAACGTTTCATGATAATCACACATTCCTATAGGGGGTCAAACCATGTCCCAAAGCTCACCGGGCCTGGTGTCACTTTAAAGAAGTTGTCCAGTTACACATTTGTGGGCTTATAACTTGGCTTCTGAATATCCTAGAGAGGTCAGGTTTGTTTTAGAGTACTCCAGTCATCAGCCCCCATTACTCCAAAAAGGAATGGAGTCATTAGCACTTATGGTTTTTAAATGGCACCCAGAATTATGTTGCACGAAGCACAATTTCACATCATTCTGGGTTCATTTGTGTGAAAACAAGGTCCAATCAGGCAGAAACATTACAGGAAGGTAGAATCTATTGAGTTGTAAGTGATCTGAACGTTTCATGATGATAGCACTTTCCTAAGGGGGTCAAACCATGTCCCAAAGGTCACCGGATCTAGTGTCAATTTAAAGAAGTAGTCCAGTTACACATTTGTGGGCTTATAACTTGGCTTCTGAATGTCCTAGAGAGATCAGGGTGGTTTTAGTGTACTCCAATCAACAGCCCCTACAACCACAAAAAGGAATGGAGTCATTAGCACTTATGGTTTGTAAATGGCACCCAGAATTATGTTGCACGAAGCACAATTTCACATCATTCTGGGTCCATTTGTGTGAAAACAAGGTCCAATCAGGCTGAAATGTTACAAGAAGGTAGAATCTATTGAGTTGTAAGTGATATGAACGTTTCATGATGATTACACATTCCTATAGGGGGTCAAACCATGTCCCAAAGGTCACCGGGCCTGGTGTCACTTTAAAGAAGTAGTCCAGTTACACCTTTGTGGGCTTATAACTTGGCTTCTGAATATCCTAGAGAGGTCAGGTTTGTTTTAGAGTACTCCAATCAACAGCCCCTACAACCACAAAAAGGAATGGAGTCATTAGCACTTATGGTTTTTAAATGGCACCCAGAATTATGTTGCACGAAGCACAATTTCACATCATTCTGGGTTCATTTGTGTGAAAACAAGGTCCAATCAGGCAGAAACGTTACAGGAAGGTAGAATCTATTGAGTTGTAAGTGATCTGAACATTTCATGATGATAGCACTTTCCTAAGGGGGTCAATCCATGTCCCAAAGGTCACCGGATCTGGTGTCAATTTAAAGAAGTAGTCCAGTTACACATTTGTGGGTTCATAACTTGGCTTCTGAATATCCTAGAGAGGTCAGGTTTGTTTTAATGTACTCCAATAAACAGTCCCTACAACCACAAAAAGGAATGGAGTCATTAGCACTTATGGTTTGTAAATGGCACCCAGAATTATGTTGCACGAAGCACAATTTCACATCCTTCTGGGTCCATTTGTGTGAAAACAAGGTCCAATCAGGCTGAAATGTTACAATAAGGTAGAAACTATTGAGTTGTAAGTGATCTAAACATTTCATGACGATCGCACATTCCTCTAGGGGGTCAAGCCATGTCCCAAAGGTCACAGGGCCTGGTGTCACTTTAAAGAAGTAGTCCAGTTACACCTTAGTGGGCTTATAACTTGGCTTCAGAATTTCCTAGAGAGATCAGGTTTGTTTTATTGTACTCCAATCAACAGCCCCTACACCACAAAAAGGAATAGAGTCATTAGCACTTATGGTTTTGAAATGGCACCCAGAATTATGTTGCACGAAGCACAATTTCACATCATTCTGGGTTCATTTGTGTGAAAACAAGGTCCAATCAGGCTGAAACTTTACAGGAAGGTAGAATCTATAGAGTTGTAAGTGATCTGAACGTTTCATGATGATCGCACATTCCTATAAGGGGTCAAACCATGTCCCAAAGGTCACCGGGCCTGGTGTCACTTTAAAGAAGTAGTCAAGTTACACCTTTGTGGGCTTATAACTTGGCTTCTGAATATCCTAGAGAGGTCAGGTTTGTTTTAATGTACTCCAATCAACAGCCCCTACAACCACAAAAAGGAATGGAGTCATTAGCACTTATGGTTTTTAAATGGCACCCAGAATTATGTTGCACGAAGCAAAATTTCACATCATTCTGGGTCCATTTGTGTGAAAACAAGGCCCAATCAGGCTGAAACGTTACAGGAAGGTAGAATCTCCTGAGCTGTAAGTGATCTGAACGTTTCATGATGATCGCACATTCCTATAGGGGGTAAAACCATGTCCCAAAGGTCACCGGGCCTGGTGTCACTTTAAAGAAGTAGTCCAGTTACACATTTGTGGGCTTATAACTTGGCTTCTGAATGTCCTAGAGAGATCAGGTTTGTTTTAGTGTACTCCAATTAACAGCCCCTACAACCACAAAAAGGAATGGAGTCATTAGCACTTATGGTTTGTAAATGGCACCCAGAATTATGTTGCACGAAGCACAATTTCACATCATTCTGGGTTCATTTGTGTGAAAACAAGGTCCAATCAGGCTGAAACGTTACAGGAAGGTAGAATCTATTGAGTTGTAAATGATCTGAACGTTTCATGATGATCGCACATTCCTATAGGGGGTCAAACCATGTCCCAAAGGTCACCGGGCCTGGTGTCACTTTAAAGAGGTAGTCCAATTACACATTTGTGGGCTTATAACTTGGCTTTTGAATATCCTAGAGAGGTCAGGTTTGTTTTAGAGTACTCCAATTAACAGCCCCCATTACCCCAAAAAGGAATGGAGTCATTAGCAATTATGGTTTTTAAATGCCACCCGGAATTATGTTGCACGAAGCACAATTTCACATCATTCTGGGTTCATTTGTGTGAAAACAAGGTCCAATCAGGCTGAAACGTTATAGGAAGGTAGAATCTATTGAGTTGTAAGTGATCTGAACGTTTCATGATGATAGCACTTTTCTAAGGGGGTCAAACCATGTCCCAAACGTCACTGGATCTGGTGTCAATTTAAAGAAGTAGTCCAGTTACACAATTGTGGGCTTATAACTTGGCTTCTGAATGTCCTAGAGAGGTCAGGTTTGTTTTAGAGTACTCCAATTAACAGCCCCAATTACCACAAAAAGGAATGGAGTCATTAGCACTTATGGTTTGTAAATGGCACCCAGAATTATGTTGCACGAAGCACAATTTCACATCATTCTGGGTCCATTTGTGTGAAAACAGGGTCCAATCAGGCTGAAACGTTACAAGAAGGTAGAATCTATTGAGTTGGAAGTGATCTGAATGTTTCATGATGATCGCACATTCCTATAGGGGGTAAAACCATGTCCCAATGGTCACAGGGCCTGGTGTCACTTTAAAGAAGTAGTCCAGTTACACATTTGTGGGCTTATAACTTGGCTTCTGAATATCCTAGAGAGGTCAGGTTTGTTTTAGAGTACTCCAATTAACAGCCCCTACAACCACATTAGGAATGGAGTCATTAGCACCTATGGTTTTTAAATCGCACCCAGAATTATGTTGCACGAAGAACAATTTCACATCAATCTGGGTTCATTTGTGTGAAAACAAGGTCCAATCAGGCTGAAACGTTACAGGAAGGTAGAATCTATTGAGTTGTAAGTGATCTGAACGTTTCATGATGATAGCACTTTCCTAAGGGGGTCAAACCATGTCCCAAAGGTCACCAGATCTGGTGTCATTTTAAAGAAGTGGTCCAGTTACACATTTGTGGGCTTATAACTTGGCTTCTGAATGTCCTAGAGGGATCAGGTTTGTTTTAGTGTACTCCAATAAACAGCACCTACAACCACACAAAGGAATGGAGTCATTAGCACTTATGGTTTGTTAATGGCACCCAGAATTATGTTGCACGAAGCACAATTTCACATCATTCTGGGTCCATTTGTGTGAAAACAAGGTCCAATCAGGCTGAAACGTTACAAGAAGGTAGAATCAATTGAGTTGTAAGTGATCTGAACGATTCATGATGATCGCACATTCCTATAGGGGGTAAAACCATGTCCCAAAGGTCACCGGGCCTGGTGTCACCTTAAAGAAGTAGTCCAGTTACACCTTTGTGGGCTTATAACTTGGCTTCTGAATGTCCTAGAGAGGTCAGGTTTGTTTTAGTGTACTCCAATCAACAGCCCCTACAACCACAAAAAGGAATGGAGTCAATAGCACTTATGGTTTGTAAATGGCACCCAGAATTATGTTGCACGAAGCACAATTTCACATCATTCTGGGTCCATTTGTGTGAAAACTAAGTCCAATCAGGCTTAAACGTTACAAGAAGGTAGAATCTATTGAGTTGTAAGTGATCTGAACGTTTCATGATGATCGCACATTCCTATAGGGGGTCAAACCATGTCCCAAAGGTCACCGGGCCTGGTGTCACTTTAAAGTGGTCCAGTTACACCTTTGTGGGCTTATAACTTGGCTTCTGAATATCCTAGAGAGGTAAGGTTTGTTTTAGAGTACTCCAATTAACAGCCCCCATTACCACAAAAAGGAATTGAGTCATTAGCACTTATGGTTTTTAAATGGCACCCAGAATTATGTTGCACGAAGCACAATTTCACATCATTCTGGGTCCATTTCTCATAAAAAAGCTTCAATCAGGCTGAAATGTCACAGAAAAGTAGAATCTATTGAGTTGTAAATGATTCCTGTGTTTCATGATGATAGCACATTCCTAAGGGTGTCAAATCAGGTCATAAAGGTCACCGAATCACTTGTTCCTTAAAGGCGGGGTTCCAAACACACCTTTGGGGGCTTACAACTTGGCTTCTGAATGTCTCAGAGAGGTCAGGTTTGTTTTAGGGTACTCCAATCAACAGCCCCTATTGCCCCAAAAAGGAATGGAGTCATTAGCTCTTATGGTTTTTAAATGACACCCAGAATTATGTTGCACGAAGCACAATTTCACATCATTCTGGGTCCATTTGTGTGAAAACAAGGTCTAATCAGGCTGAAACGCTACAGGAAGGTAGAATCTATTGAGTTGTAAGTGATCTGAACGTTTCATGATGATCGCACATTCCTAAGGGGGTCAAACCATGTCCCAAAGGTCACCGGATCTGGTGTCAATTTAAATAAGTAGTCCAGTTACACATTTGTGGGCTTATAACTTGGCTTCTGAATGTCCTAGAGAGATCAGGGTTATTTTAGTGTACTCCAATTAACAGCCCCTACAACCACAAAAAGGAATGGAGTCATTAGCACTTATGGTTTGTAAATGGCACCCAGAATTATGTTGCACGAAGCACAATTTCACATCATTCTGGGTCCATTTGTGTCAAAACAAGGTCCAATCAGGCTGAAACGTTACAAGAAGGTAGAATCTATTGAGTTGTAAGTGATCTGAACGTTTCATTATAATCACACATTCCTATAGGGGGTCAAACCATGTCCCAAAGGTCACCGGGCCTGGTGTCACTTTAAAGAAGTAGTCCAGTTACACATTTGTGGGCTTATAACTTGACTTCTGAATATCCTAGAGAGGTCAGGTTTGTTTTAGAGTACTCCAATCATCAGCCCCTACAACCTCAAAAAGAAATGGAGTCATTAGCACTTATGGTTTGTAAATGGCACCCAGAATTATGTTGCACGAAGCACAATTTCACATCATTCTGGGTCCATTTGTGTGAAAACAAGGTCCAATCAGGCTGAAATGTTACAAGAAGGTAGAATCTATTGAGTTGTAAGTGATATGAACGTTTCATGATGATTACACATTCCTATAGGGGGTCAAACCATGTCCCAAAGGTCACCGGGCCTGGTGTCACTTTAAAGAAGTAGTCCAGTTACACCTTTGTGGGCTTATAACTTGGCTTCTGAATATCCTAGAGAGGTCAGGTTTGTTTTAGAGTACTCCAATCAACAGCCCCTACAACCACAAAAAGGAATGGAGTCATTAGCACTTATGGTTTTTAAATGGCACCCAGAATTATGTTGCACGAAGCACAATTTCACATCATTCTGGGTTCATTTGTGTGAAAACAAGGTCCAATCAGGCAGAAACGTTACAGGAAGGTAGAATCTATTGAGTTGTAAGTGATCTGAACATTTCATGATGATAGCACTTTCCTAAGGGGGTCAATCCATGTCCCAAAGGTCACCGGATCTGGTGTCAATTTAAAGAAGTAGTCCAGTTACACATTTGTGGGTTTATAACTTGGCTTCTGAATATCCTAGAGAGGTCAGGTTTGTTTTAATGTACTCCAATCAACAGTCCCTACAACCACCAAAAGGAATGGAGTCATTAGCACTTATGGTTTGTAAATGGCACCCAGAATTATGTTGCACGAAGCACAATTTCACATCCTTCTGGGTCCATTTGTGTGAAAACAAGGTCCAATCAGGCTGAAACGTTACAATAAGGTAGAAACTATTGAGTTGTAAGTGATCTGAACATTTCATGACGATCGCACATTCCTCTAGGGGGTCAAACCATGTCCCAATGGTCACAGGGCCTGGTGTCACTTTAAAGAAGTAGTCCAGTTACACCTTTGTGGGCTTATAACTTGGCTTCAGAATTTCCTAGAGAGATCAGGTTTGTTTTATTGTACTCCAATCAACAGCCCCTACACCACAAAAAGGAATAGAGTCATTAGCACTTATGGTTTTGAAATGGCACCCAGAATTATGTTGCACGAAGCACAATTTCACATCATTCTGGGTTCATTTGTGTGAAAACAAGGTCCAATCAGGCTGAAACTTTACAGGAAGGTAGAATCTATAGAGTTGTAAGTGATCTGAACGTTTCATGATGATCGCACATTCCAATAGGGGGTCAAACCATGTCCCAAAGGTCACCGGGCCTGGTGTCACTTTAAAGAAGTAGTCAAGTTACACCTTTGTGGGCTTATAACTTGGCTTCTGAATATCCTAGAGAGGTCAGGTTTGTTTTAATGTACTCCAATCAACAGCCCCTACAACCACAAAAAGGAATGGAGTCATTAGCACTTATGGTTTTTAAATGGCACCCAGAATTATGTTGCACGAAGCAAAATTTCACATCATTCTGGGTCCATTTGTGTGAAAACAAGGTCCAATCAGGCTGAAACGTTACAGGAAGGTAGAATCTCCTGAGCTGTAAGTGATCTGAACGTTTCATGATAATCACACATTCCTATAGGGGGTCAAACCATGTCCCAAAGGTCACCGGGCCTGGTGTCACTTTAAAGAAGTAGTCCAGTTACACATTTGTGGGCTTATAACTTGGCTTCTGAATGTCCTAGAGAGATCAGGGTTGTTTTAGTGTACTCCAATCAACAGCCCCTACAACCACAAAAAGGAATGGAGTCATTAGCACTTATGGTTTGTAAATGGCACCCAGAATTATGTTGCACGAAGCACAATTTCACATCATTCTGGGTCCATTTGTGTGAAAACAAGGTCCAATCAGGCTGAAATGTTACAAGAAGGTAGAATCTATTGAGTTGTAAGTGATATGAACGTTTCATGATGATTACACATTCCTATAGGGGGTCAAACCATGTCCCAAAGGTCACCGGGCCTGGTGTCACTTTAAAGAAGTAGTCCAGTTACACCTTTGTGGGCTTATAACTTGGCTTCTGAATATCCTAGAGAGGTCAGGTTTGTTTTAGAGTACTCCAATCAACAGCCCCTACAACCACAAAAAGGAATGGAGTCATTAGCACTTATGGTTTTTAAATGGCACCCAGAATTATGTTGCACGAAGCACAATTTCACATCATTCTGGGTTCATTTGTGTGAAAACAAGGTCCAATCAGGCAGAAACGTTACAGGAAGGTAGAATCTATTGAGTTGTAAGTGATCTGAACATTTCATGATGATAGCACTTTCCTAAGGGGGTCAATCCATGTCCCAAAGGTCACCGGATCTGGTGTCAATTTAAAGAAGTAGTCCAGTTACACATTTGTGGGTTTATAACTTGGCTTCTGAATATCCTAGAGAGGTCAGGTTTGTTTTAATGTACTCCAATCAACAGTCCCTACAACCACAAAAAGGAATGGAGTCATTAGCACTTATGGTTTGTAAATGGCACCCAGAATTATGTTGCACGAAGCACAATTTCACATCCTTCTGGGTCCATTTGTGTGAAAACAAGGTCCAATCAGGCTGAAATGTTACAATAAGGTAGAAACTATTGAGTTGTAAGTGATCTAAACATTTCATGACGATCGCACATTCCTCTAGGGGGTCAAGCCATGTCCCAAAGGTCACAGGGCCTGGTGTCACTTTAAAGAAGTAGTCCAGTTACACCTTTGTGGGCTTATAACTTGGCTTCAGAATTTCCTAGAGAGATCAGGTTTGTTTTATTGTACTCCAATCAACAGCCCCTACACCACAAAAAGGAATAGAGTCATTAGCACTTATGGTTTTGAAATGGCACCCAGAATTATGTTGCACGAAGCACAATTTCACATCATTCTGGGTTCATTTGTGTGAAAACAAGGTCCAATCAGGCTGAAACTTTACAGGAAGGTAGAATCTATAGAGTTGTAAGTGATCTGAACGTTTCATGATGATCGCACATTCCTATAGGGGGTCAAACCATGTCCCAAAGGTCACCGGGCCTGGTGTCACTTTAAAGAAGTAGTCAAGTTACACCTTTGTGGGCTTATAACTTGGCTTCTGAATATCCTAGAGAGGTCAGGTTTGTTTTAATGTACTCCAATCAACAGCCCCTACAACCACAAAAAGGAATGGAGTCATTAGCACTTATGGTTTTTAAATGGCACCCAGAATTATGTTGCACGAAGCAAAATTTCACATCATTCTGGGTCCATTTGTGTGAAAACAAGGTCCAATCAGGCTGAAACGTTACAGGAAGGTAGAATCTCCTGAGCTGTAAGTGATCTGAACGTTTCATGATGATCGCACATTCCTATAGGGGGTAAAACCATGTCCCAAAGGTCACCGGGCCTGGTGTCACGTTAAAGAAGTAGTCCAGTTACACATTTGTGGGCTTATAACTTGGCTTCTGAATGTCCTAGAGAGATCAGGTTTGTTTTAGTGTACTCCAATTAACAGCCCCTACAACCACAAAAAGGAATGGAGTCATTAGCACTTATGGTTTGTAAATGGCACCCAGAATTATGTTGCACGAAGCACAATTTCACATCATTCTGGGTTCATTTGTGTGAAAACAAGGTCCAATCAGGCTGAAACGTTACAGGAAGGTAGAATCTATTGAGTTGTAAATGATCTGAACGTTTCATGATGATCGCACATTCCTATAGGGGGTCAAACCATGTCCCAAAGGTCACCGGGCCTGGTGTCACTTTAAAGAAGTAGTCCAATTACACATTTGTGGGCTTATAACTTGGCTTTTGAATATCCTAGAGAGGTCAGGTTTGTTTTAGAGTACTCCAATTAACAGCCCCCATTACCCCAAAAAGGAATGGAGTCATTAGCAATTATGGTTTTTAAATGCCACCCGGAATTATGTTGCACGAAGCACAATTTCACATCATTCTGGGTTCATTTGTGTGAAAACAAGGTCCAATCAGGCTGAAACGTTATAGGAAGGTAGAATCTATTGAGTTGTAAGTGATCTGAATGTTTCATGATGATAGCACTTTTCTAAGGGGGTCAAACCATGTCCCAAACGTCACTGGATCTGGTGTCAATTTAAAGAAGTAGTCCAGTTACACAATTGTGGGCTTATAACTTGGCTTCTGAATGTCCTTGAGAGGTCAGGTTTGTTTTAGAGTACTCCAATTAACAGCCCCCATTACCACAAAAAGGAATGGAGTCATTAGCACTTATGGTTTGTAAATGGCACCCAGAATTATGTTGCACGAAGCACAATTTCACATCATTCTGGGTCCATTTGTGTGAAAACAGGGTCCAATCAGGCTGAAACGTTACAAGAAGGTAGAATCTATTGAGTTGGAAGTGATCTGAATGTTTCATGATGATCGCACATTCCTATAGGGGGTAAAACCATGTCCCAATGGTCACAGGGCCTGGTGTCACTTTAAAGAAGTAGTCCAGTTACACATTTGTGGGCTTATAACTTGGCTTCTGAATGTCCTAGAGAGGTCAGGTTTGTTTTAGAGTACTCCAATTAACAGCCCCTACAACCACATTAGGAATGGAGTCATTAGCACTTATGGTTTTTAAATCGCACCCAGAATTATGTTGCACGAAGAACAATTTCACATCAATCTGGGTTCATTTGTGTGAAAACAAGGTCCAATCAGGCTGAAACGTTACAGGAAGGTAGAATCTATTGAGTTGTAAGTGATCTGAACGTTTCATGATGATAGCACTTTCCTAAGGGGGTCAAACCATGTCCCAAAGGTCACCAGATCTGGTGTCATTTTAAAGAAGTGGTCCAGTTACACATTTGTGGGCTTATAACTTGGCTTCTGAATGTCCTAGAGGGATCAGGTTTGTTTTAGTGTACTCCAATAAACAGCACCTACAACCACACAAAGGAATGGAGTCATTAGCACTTATGGTTTGTTAATGGCACCCAGAATTATGTTGCACGAAGCACAATTTCACATCATTCTGGGTCCATTTGTGTGAAAACAAGGTCCAATCAGGCTGAAACGTTACAAGAAGGTAGAATCAATTGAGTTGTAAGTGATCTGAACGATTCATGATGATCGCACATTCCTATAGGGGGTAAAACCATGTCCCAAAGGTCACCGGGCCTGCTGTCACCTTAAAGAAGTAGTCCAGTTACACCTTTGTGGGCTTATAACTTGGCTTCTGAATGTCCTAGAGAGGTCAGGTTTGTTTTAGTGTACTCCAATCAACAGCCCCTACAACCACAAAAAGGAATGGAGTCAATAGCACTTATGGTTTGTAAATGGCACCCAGAATTATGTTGCACGAAGCACAATTTCACATCATTCTGGGTCCATTTGTGTGAAAACAAAGTCCAATCAGGCTTAAACGTTACAAGAAGGTAGAAT
Source organism: Nothobranchius furzeri (assembly GCF_043380555.1). Classification (NCBI taxonomy): domain Eukaryota; kingdom Metazoa; phylum Chordata; class Actinopteri; order Cyprinodontiformes; family Nothobranchiidae; genus Nothobranchius; species Nothobranchius furzeri. The sequence continues at coordinate 13,125,191 of NC_091748.1, read as the reverse complement.
CTATTGAGTTGTAAGTGATCTGAACGTTTCATGATGATCGCACATTCCTATAAGGGGTCAAACCATGTCCCAAAGGTCACCGGGCCTGGTGTCACTTTAAAGTGGTCCAGTTACACCTTTGTGGGCTTATAACTTGGCTTCTGAATATCCTAGAGAGGTAAGGTTTGTTTTAGAGTACTCCAATTAACAGCCCCCATTACCACAAAAAGGAATTGAGTCATTAGCACTTATGGTTTTTAAATGGCACCCAGAATTATGTTGCACGAAGCACAATTTCACATCATTCTGGGTCCATTTCTCATAAAAAAGCTTCAATCAGGCTGAAATGTCACAGAAAAGTAGAATCTATTGAGTTGTAAATGATTCCTGTGTTTCATGATGATAGCACATTCCTAAGGGTGTCAAATCAGGTCATAAAGGTCACCGAATCACTTGTTCCTTAAAGGCGGGGTTCCAAACACACCTTTGGGGGCTTACAACTTGGCTTCTGAATGTCTCAGAGAGGTCAGGTTTGTTTTAGGGTACTCCAATCAACAGCCCCTATTGCCCCAAAAAGGAATGGAGTCATTAGCTCTTATGGTTTTTAAATGACACCCAGAATTATGTTGCACGAAGCACAATTTCACATCATTCTGGGTCCATTTGTGTGAAAACAAGGTCTAATCAGGCTGAAACGCTACAGGAAGGTAGAATCTATTGAGTTGTAAGTGATCTGAACGTTTCATGATGATCGCACATTCCTAAGGGGGTCAAACCATGTCCCAAAGGTCACCGGATCTGGTGTCACTTTAAAGAAGTAGTCCAGTTACACATTTGTGGGCTTATAACCTGGCTTCTGAATGTCCTAGAGAGATCAGGTTTGTTTTAGTGTACTCCAATCAACAGCCCCTACAACCACAAAAAGGAATGGAGTCATTAGCACTTATGGTTTGTAAATAGCACCCAGAATTATGTTGCACGAAGCACAATTTCACATCATTCTGGGTTCATTTGTGTGAAAACAAGAACCAATCAGGCTGAAACGTTACAGGAAGGTAGAATCTATTGAGTTGTAAGTGATCAGAACGTTTCATGATGATAGCACTTTCCTAAGGGGGTCAAACCATGTCCCAAACGTCACCGGATCTGGTGTCAATTTAAATAAGTAGTCCAGTTACACATTTGTGGGCTTATAACTTGGCTTCTGAATGTCCTAGAGAGATCAGGGTTATTTTAGTGTACTCCAATTAACAGCCCCTACAACCACAAAAAGGAATGGAGTCATTAGCACTTATGGTTTGTAAATGGCACCCAGAATTATGTTGCACGAAGCACAATTTCACATCATTCTGGGTCCATTTGTGTCAAAACAAGGTCCAATCAGGCTGAAACGTTACAAGAAGGTAGAATCTATTGAGTTGTAAGTGATCTGAACGTTTCATTATAATCACACATTCCTATAGGGGGTCAAACCATGTCCCAAAGGTCACCGGGCCTGGTGTCACTTTAAAGAAGTAGTCCAGTTACACATTTGTGGGCTTATAACTTGACTTCTGAATATCCTAGAGAGGTCAGGTTTGTTTTAGAGTACTCCAATCATCAGCCCCTACAACCTCAAAAAGAAATGGAGTCATTAGCACTTATGGTTTGTAAATGGCACCCAGAATTATGTTGCACGAAGCACAATTTCACATCATTCTGGGTCCATTTGTGTGAAAACAAGGTCCAATCAGGCTGAAATGTTACAGGAACGTAGAATCTATTGAGTTGTAAGTGATCTGAACGTTTCATGATGATAGCACTTTCCTAAGGGGGTCAAACCATGTCCCAAAGGTCACCGGATCTGGTGTCAATTTAAAGAAGTATTCCAGTTACACATTTGTGGGCTTATAACTTGGCTTCTGAATATCCTAGAGAGGTCAGGTTTGTTTTAGAGTACTCCAATTAACAGCCCCCATTACCCCAAAAAGGAATGGAGTCATTAGCACTTATGGTTTTTAAATGGCACCCAGAATTATGTTGCACGAAGCACAATTTCACATCATTCTGGGTTCATTTTTGTGAAAACAAGGTCCAATCAGGCTGAAACGTTACAGGAAGGTAGAATCTATTGAGTTGTAAGTGATCTGAACGTTTCATGATGATAGCACTTTCCTAAGGGGGTCAAACCATGTCCCAAAGGTCACCGGATCTGGTGTCAATTTAAAGAAGTATTCCAGTTACACATTTGTGGGCTTATAACTTGGCTTCTGAATATCCTAGAGAGGTCAGGTTTGTTTTAGAGTACTCCAATTAACAGCCCCCATTACCCCAAAAAGGAATGGAGTCATTAGCACTTATGGTTTTTAAATGGCACCCAGAATTATGTTGCACGAAGCACAATTTCACATCATTCTGGGTTCATTTTTGTGAAAACAAGGTCCAATCAGGCTGAAACGTTACAGGAAGGTAGAATCTATTGAGTTGTAAGTGATCTGAACGTTTCATGATGATAGCACTTTCCTAAGGGGGTCAAACCATGTCCCAAAGGTCACCGGATCTGGTGTCAATTTAAAGAAGTAGTCCAGTTACACATTTGTGGGCTTATAACTTGGCTTCTGAATGTCCTAGAGAGATCAGGGTTGTTTTAGTGTACTCCAATCAACAGCCCCTACAACCACAAAAAGGAATGGAGTCATTAGCACTTATGGTTTGTAAATGGCACCCAGAATTATGTTGCACGAAGCACAATTTCACATCATTCTGGGTCCATTTGTGTGAAAACAAGGTCCAATCAGGCTGAAACGTTACAGGAAGGTAGAATCTATTGAGTTGTAAGTGATATGAACGTTTCATGATGATTACACATTCCTATAGGGGGTCAAACCATGTCCCAAAGGTCACCGGGCCTGGTGTCACTTTAAAGAAGTAGTCCAGTTACACCTTTGTGGGCTTATAACTTGGCTTCTGAATATCCTAGAGAGGTCAGGTTTGTTTTAGAGTACTCCAATTAACAGCCCTCATTACCACAAAAAGGAATGGAGTCATTAGCACTTATGGTTTTTAAATGGCACCCAGAATTATGTTGCACGAAGCACAATTTCACATCATTCTGGGTTCATTTGTGTGAAAACAAGGTCCAATCAGGCTGAAACGTTACAGGAAGGTAGAATCTATTGAGTTGTAAGTGATCTGAACGTGTCATGATGATAGCACTTTCCTAAGGGGGTCAAACCATGTCCAAAACGTCACCGGATCTGGCGTCAATTTAAAGAAGTAGTCCAGTTACACATTTGTGGGCTTATAACTTGGCTTCTGAATGTCCTAGAGAGATCAGGTTTGTTTTAGTGTACTCCAATCAATAGCCCCTACAACCACAAAAAGGAATGGAGTCATTAGCACTTATGGTTTGTAAATGGCACCCAGAATTATGTTGCACGAAGCACAATTTCACATCATTCTGGGTCCATTTGTGTGAAAACAAGGTCCAATCAGGCTGAAACGTTACAAGAAGGTAGAATCTATTGAGTTGTAAGTGATCTGAACGTTTCATGATGATCGCACATTCCTATAGGGGGTCAAACCATGTCCCAAAGATCACCGGGCCTGGTGTCACTTTAAAGAAGTAGTCCAGTTACACATTTGTGGGCTTATAACTTGGCTTTTGAATGTCCTAGAGAGGTCAGGTTTGTTTTAGGGTACTCCAATCAACAGCCCCTATTGCCCCAAAAAGGAATGGAGTCATTAGCACTTATGGTTTGTAAATGGCACCCAGAATTATGTTGCACGAAGCACAATTTCACATCATTCTGGGTTCATTTGTGTGAAAACAAGAACCAATCAGGCTGAAACGTTACAGGAAGGTAGAATCTATTGAGTTGTAAGTGGTCAGAACGTTTCATGATGATAGCACTTTCCTAAGGGGGTCAAACCATGTCCCAAACGTCACCGGATCTGGTGTCAATTTAAATAAGTAGTCCAGTTACACATTTGTGGGCTTATAACTTGGCTTCTGAATGTCCTAGAGAGATCAGGGTTGTTTTAGTGTACTCCAATCAACAGCCCCTAAAACCACAAAAAGGAATGGAGTCATTAGCACTTATGGTTTGTAAATGGCACCCAGAATTATGTTGCACGAAGCACAATTTCACATCATTCTGGGTCCATTTGTGTCAAAACAAGGTCCAGTCAGGCTGAAACGTTACAAGAAGGTAGAATCTATTGAATTGTAAGTGATCTGAATGTTTCATGATAATCACACATTCCTATAGGGGGTCAAACCATGTCCCAAAGGTCACCGGGCCTGGTGTCACTTTAAAGAAGTAGTCCAGTTACACATTTGTGGGCTTATAACTTGGCTTCTGAATATCCTAGAGAGGTCAGGTTTGTTTTAGAGTACTCCAATCATCAGCCCCTACAACCACAAAAAGAAATGGAGTCATTAGCACTTATGGTTTTTAAATGGCACCCAGAATTATGTTGCACGAAGCACAATTTCACATCATTCTGGGTCCATTTGTGTGAAAACAAGGTCCAATCAGGCTGAAATGTTACAGGAAGGTAGAATCTATTGAGTTGTAAGTGATCTGAACGTTTCATGATAATTGCACTTTCCTAAGGGGGTCAAACCATGTCCCAAAGGTCACCGGATCTGGTGTCAATTTAAAGAAGTAGTCCAGTTACACATTTGTGGGCTTATAACTTGGCTTCTGAATGTCCTAGAGAGATCAGGGTTGTTTTAGTGTACTCCAATCAACAGCCCCTACAACCACAAAAAGGAATGGAGTCATTAGCACTTATGGTTTGTAAATGGCACCCAGAATTATGTTGCACGAAGCACAATTTCACATCATTCTGGGTCCATTTGTGTCAAAACAAGGTCCAATCAGGCTGAAACGTTACAAGAAGGTAGAATCTATTGAGTTGTAAGTGATCTGAACGTTTCATGATAATCACACATTCCTATAGGGGGTCAAACCATGTCCCAAAGGTCACCGGGCCTGGTGTCACTTTAAAGAAGTAGTCCAGTTACACATTTGTGGGCTTATAACTTGGCTTCTGAATATCCTAGAGAGGTCAGGTTTGTTTTAGAGTACTCCAATTAACAGCCCCCATTACCCCAAAAAGGAATGGAGTCATTACCACTTATGGTTTTTAAATGGCACCCAGAATTATGTTGCACGAAGCACAATTTCACATCATTCTGGGTTCATTTGTGTGAAAACAAGGTCCAATCAGGCAGAAACGTTACAGGAAGGTAGAATCTATTGAGTTGTAAGTGATCTGAACGTTTCATGATGATAGCACTTTCCTAAGGGGGTCAAACCATGTCCCAAAGGTCACCGGATCTGGTGTCAATTTAAAGTAGTCCAGTTACACATTTGTGGGCTTATAACTTGGCTTCTGAATGTCCTAGAGAGATCAGGGTTGTTTTAGTGTACTCCAATCAACAGCCCCTACAACCACAAAAAGGAATGGAGTCATTAGCACTTATGGTTTGTAAATGGCACCCAGAATTATGTTGCACGAAGCACAATTTCACATCATTCTGGGTCCATTTGTGTGAAAACAAGGTCCAATCAGGCTGAAACGTTACAAGAAGGTAGAATCTATTGAGTTGGAAGTGATCTGAATGTTTCATGATGATCGCACACTCCTATAGGGGGTAAAACCATGTCCCAATGGTCACAGGGCCTGGTGTCACTTTAAAGAAGTAGTCCAGTTACACATTTGTGGGCTTATAACTTGGCTTCTGAATGTCCTAGAGAGGTCAGGTTTGTTTTAGAGTACTCCAATTAACAGCCCCTACAACCACAAAAAGGAATGGAGTCATTAGCACTTATGGTTTTTAAATCGCACCCAGAATTATGTTGCACGAAGAACAATTTCACATCATTCTGGGTCCATTTGTGTCAAAACAAGGTCCAATCAGGCTGAAACGTTACAAGAAGGTAGAATCTATTGAGTTGTAAGTGATCTGAATGTTTCATGATAATCACACATTCCTATAGGGGGTCAAACCATGTCCCAAAGGTCACCGGGCCTGGTGTCACTTTAAAGAAGTAGTCCAGTTACACATTTGTGGGCTTATAACTTGGCTTCTGAATATCCTAGAGAGGTCAGGTTTGTTTTAGAGTACTCCAATGATCAGCCCCTACAACCACAAAAAGAAATGGAGTCATTAGCACTTATGGTTTTTAAATGGCACCCAGAATTATGTTGCACGAAGCACAATTTCACATCATTCTGGGTCCATTTGTGTGAAAACAAGGTCCAATCAGGCTGAAATGTTACAGGAAGGTAGAATCTATTGAGTTGTAAGTGATCTGAACGTTTCATGATAATTGCACTTTCCTAAGGGGGTCAAACCATGTCCCAAAGGTCACCGGATCTGGTGTCAATTTAAAGAAGTAGTCCAGTTACACATTTGTGGGCTTATAACTTGGCTTCTGAATGTCCTAGAGAGATCAGGGTTGTTTTAGTGTACTCCAATCAACAGCCCCTACAACCACAAAAAGGAATGGAGTCATTAGCACTTATGGTTTGTAAATGGCACCCAGAATTATGTTGCACGAAGAACAATTTCACATCATTCTGGGTCCATTTGTGTGAAAACAGGGTCCAATCAGGCTGAAACGTTACAAGAAGGTAGAATCTATTGAGTTGGAAGTGATCTGAATGTTTCATGATGATCGCACACTCCTATAGGGGGTAAAACCATGTCCCAATGGTCACAGGGCCTGGTGTCACTTTAAAGAAGTAGTCCAGTTACACATTTGTGGGCTTATAACTTGGCTTCTGAATGTCCTAGAGAGGTCAGGTTTGTTTTAGAGTACTCCAATTAACAGCCCCTACAACCACAAAAAGGAATGGAGTCATTAGCACTTATGGTTTTTAAATCGCACCCAGAATTATGTTGCACGAAGCACAATTTCACATCATTCTGGGTCCATTTGTGTCAAAACAAGGTCCAATCAGGCTGAAACGTTACAAGAAGGTAGAATCTATTGAGTTGTAAGTGATCTGAATGTTTAATGATAATCACACATTCCTATAGGGGGTCAAACCATGTCCCAAAGGTCACCGGGCCTGGTGTCACTTTAAAGAAGTAGTCCAGTTACACATTTGTGGGCTTATAACTTGGCTTCTGAATATCCTAGAGAGGTCAGGTTTGTTTTAGAGTACTCCAATCATCAGCCCCTACAACCACAAAAAGAAATGGAGTCATTAGCACTTATGGTTTTTAAATGGCACCCAGAATTATGTTGCACGAAGCACAATTTCACATCATTCTGGGTCCATTTGTGTGAAAACAAGGTCCAATCAGGCTGAAATGTTACAGGAAGGTAGAATCTATTGAGTTGTAAGTGATCTGAACGTTTCATGATAATTGCACTTTCCTAAGGGGGTCAAACCATGTCCCAAAGGTCACCGGATCTGGTGTCAATTTAAAGAAGTAGTCCAGTTACACATTTGTGGGCTTATAACTTGGCTTCTGAATGTCCTAGAGAGATCAGGGTTGTTTTAGTGTACTCCAATCAACAGCCCCTACAACCACAAAAAGGAATGGAGTCATTAGCACTTATGGTTTGTAAATGGCACCCAGAATTATGTTGCACGAAGCACAATTTCACATCATTCTGGGTCCATTTGTGTCAAAACAAGGTCCAATCAGGCTGAAACGTTACAAGAAGGTAGAATCTATTGAGTTGTAAGTGATCTGAACGTTTCATGATAATCACACATTCCTATAGGGGGTCAAACCATGTCCCAAAGGTCACCGGGCCTGGTGTCACTTTAAAGAAGTAGTCCAGTTACACATTTGTGGGCTTATAACTTGGCTTCTGAATATCCTAGAGAGGTCAGGTTTGTTTTAGAGTACTCCAATTAACAGCCCCCATTACCCCAAAAAGGAATGGAGTCATTACCACTTATGGTTTTTAAATGGCACCCAGAATTATGTTGCACGAAGCACAATTTCACATCATTCTGGGTTCATTTGTGTGAAAACAAGGTCCAATCAGGCAGAAACGTTACAGGAAGGTAGAATCTATTGAGTTGTAAGTGATCTGAATGTTTCATGATGATAGCACTTTCCTAAGGGGGTCAAACCATGTCCCAAAGGTCACCGGATCTGGTGTCAATTTAAAGTAGTCCAGTTACACATTTGTGGGCTTATAACTTGGCTTCTGAATGTCCTAGAGAGATCAGGGTTGTTTTAGTGTACTCCAATCAACAGCCCCTACAACCACAAAAAGGAATGGAGTCATTAGCACTTATGGTTTGTAAATGGCACCCAGAATTATGTTGCACGAAGCACAATTTCACATCATTCTGGGTCCATTTGTGTGAAAACAAGGTCCAATCAGGCTGAAACGTTACAAGAAGGTAGAATATATTGAGTTGTAAGTGATATGAACGTTTCATGATGATTGCACATTCCTATAGGGGGTCAAACCATGTCCCAAAGGTCACCGGGCCTGGTGTCACTTTAAAGAAGTAGTCCAGTTACACCTTTGTGGGCTTATAACTTGGCTTCTGAATATCCTAGAGAGGTCAGGTTTGTTTTAGAGTACTCCAATTAACAGCCCCCATTACCACAAAAAGGAATGGAGTCATTAGCACTTATGGTTTTTAAATGGCACCCGGAATTATGTTGCACGAAGCACAATTTCACATCATTCTGGGTTCATTTGTGTGAAAACAAGGTCCAATCAGGCTGAAACGTTATAGGAAGGTAGAATCTATTGAGTTGTAAGTTATCTGAACGTTTCATGATGATAGCACTTTGCTAAGGGGGTCAAACCATGTCCCAAACGTCACTGGATCTGGTGTCAATTTAAAGAAGTAGTCCAGTTACACATTTGTGGGCTTATAACTTGGCTTCTGAATGTCCTAGAGAGGTCAGGTTTGTTTTAGAGTACTCCAATTAACAGCCCCCATTACCACAAAAAGGAATGGAGTCATTAGCACTTATGGTTTGTAAATGGCACCCAGAATTATGTTGCACGAAGCACAATTTCACATCATTCTGGGTCCATTTGTGTGAAAACAGGGTCCAATCAGGCTGAAACGTTACAAGAAGGTAGAATCTATTGAGTTGGAAGTGATCTGAATGTTTCATGATGATCGCACACTCCTATAGGGGGTAAAACCATGTCCCAATGGTCACAGGGCCTGGTGTCACTTTAAAGAAGTAGTCCAGTTACACATTTGTGGGCTTATAACTTGGCTTCTGAATGTCCTAGAGAGGTCAGGTTTGTTTTAGAGTACTCCAATTAACAGCCCCTACAACCACAAAAAGGAATGGAGTCATTAGCACTTATGGTTTTTAAATCGCACCCAGAATTATGTTGCACGAAGAACAATTTCACATCAATCTGGATTCATTTGTGTGAAAACAAGGTCCAATCAGGCTGAAACGTTACAGGAAGGTAGAATCTATTGAGGTGTAAGTGATCTGAACGTTTCATGATGATAGCACTTTCCTAAGGGGGTCAAACCATGTCCCAAAGGTCACCGGATCTGGTATCATTTTAAAGAAGTGGTCCAGTTACACATTTGTGGGCTTATAACTTGGCTTCTGAATGTCCTAGAGGGATCAGGTTTTTTTTAGTATACTCCAAGAAACAGCACCTACAACCACACAAAGGAATGGAGTCATTAGCACTTATGGTTTGTTAATGGCACCCAGAATTATGTTGCACGAAGCACAATTTCACATCATTCTGGGTCCATTTGTGTGAAAACAAGGTCCAATCAGGCTGAAACGTTACAAGAAGGTAGAATCAATTGAGTTGTAAGTGATCTGAACGATTCATGATGATCGCACATTCCTATAGGGGGTAAAACCATGTCCCAAAGGTCACCGGATCTGGTGTCACTTTAAAGAAGTAGTCCAGTTACACATTTGTGGGCTTATAACTTGGCTTCTGAATGTCCTAGAGAGATCAGTTTTATTTTAGTGTACTCCAATCATCAGCCCCTACAACCTCAAAAAGAAATTGAGTCATTAGCACTTATGGTTTTTAAATGGCACCCAGAATTATGTTGCACGAAGCACAATTTCACATCATTCTGGGTCCATTTGTGTGAAAACAAGGTCCAATCAGGCTGAAATGTTACAGGAAGGTAGAATCTATTGAGTTGTAAGTGATCTGAACGTTTCATGATGATTGCACTATCCTAAGGGGGTCAAACCATGTCCCAAAGGTCACCGGATCTGGTGTCAATTTAACGAAGTAGTCCAGTTACACATTTGTGGGCTTATAACTTGGCTTCTGAATGTCCTAGAGAGATCAGGGTTGTTTTAGTGTACTCCAATCAACAGCCCCTACAACCACAAAAAGGAATGGAGTCATTAGCACTTATGGTTTGTAAATGGCACCCAGAATTATGTTGCACGAAGCACAATTCCACATCATTCTGGGTCCATTTGTGTGAAAACAAGGCCCAATCAGGCTGAAATGTTACAGGAAGGTAGAATATATTGAGATGTAAGTGGTCTGAACGTTTCATGATGATTGCACTTTCCTAAGGGGGTAAAACCATGTCCCAAAGGTCACCGGATCTGGTGTCAATTTAAAGTAGTCCAGTTACACATTTGTGGGCTTATAACTTGGCTTCTGAATGTCCAAGAGAGATCAGGGTTGTTTTAGTGTACTCCAATCAACAGCCCCTACAACCACAAAAAGGAATGGAGTCAATAGCACTTATGGTTTGTAAATGGCACCCAGAATTATGTTGCACGAAGCACAATTTCACATCATTCTGGGTTCATTTGTGTGAAAACAAGGTCCAGTCAGGCTGAAACGTTACAGGAAGGTAGAATCTATTGAGTTGTAAGTGATCTAAACGTTTCATGATGATAGCACTTTCCTAAGGGGGTCAAACCATGTCCAAAACGTCACCGGATCTGGCGTCACTTTAAAGAAGTAGTCCAGTTACACATTTGTGGGCTTATAACTTGGCTTCTGAATGTCCTAGAGAGGTCAGGTTTGTTTTAGTGTACTCCAATCAACAGCCCCTACAACCACAAAAAGGAATGGAGTCATTAGCACTTATGGTTTGTAAATGGTACCCAGAATTATGTTGCACAAAGCACAATTTCACATCATTCTGGGTCCATTTGTGTGAAAACTAGGTCCAATCAGGCTGAAACGTTACAAGAAGGTAGAATCTATTGAGTTGTAAGTGATCTGAACGTTTCATGATAATCACACATTCCTATAGGGGGTCAAACCATGTCCCAAAGGTCACCGGGCCTGGTGTCACTTTAAATAAGTAGTCCAGTTACACATTTGTGGGCTTATAACTTGGCTTCTGAATATCCTAGAGAGGTCAGGTTTGTTTTAGTGTACTCCAATTAACAGCCCCCATTACCCCAAAAAGGAATGGAGTCATTAGCACTTATCGTTTTTAAATGGCACCCAGAATTATGTTGCACGAAGCACAATTTCACATCATTCTGGGTTCATTTGTGTGAAAACAAGGTCCAATCAGGCTGAAACGTTACAGGAAGGTAGAATCTATTGAGTTGTAAGTGATCTGAACGTTTCATGATAATCACACATTCCTATAGGGGGTCAAACCATGTCCCAAACGTCACCGGATCTGGTGTCAATTTAAAGAAGTAGTCCATTTACACCTTTGTGGGCTTATAACTTGGCTTCTGAATATCCTAGAGAGGTCAGGTTTGTCTTAGAGTACTACAATTAACAGCCCCCATTACAACAAAAAGGAATGGAGTCATTAGCACTTATGGTTTTTAAATGGCACCCAGAATTATGTTGCACGACGCACAATTTCACATCATTCTGGGTTCATTTGTGTGAAAACAAGGTCCAATCAGGCTGAAACGTTACAAGAAGGTACAATCTATTGAGTTGTAAGTGATCTGAACGTTTCATGATGATCGCACATTCCTATAGCGGGAAAAACCATGTCCCAAAGGTCACAGGGCCTGGTGTCACTTTAAAGAAGTAGTCCAGTTACACATTTGTGGGCTTATAACTTGGCTTCTGAATATCCTAGAGAGGTCAGGTTTGTTTTAGGGTACTCCAATCAACAGCCCCTATTGCCCCAAAAAGGAATGGAGTCATTAGCTCTTATGGTTTTTAAATGACACCCAGAATTATGTTGCACGAAGCACAATTTTACATCATTCTGGGTCAATTTGTGTGAAAACAAGGTCCAATCAGGCTGAAACGCTACAGGAAGGTAGAATCTATTGAGTTGTAAGTGATCTGAACGTTTCATGATGATCGCACTTTCCTAAGGGGGTCAAACCATGTCCAAAACGTCACCGGATCTGGCGTCACTTTAAAGAAGTAGTCCAGTTACACATTTGTGGGCTTATAACTTGGCTTCTGAATGTCCTAGAGAGGTCAGGTTTGTTTTAGTGTACTCCAATCAACAGCCCCTACAACCACAAAAAGGAATGGAGTCATTCGCACTTATGGTTTGTAAATGGTACCCAGAATTAAGTTGCACAAAGCACAATTTCACATCATTCTGGGTCCATTTGTGTGAAAACAAGGTCCAATCAGGCTGAAACGTTACAAGAAGTTAGAATCTATTGAGTTGTAAGTGATCTGAACGTTTCATGATAATCACACATTCCTATAGGGGGTCAAACCATGTCCCAAAGGTCACCGGGCCTGGTGTCACTTTAAAGAAGTAGTCCAGTTACACATTTGTGGGCTTATAACTTGGCTTCTGAATATCCTAGAGAGGTCAGGTTTGTTTTAGTGTACTCAAATTAACAGCCCCAATTACCCCAAAAAGGAATGGAGTCATTAGCACTTATCGTTTTTAAATGGCACCCAGAATTATGTTGCACGAAGCACAATTTCACATCATTCTGGATTCATTTGTGTGAAAACAAGGTCCAATCAGGCTGAAAAGTTACAGGAAGGTAGAATCTATTGAGTTGTAAGTGATCTGAACGTTTCATGATGATAGAGCTTTCCTAAGGGGGTCAAACCATGTCCCAAACGTCACCGGATCTGGTGTCAATTTAAAGAAGTAGTCCATTTACACCTTTGTGGGCTTATAACTTGGCTTCTGAATATCCTAGAGATGTCAGGTTTGTTTTAGGGTACTCCAATCAACAGCCCCTATTGCCCCAAAAAGGAATGGAGTCATTAGCTCTTATGGTTTTTAAATGACACCCAGAATTATGTTGCACGAAGCACAATTTTACATCATTCTGGGTCCATTTGTGTGAAAACAAGGTCCAATCAGGCTGAAACGCTACAGGAAGGTAGAATCTATTGAGTTGTAAGTGATCTGAACGTTTCATGATGATCACACATTCCTAAGGGGGTCAAACCATGTCCCAAAGGTCACCGGATCTGGTGTCACTTTAAAGAAGTAGTCCAGTTACACATTTGTGGGCTTATAACTTGGCTTCTGAATGTCCTAGAGAGATCAGTTTTATTTTAGTGTACTCCAATCATCAGCAACTACAACCTCAAAAAGAAATGGAGTCATTAGCACTTATGGTTTTTAAATGGCACCCAGAATTATGTTGCACGAAGCACAATTTCACATCATTCTGGGTCCATTTGTGTGAAAACAAGGTCCAATCAGGCTGAAATGTTACAGGAAGGTAGAATCTATTGAGTTGTAAGTGATCTGAACGTTTCATGATGATTGCACTATCCTAAGGGGGTCAAACCATGTCCCAAAGGTCACCGGATCTGGTGTCAATTTAACGAAGTAGTCCAGTTACACATTTGTGGGCTTATAACTTGGCTTCTGAATGTCCTAGAGAGATCAGGGTTGTTTTAGTGTACTCCAATCAACAGCCCCTACAACCACAAAAAGGAATGGAGTCATTAGCACTTATGGTTTGTAAATGGCACCCAGAATTATGTTGCACGAAGCACAATTTCACATCATTCTGGGTCCATTTGTGTGAAAACAAGGCCCAATCAGGCTGAAATGTTACAGGAAGGTAGAATATATTGAGTTGTAAGTGGTCTGAACGTTTCATGATGATAGCACTTTCCTAAGGGGGTCAAACCATGTCCCAAAGGTCACCGGATCTGGTGTCAATTTAAAGTAGTCCAGTTACACATTTGTGGGCTTATAACTTGGCTTCTGAATGTCCAAGAGAGATCAGGGTTGTTTTAGTGTACTCCAATCAACAGCCCCTACAACCACAAAAAGGAATGGAGTCATTAGCACTTATGGTTTGTAAATGGCACCCAGAATTATGTTGCACGATGCACAATTTCACATCATTCTGGGTCCATTTGTGTGAAAACAAGGTCCAATCAGGCTGAAACGATACAAGAAGGTAGAATCTATTGAGTTGTAAGTGATATGAACGTTTCATGATGATTGCACATTCCTATAGGGGGTCAAACCATGTCCCAAAGGTCACCGGGCCTGGTGTCACTTTAAAGAAGTAGTCCAGTTACACCTTTGTGGGCTTATAACTTGGCTTCTGAATATCCTAGAGAGGTCAGGTTTGTTTTAGAGTACTCCAATTAACAGCCCCCATTACCACAAAAAGGAATGGAGTCATTAGCACTTATGGTTTTTAAATGGCACCCAGAATTATGTTGCACGAAGCACAATTTCACATCATTCTGGGTTCATTTGTGTGAAAACAAGGTCCAATCAGGCTGAAACGTTACAGGAAGGTAGAATCTATTGAGTTGTAAGTGATCTAAACGTTTCATGATGATAGCACTTTCCTAAGGGGGTCAAACCATGTCCAAAACGTCACCGGATCTGGCGTCACTTTAAAGAAGTAGTCCAGTTACACATTTGTGGGCTTATAACTTGGCTTCTGAATGTCCTAGAGAGGTCAGGTTTGTTTTAGTGTACTCCAATCAACAGCCCCTACAACCACAAAAAGGAATGGAGTCATTAGCACTTATGGTTTGTAAATGGTACCCAGAATTATGTTGCACAAAGCACAATTTCACATCATTCTGGGTCCATTTGTGTGAAAACAAGGTCCAATCAGGCTGAAACGTTACAAGAAGGTAGAATCTATTGAGTTGTAAGTGATCTGAACGTTTCATGATAATCACACATTCCTATAGGGGGTCAAACCATGTCCCAAAGGTCACCGGGCCTGGTGTCACTTTAAAGAAGTAGTCCAGTTACACATTTGTGGGCTTATAACTTGGCTTCTGAATATCCTAGAGAGGTCAGGTTTGTTTTAGTGTACTCCAATTAACAGCCCCCATTACCCCAAAAAGGAATGGAGTCATTAGCACTTATCGTTTTTAAATGGCACCCAGAATTATGTTGCACGAAGCACAATTTCACATCATTCTGGGTTCATTTGTGTGAAAACAAGGTCCAATCAGGCTGAAACGTTACAGGAAGGTAGAATCTATTGAGTTGTAAGTGATCTGAACGTTTCATGATGATAGAGCTTTCCTAAGGGGGTCAAACCATGTCCCAAACGTCACCGGATCTGGTGTCAATTTAAAGAAGTAGTCCATTTACAACTTTGTGGGCTTATAACTTGGCTTCTGAATATCCTAGAGAGGTCAGGTTTGTCTTAGAGTACTACAATTAACAGCCCCCATTACCACAAAAAGGAATGGAGTCAATAGCACTTATGGTTTGTAAATGGCACCCAGAATTATGTTGCACGAAGCACAATTTCACATCATTCTGGGTTCATTTGTGTGAAAACAAGGTCCAATCAGGCTGAAACGTTACAAGAAGGTACAATCTATTGAGTTGTAAGTGATCTGAACGTTTCATGATGATCGCACATTCCTATAGCGGGAAAAACCATGTCCCAAAGGTCACAGGGCCTGGTGTCACTTTAAAGAAGTAGTCCAGTTACACATTTGTGGGCTTATAACTTGGCTTCTGAATGTCCTAGAGAGATCAGGTTTGATTTAGTGTACTCCAATCATCAACCCCTACAACCTCAAAAAGAAATGGAGTCATTAGCACTTATGGTTTTTAAATGGCACCCAGAATTATGTTGCACGAAGCACAATTTCACATCATTCTGGGTCCATTTGTGTGAAAACAAGGTCCAATCAGGCATAAATGTTACAGGAAGGTAGAATCTATTGAGTTGTAAGTGATCTGAACGTTTCATGATGATACCACTTTCCTAAGGGGGTCAAACCATGTCCCAAAGGTCACCGGATCTGGTGTCAATTTAAAGAAGTAGTCCAGTTACACATTTGTGGGCTTATGACTTGGCTTCTGAATGTCCTAGAGAGATCAGGGTTGTTTTAGTGTACTCCAATCAACAGCCCCTACAACCACAAAAAGGAATGGAGTCATTAGCACTTATGGTTTGTAAATGGCACCCAGAATTATGTTGCACGAAGCACAATTTCACATCAGTCTAGCTTCATTTGTGTGAAAACAAGGTCCAATCAGGCTGAAACGTTACAAGAAGGTAGAATCTATTGAGTTGTAAGTGATCTGAACGTTTCATGATGATCGCACATTCCTATAGGAGGTCAAACCTTGTCCCAAAGGTCACCGGGCCTGGTGTCACTTTAAAGAAGTAGTCCAGTTACACATTTGTGGGCTTATAACTTGGCTTCTGAATGTCCTAGAGAGGTCAGGTTTGTTTTAGTGTACTCCAATTAACAGCCCCCATTATCCCAAAAAGGAATGGAGTCATTAGCACTTATGGTTTTTAAATGGCACCCAGAATTATGTTGCACGAAGCACAATTTCACGTCATTCTGGGTTCATTTGTGTGAAAACAAGGTCCAATCAGGCTGAAACGTTACAGGAAGGTAGAATCTATTGAGTTGTAAGTGATCTGAACGTTTCATGATGATAGCACTTTCCTAAGGGGGTCAAACCATGTCCCAAACGTCACCGGATCTGGTGTCAATTTAAAGAAGTAGTCCATTTACACCTTTGTGGGCTTATAACTTGGCTTCTGAATATCCTAGAGAGGTCAGGTTTGTTTTAGAGCACTACAATTAACAGCCCCCATCACCCCCAAAAGGAATGGAGTCATTCGCACTTATGGTTTTTAAATGGCACCCAGAATTATGTTGCACGAAGCACAATTTCACATCATTCTGGGTTCATTTGTGTGAAAACAAGGTCCAATCAGGCTGAAACGTTACAAGAAGGTACAATCTTTTGAGTTGTAAGTGATCTGAACGTTTCATGATGATTGCACATTCCTATAGCGGGTAAAACCATGTCCCAAAGGTCACCGGATCTGGTGTCAATTTAAAGAAGTAGTCCAGTTACACATTTGTGGGCTTATAACTTGGCTTCTGAATATCCTAGAGAGGTCAGGTTTGTTTTAGAGTACTCCAATTAACAGCCCCCATTACCCCAAAAAGGAATGGAGTCATTAGCACTTATGGTTTTTAAATGGCACCCAGAATTATGTTGCACGAAGCACAATTTCACATCATTCTGGGTTCATTTGTGTGAAAACAAGGTCCAATAAGGCAGAAACGTTACAGGAAGGTAGAATCTATTGAGTTGTAAGTGATCTGGGCCTTTCATGATGATAGCACTTTCCTAAGGGGGTCAAACCATGTCCCAAAGGTCACCGGATCTGGTGTCAATTTAAAGAAGTAGTCCAGTTACACATTTGTGGGCCTATAACTTGGCTTCTGAATTTCCTAGAGATTTCAGGTTTGTTTTAGTGTACTCCAATCAACAGCCCTTATGGTTTTTAAATGGCACCCAGAATTATGCTGCACTAAGCACAATTTCACATCATTCTGGGTCCATTTGTGTGAAAACAAGGTTCAATCAGGCTGAAACGCTACAGGAAGGTAGAATCTATTGAGTTGTAAGTGATCTGAACGTTTCATGATGATAGCACTTTCCTGAGGGGGTCAAACCATGTCCCAAAGGTCACCGGATCTGGTGTCAATTTAAAGAAGTAGTCCAGTTACACATTTGTGGGCTTATAACTTGGCTTCTGAATGTCCTAGAGAGATCAGGTTTGTTTTAATGTACTCCAATCAACAGCCCCTACAACCAAAAAAAGGAATGGAGTCATTAGCACTTATGGTTTGTAAATGGCACCCAGAATTATGTTGCACGAAGCACAATTTCACATCATTCTGGGTCCATTTGTGTGAAAACAAGGTCCAATCAGGCTGAAATGTTACAGGAAGGTAGAATCTATTGAGTTGTAAGTGATCTGAACGTTTCATGATGATAGCACTTTCCTAAGGGGGTCAAACCATGTCCCAAAGGTCACCGGGCCTGGTGTCACGTTAAAGAAGTAGTCCAGTTACACCTTTGAGGGCTTTATAACTTGGCTTCTGAATGTCCTAGAGAGATCAGGTTTGTTTTAGTGTACTCCAATCAACAGCCCCTACAACCTCAAAAAGGAATGGAGTCATTAGCACTTATGGTTTTTAAATTGCACCCAGAATTATGTTGCACGAAGCACAATTTCACATCATTCTGGGTTCATTTGTGTGAAAACAAGGTCCAATAAGGCTGAAACGTTACAGGAAGGTAGAATCTATTGAGTTGTAAGTGATCTGAACGTTTCATGATGATAGCACTTTCCTAAGGGGTTCAAACCATGTCCCAAAGGTCACCGGATCTGGTGTCAATTTAAAGAAGTAGTCAAGTTACACATTTGTGGGCTTATAACTTGGCTTCTGAATGTCCTAGAGAGATCAGGTTTGTTTTAGTGTACTCCAATCAACAGCCCCTACAACCACAAAAAGGAATGGAGTCATTAGCACTTAAGGTTTGTAAATGGCACCAAGAATTATGTTGCATGAAGCACAATTTCACATCATTCTGGGTCCATTTGTGTGAAAACAAGGTCCAATCAGGCTGAAACGCTACAAGAAGGTAGATTCTATTGAGTTGTAAGTGATCTGAACGTTTCAAGATGATCGCACATTCCTATAGGGGGCAAAACCATGTCCCAAAGGTCACCGGGCCTGGTGTCACTTTAAAGAGGTAGTCCAGTTACACCTTTGTGGGCTTATAACTTGGCTTCTGAATGTCCTAGAGAGGTTAGGTTTGTTTTAGTGTACTCCAATCAACAGCCCCTACAACCACAAAAAGGAATGGAGTCATTAGCACTTATGGTTTGTAAATGGCACCCAGAATTATGTTGCACGAAGCACAATTTCACGTCATTCTGGGTCCATTTGTGTGAAAACAAGGTCCAATCAAGCTGAAACGCTACAAGAAGGTAGAATCTATTGAGTTGTAAGTGATCTGAACATTTCAAGATGATCGCACATTCCTATAGGGGGTAAAACCATGTCCCAAAGGTCACCGGGCCTGGTGTCACTTTAAAGAAGTAGTCCAGTGACACCTTTGAGGTCTTATAACTTGGCTTCTGAATGTCCTAGAGAGATCAGGTTTGTTTTAGTGTACTCCAATCAACAGCCCCTACAACCTCAAAAAGGAATGGAGTCATTAGCACTTATGGTTTTTAAATGGCACCCAGAATTATGTTGCACGAAGCACAATTTCACATCATTCTGGGTTCATTTGTGTGAAAACAAGGTCCAATCAGGCTGAAACGTTACAGGAAGGTGGAATCTATTGAGTTGTAAGTGATCTGAACGTTTCAAGATGATCACACATTCCTATAGGGGGTCAAACCATGTCCCAAATGTCACCGGATCTGGTGTCAATTTAAAGAAGTAGTCCAGTTACACATTTGTGGGCTTATAACTTGGCATCTGAATGTCCTAGAGAGATCAGGTTTGTTTTAATGTACTCCAATCAACAGCCCATACAACCACAAAAAGGAATGGAGTCATTAGCACTTATGGTTTGTAAATGGCACCCAGAATTATGTTGCACAAAGCACAATTTCACATCATTCTGGGTTCATTTGTGTGAAAACAAGGTCCAATCAGGCTGAAATGTTACAGGAAGGTAGAATCTATTGAGTTGTAAGTGATCTGAACGTTTCATGATGATAGCACTTTCCTAAGGGGGTCAAACCATGTCCCAAAGGTCACCGGGCCTGGTGTCACTTTAAAGAAGTAGTCCAGTTACACCTTTGTGGGCTTATAACTTGGCTTCTGAATGTCCTAGAGAGGTTAGGTTTGTATTAGTGTTCTCCAATCAACAGCCCCTACAACCACAAAAAGGAATGGAGTCATTAGCACTTATGGTTTGTAAATGACACCCAGAATTATGTTGCACGAAGCACAATTTCACATCATTCTGGGTTCATTTGTGTGAAAACAAGGTCCAATCCGGCTGAAAAGTTACAGGAAGGTAGAATCTATTGAGTTGTAAGTGATCTGAACGTTTCATGATGATAACGCTTTCCTAAGGGGGTCAAACCATGTCCCAAAGGTCACCGGATCTGGTGTCAATTTAAAGAAGTAGTCCAGTTACACATTTGTGGGCTTATAACTTGGCTTCTGAATGTCCTAGAGAGATCAGGTTTGTTTTAGTGTACTCCAATCAACAGCCCCTACAACCATTAAAAAGGAATGGAGTCATTAGCACTTATGGTTTGTAAATGGCACCCAGAATTATGTTGCACGAAGCACAATTTCACATCATTCTGGGTCCATTTGTGTGAAAACAAGGTCCATTCAGGCTGAAACGTTACAGGAAGGTAGAATCTATTGAGTTGTAAGTGATTTGAACGTTTCAAGATGGTAACACTTTCCTAAGGGGGTCAAACCATGTGCCAAAGGTCACCGGATCTGGTGTCAATTTAAAGAAGTAGTCCAGTTACACATTTGTGGGCTTATAAATTGGCTTCTGAATGTCCTAGAGAGATCAGGTTTGTTTTAATGTACTCCAACCAACAGCCCCTACAACCACAAAAAGGAATGGAGTCATTAGCACTTATGGTTTGTAAATGGTACCCAGAATTATGTTGCACTAAGCACAATTTCACATCATTCTGGGTCCATTTGTGTGAAAACAAGGTCCAATCAGGCTGAAACGTTACAAGAAGTTAGAACCTATTGAGTTGTAAGTGATCTGAACGTTTCAAGATGATCGCACTTTCCTAAGGGGGTCAAACAATGTCCCAAAGGTCACCGGATCTGGTGTCAATTTAAAGAAGTAGTCCAGTTAAACCTTTGTGGGCTTATAACTTGGCTTCTGAATGTCCTAGAGAGATCAGGTTTGTTTTAGTGTACTCCAATCAACAGCCCCTACAACCACAAAAACGAATGGAGTCAATAGCACTTATGGTTTGTAAATGGCACCCAGAATTATGTTGCACGAAGCACAATTTCACATCATTCTGGGTCCATTTGTGTGAAAACAAGGTCCAATCAGGCTGAAACGTTACAAGTAGGTAGAATCTATTGAGTTGTAAGTGATCTGAACGTTTCATGATAATCACACATTCCTATAGGGGGTCAAACCATGTCCCAAACGTCACCGGATCTGGTGTCAATTTAAAGAAGTAGTCCATTTACACCTTTGTGGGCTTATAACTTGGCTTCTGAATATCCTAGAGAGGTCAGGTTTGTTTTAGGGTACTCCAATCAACAGCCCCTATTGCCCCAAAAAGGAATGGAGTCATTAGCTCTTATGGTTTTTAAATGACACCCAGAATTATGTTGCACGAAGCACAATTTTACATCATTCTGGGTCCATTTGTGTGAAAACAAGGTCCAATCAGGCTGAAACGCTACAGGAAGGTAGAATCTATTGAGTTGTAAGTGATCTGAACGTTTCATGATGATTGCACATTCCTAAGGGGGTCAAACCATGTCCCAAAGGTCACCGGATCTGGTGTCACTTTAAAGAAGTAGTCCAGTTACACATTTGTGGGCTTATAACTTGGCTTCTGAATGTCCTAGAGAGATCAGGTTTATTTTAGTGTACTCCAATCAACAGCCCCTACAACCACAAAAAGGAATGGAGTCATTAGCACTTATGGTTTGTAAATGGCACCCAGAATTATGTTGCACGAAGCACAATTTCACATCATTCTGGGTTCATTTGTGTGAAAACAAGAACCAATCAGGCTGAAACGTTACAGGAAGGTAGAATCTATTGAGTTGTAAGTGATCAGAACGTTTCATGATGATAGCACTTTCCTAAGGGGGTCAAACCATGTCCCAAACGTTACCGGATCTGGTGTCAATTTAAATAAGTAGTCCAGTTACACATTTGTGGGCTTATAACTTGGCTTCTGAATGTCCTAGAGAGATCAGGGTTGTTTTAGTGTACTCCAATCAACAGCCCCTACAACCACAAAAAGGAATGGAGTCATTAGCACTTATGGTTTGTAAATGGCACCCAGAAATATGTTGCACGAAGCACAATTTCACATCATTCTGGGTCCATTTGTGTCAAAACAAGGTCCAATCAGGCTGAAACGTTACAAGAAGGTAGAATCTATTGAGTTGTAAGTGATCTGAATGTTTCATGATAATCACACATTCCTATAGGGGGTCAAACCATGTCCCAAAGGTCACCGGGCCTGGTGTCACTTTAAAGAAGTAGTCCAGTTACACATTTGTGGGCTTATAACTTGGCTTTTGAATGTCCTAGAGAGGTCAGGTTTGTTTTAGGGTACTCCAATCAACAGCCCCTATTGCCCCAAAAAGGAATGGAGTCATTAGCACTTATGGTTTGTAAATGGCACCCAGAATTATGTTGCACGAAGCACAATTTCACATCATTCTGGGTTCATTTGTGTGAAAACAAGAACCAATCAGGCTGAAACGTTACAGGAAGGTAGAATCTATTGAGTTGTAAGTGGTCAGAACGTTTCATGATGATAGCACTTTCCTAAGGGGGTCAAACCATGTCCCAAACGTCACCGGATCTGGTGTCAATTTAAATAAGTAGTCCAGTTACACATTTGTGGACTTATAACTTGGCTTCTGAATGTCCTAGAGAGATCAGGGTTGTTTTAGTGTACTCCAATCAACAGCCCCTAAAACCACAAAAAGGAATGGAGTCATTAGCACTTATGGTTTGTAAATGGCACCCAGAATTATGTTGCACGAAGCACAATTTCACATCATTCTGGGTCCATTTGTGTCAAAACAAGGTCCAGTCAGGCTGAAACGTTACAAGAAGGTAGCTTCTATTGAATTGCAAGTGATCTGAATGTTTCATGATAATCACACATTCCTATAGGGGGTCAAACCATGTCCCAAATGTCACCGGGCCTGGTGTCACTTTAAAGAAGTAGTCCAGTTACACATTTGTGGGCTTATAACTTGGCTTCTGAATATCCTAGAGAGGTCAGGTTTGTTTTAGAGTACTCCAATCATCAGCCCCTACAACCACAAAAAGAAATGGAGTCATTAGCACTTATGGTTTTTAAATGGCACCCAGAATTATGTTGCACGAAGCACAATTTCACATCATTCTGGGTCCATTTGTGTGAAAACAAGGTCCAATCAGGCTGAAATGTTACAAGAAGGTAGAATCTATTGAGTTGTAAGTGATCTGAACGTTTCATGATGATCGCACATTCCTATAGGGGGTCAAACCATGTCCCAAAGGTCACCGGGCCTGGTGTCACTTTAAAGAAGTAGTCCAGTTACACATTTGTGGGATTATAACTTGGCTTCTGAATATCCTAGAGAGATCAGGTTTATTTTAGTGTACTCCAATCATCAGCCCCTACAACCACAAAAAGGAATGGAGTCATTAGCACTTAAGGTTTGTAAATGGCACCAAGAATTATGTTGCATGAAGCACAATTTCACATCATTCGTTACCAGATCCGGTGACCTTTGGCACATTCGTCGGTGCCGACGATCAGAGCAGAAAAAAACAGAAGGACCAGCGCAGTCGCCGACGGCGACGAGCAGAGCAGGAAACAACAGCAGGATCAACGTAGTAGCCGACGCCGATGAGCAGAGCAGAAAACAGCAGCATGACCAGCGCAGTCGCCGACGAGCAGAGCAAAAAACAGCAGCAGGAGATGCGCAGTCGCAGACGCCGACGAGCAGAGCAGAAAACAGCAGCAGGAGATGCGCAGTCGCAGACGATCAGAGCAGAAAACAGCAGCAGGAGATGCGCAGTCGCAGACGCCAATGAGCAGAGCAGAAAACAGCAGCAGGAGATGCGCAGTCGCAGACGATCAGAGCAGAAAACAGCAGCAGGAGATGCGCAGTCGCAGACGCCAATGAGCAGAGCAGAAAACAGCAGCAGGATCAATGCAGTCGCAGACGAGCAGAGCAGAAAACAGCAGCAGGACCAGCGCAGTCGCAGTCGCCGATGAGCAGTGAAGAAAAAAGTAGCAGGACCAGCGCAGTCACAGACGCCTACGAGCAGAGCAGAAAACACCAGCAGGACCAGCGCAGTCGCCGACGCCGATGAGCAGTGCAGAAAACAGCAGCAGGACCTGCGCAGTCGCCGACGAGCAGAGCAGAAAACAGCAGCAGGACCAGCGCAGTCACAGTCGCCGATGAGCAGTGAAGAAAAAAGCAGCAGGACCAGCGCAGTCACAGACGCCTACGAGCAGAGCAGAAAATACCAGCAGGACCAGCGCAGTTGCCGACGCCGATGAGCAGTGCAGAAAACACCAGCAGGACCAGTGCAGTCGCCGATGAGCAGAGCAGAAAACAGCAGCAGGACCAGCGCAGTCGCAGACGCCGACGAGCAGAGCAGACGCCGACGAGCAGAGAAGAAAACAGCAGCAGAACCAGTGCAGTCGCCGACGCCGACGATCAGAGCAGAAAACAGCAGCAGGATCAGCACAGTCGCCGACGCCGATGAGCAGTGCAGAAAACAGCAGCAGGACCAGCGCAGTCGCCGACGAGCAGAGCAGAAAACAGCAGCAGGACCAGCGCAGTCTCAGACGCCGACGAGCAGAGGCGAAAACAACAGCAGGACAAGCGCAGTCGCCAACGCCGATGAGCAATGCAGAAAACACCAGCAGGACCAGCACAGACGCCGACGAGCAGAGCAGACGCCGACGAGCAGAGAAGAAAACAGCAGCAGGACCAAAGCAGTCGCTGACGCCGACGATCAGAGCAGAAAACAACAGCAGGACCAGCGCAGTCGCCGACGCAGATGAGCAGTGCAGAAACACAAGCAGGACCAGCGCAGTCACCGATGAGCAGAGCAGAAAACAGCAGCAGGACCAGCGCAGTCGCAGACGCCGACGAGCTGAGCAGACGCCGACGAGCAGAGAAGAAAACAGCAGCAGGACCAGCGCAGTCGCCGGCGCCGACGATCAGAGCAGAAAACAACAGCAGGACCAGCGCAGTCGCCGACGGCGACGAGCAGAGCAGACGCCGACGAGCAGAGAAGAAAACATCAGCAGGACCAGCCGCAGTCGCCGGCGCCGACGATCAGAGCAGAAAACAACAGCAGGGCCAGTGCAGTCGCCGACGGCGACGAGCAGAGCAGGAAACAACAGCAGGATCAGCGCAGTAGCCGACGCCGATGAGCAGAGCAGAAAACAGCAGCAGGACCAGCGCAGTCGCCGACGAGCAGAGCAAAAAACAGCAGCAGGAGATGTGCAGTCGCAGACGCCGACGAGCAGAGCAGAAAACAGCAGCAGGATCAGCGCAGTCGCTGACGCCGACGAGCAGAGCAAAAAACTGAAGCAGGAGATGCGCAGTCGCAGACGATCAGAGCAGAAAACAGCAGCAGGGTCAGCGCAGTCGCTGACGCCGACGAGCAAAGCAGAAAACAGCAGCAGGATCAGCGCAGTCGCCGACGCCGATGAGCAGTGCAGAAAACAGCAGCAGGACCAGCGCAGCTGACGACGAGCAGAGCAGAAAACAGCAGCAGGACCAGCGCAGTCGCAGACGCCGACGAGCAGAGGCAAAAACAACAGCAGGACCAGCGCAGTCGCCGACGCCGATGAGCAGTGCAGAAAACACCAGCAGGACCAGCGCAGTCGCCGATGAGCAGAGCAGAAAACAGCAGCAGGACCAGCGCAGTCGCAGTCGCAGACGCCGACGAGCAGAGCAGACGCCGACGAGCAGAAAATTAAACAGCAGCTGGACCAGCGCAGTCGCTGACGCCGACGAGCAAAGCAGAAAAAAGCAGCAGGAGATGAGCAGTCGCAGACGCCAATGAGCAGAGCAGAAAACAGCAGCAGGATCAGCGCAGTCGCCGACACCGATGAGCAGTGCAGAAAACAGCAGCAGGACCTGCGCAGTCGCCGACGAGCAGAGCAGAAAACAGCAGCAGGACCAGCGCAGTTGCAGACGCCGATGAGCAGTGCAGAAAACAGCAGCAGGACCAGCGCAGTCGCCGACGCCTTCGAGCAGAGCAGAAAACAGCAGCAGGATCAGCACAGTCGCCGATGCCAATGAGCAGTGCAGAAAACAGCAGCAGGACCAGCGCAGTTGACGACGAGCAGAGCAGAAAACAGCAGCAGGACCAGCGCAGTCGCAGACGCCGACGAGCAGAGGCGAAAACAACAGCAGAACCAGCGCAGTCGCCGACGCCGATGAGCAGTGCAGAAAACACCAGCAGGACCAGCGCAGTGGCCGATGAGCAGAGCAGGAAACAGCAGCAGGACCAGCGCAGTCGCCGGCGCCGACGATCAGAGCAGAAAAAAACAGAAGGATCAGCGTAGTAGCCGACGCCGATGAGCAGAGCAGAAAACAGCAGCAGGACCAGCGCAGTCGCCGACGAGCAGAGCAAAAAACAGCAGCAGGAGATGCGCAGTCGCTGACGCCGACGAGCTGAGCAAAAAACATAAGCAGGAGATGCGCAGTCGCAGACGATCAGAGCAGAAAACAGCAGCAGGAGATGCGCAGTCACAGACGCCAATGAGCAGAGCAGAAAACAGCAGCAGGATCAACGCAGTCGCCGACGAGCAGAGCAGAAAACAGCAGCAGGACCAGCGCAGTCGCAGTCGCCGATGAGCAGTGCAGAAAACAGCAGCAGGACCTGCGCAGTCGCGGACGAGCAGAGCAGAAAACAGCAGCAGGACCAGCGCAGTCGCAGTCGCCGATGAGCAGTGAAGAAAAAAGCAGCAGGACCAGCGCAGTCACAGACGCCTACGAGCAGAGCAGAAAACACCAGCAGGACCAGCGCAGTCGCTGACGCCGATGAGCAGTGCAGAAAACACCAGCAGGACCAGTGCAGTCGCCAATGAGCAGAGCAGAAAACAGCAGCAGGACCAGCGCAGTCGCAGGCGCCGACGAGCAGAGCAGACGCCGACGAGCAGAGAAGAAAACAGCAGCAGGAGCAGCGCAGTCACCGACGCCGATGAGCAGTGCAGAAAACAGCAGCAGGACCAGCGCAGTCGCCTACGCCTACGAGCAGAGCAGAAAACAGCAGCAGGATCAGCACAGTCGCCGACGTCGATGAGCAGTGCAGAAAACAGCAGCAGGACCAGCGCAGTCGCCGACGAGCAGAGCAGAAAACAGCAGCAGGACCAGCGCAGTCTCAGACGCCGACGAGCAGAGGCGAAAACAACAGCAGGACCAGCGCAGTCGCCGACGCCGATGAGCAATGCAGAAAACACCAGCAGGACCAGCGCAGACGCCGACGAGCAGAGCAGACGCCGACGAGCAGAGAAGAAAACAGCAGCAGGACCAGCGCAGTCGCCGACGCCGACGATCAGAGCAGAAAACAACAGCAGGACCAGCGCAGTCGCCGACGCAGATGAGCAGTGCAGAAACACAAGCAGGACCAGCGCAGTCACCGATGAGCAGAGCAGAAAACAGCAGCAGGACCAGCGCAGTCGCAGACGCCGACGAGCAGAGCAGACGCCGACGAGCAGAGAAGAAAACAGCAGCAGGACCAGCGCAGTCACCGGCGCCGACGATCAGAGCAGAAAACAACAGCAGGACCAGCGCAGTCGCCGACGGCGACGAGCAGAGCAGGAATCAACAGCAGGATCAGCGCAGTAGCCGATGCCGATGAGCAGAGCAGAAAACAGCAGCAGGACCAGCGCAGTCGCCGACGAGCAGAGCAGAAAACAGCAGCAGGAGATGTGCAGTCGCAGACGCCGACGAGCAGAGCAGAAAACAGCAGCAGGATCAGCGCAGTCACTGACGCCGACGAGCAGAGCAAAAAACTCAAGCAGGAGATGCGCAGTCGCAGACGATCAGAGCAGAAAACAGCAGCAGGGTCAGCGCAGTCGCTGATGCCGACGAGCAAAGCAGAAAAAAGCAGCAGGAGATGCGCAGTCGCAGACACCAATGAGCAGAGCAGAAAACAGCAGCAGGATCAGCGCAGTCGCCGACGCCGATGAGCAGTGCAGAAAACAGCAGCAGGACCTGCGCAGTCGCCGACGAGCAGAGCAGAAAACAGCAGCAGGACCAGCGCAGTCGCAGACGCCGATGAGCAGTGCAGAAAACAGCAGCAGCACCAGCGCAGTCGCCGACGCCTTCGAGCAGAGCAGAAAACAGCAGCAGGATCAGCACAGTTGCCTACGCCAATGAGCAGTGCAGAAAACAGCAGCAGGACCAGCGCAGCTGACGACGAGCAGAGCAGAAAACAGCAGCAGGACCAGCGCAGTCGCAGACGCCGACGAGCAGAGGCGAAAACAACAGCAGAACCAGCGCAGTCGCCGACGCCGATGAGCAGTGCAGAAAACACCAGCAGGACCAGCGCAGTGGCCGATGAGCAGAGCAGGAAACAGCAGCAGGACCAGCGCAGTCGCCGGCGCCGATGATCAGAGCAGAAAAAAACAGAAGGATCAGCGTAGTAGCCGACGCCGATGAGCAGAGCAGAAAACAGCAGCAGGACCAGCGCAGTCGCCGACGAGCAGAGC
Source organism: Nothobranchius furzeri (assembly GCF_043380555.1). Taxonomy (NCBI): domain Eukaryota; kingdom Metazoa; phylum Chordata; class Actinopteri; order Cyprinodontiformes; family Nothobranchiidae; genus Nothobranchius; species Nothobranchius furzeri. Next base: position 13,096,627 of record NC_091748.1, on the reverse strand, counting down.
AAAAAACAGCAGCAGGAGATGCGCAGTCGCTGACGCCGACGAGCTGAGCAAAAAACATAAGCAGGAGATGCGCAGTCGCAGACGATCAGAGCAGAAAACAGCAGCAGGAGATGCGCAGTCACAGACGCCAATGAGCAGAGCAGAAAACAGCAGCAGGATCAACGCAGTCGCCGACGAGCAGAGCAGAAAACAGCAGCAGGACCAGCGCAGTCGCAGTCGCCGATGAGCAGTGCAGAAAACAGCAGCAGGACCTGCGCAGTCGCGGACGAGCAGAGCAGAAAACAGCAGCAGGACCAGCGCAGTCGCAGTCGCCGATGAGCAGTGAAGAAAAAAGCAGCAGGACCAGCGCAGTCACAGACGCCTACGAGCAGAGCAGAAAACACCAGCAGGACCAGCGCAGTCGCTGACGCCGATGAGCAGTGCAGAAAACACCAGCAGGACCAGTGCAGTCGGCAATGAGCAGAGCAGAAAACAGCAGCAGGACCAGCGCAGTCGCAGGCGCCGACGAGCAGAGCAGACGCCGACGAGCAGAGAAGAAAACAGCAGCAGGAGCAGCGCAGTCACCGACGCCGATGAGCAGTGCAGAAAACAGCAGCAGGACCAGCGCAGTCGCCTACGCCTACGAGCAGAGCAGAAAACAGCAGCAGGATCAGCACAGTCGCCGACGTCGATGAGCAGTGCAGAAAACAGCAGCAGGACCAGCGCAGTCGCCGACGAGCAGAGCAGAAAACAGCAGCAGGACCAGCGCAGTCTCAGACGCCGACGAGCAGAGGCGAAAACAACAGCAGGACCAGCGCAGTCGCCGACGCCGATGAGCAATGCAGAAAACACCAGCAGGACCAGCGCAGACGCCGACGAGCAGAGCAGACGCCGACGAGCAGAGAAGAAAACAGCAGCAGGACCAGCGCAGTCGCCGACGCCGACGATCAGAGCAGAAAACAACAGCAGGACCAGCGCAGTCGCCGACGCAGATGAGCAGTGCAGAAACACAAGCAGGACCAGCGCAGTCACCGATGAGCAGAGCAGAAAACAGCAGCAGGACCAGCGCAGTCGCAGACGCCGACGAGCAGAGCAGACGCCGACGAGCAGAGAAGAAAACAGCAGCAGGACCAGCGCAGTCACCGGCGCCGACGATCAGAGCAGAAAACAACAGCAGGACCAGCGCAGTCGCCGACGGCGACGAGCAGAGCAGGAATCAACAGCAGGATCAGCGCAGTAGCCGATGCCGATGAGCAGAGCAGAAAACAGCAGCAGGACCAGCGCAGTCGCCGACGAGCAGAGCAAAAAACAGCAGCAGGAGATGTGCAGTCGCAGACGCCGACGAGCAGAGCAGAAAACAGCAGCAGGATCAGCGCAGTCGCTGACGCCGACGAGCAGAGCAAAAAACTCAAGCAGTAGATGCGCAGTCGCAGACGATCAGAGCAGAAAACAGCAGCAGGGTCAGCGCAGTCGCTGATGCCGACGAGCAAAGCAGAAAAAAGCAGCAGGAGATGCGCAGTCGCAGACACCAATGAGCAGAGCAGAAAACAGCAGCAGGATCAGCGCAGTCGCCGACGCCGATGAGCAGTGCAGAAAACAGCAGCAGGACCTGCGCAGTCGCCGACGAGCAGAGCAGAAAACAGCAGCAGGACCAGCGCAGTCGCAGACGCCGATGAGCAGTGCAGAAAACAGCAGCAGCACCAGCGCAGTCGCCGACGCCTTCGAGCAGAGCAGAAAACAGCAGCAGGATCAGCACAGTTGCCTACGCCAATGAGCAGTGCAGAAAACAGCAGCAGGACCAGCGCAGCTGACGACGAGCAGAGCAGAAAACAGCAGCAGGACCAGCGCAGTCGCAGACGCCGACGAGCAGAGGCGAAAACCACAGCAGGACCAGCTCAGTCGCCGACGCCGTTGAGCAGTGCAGAAAACACCAGCAGGACCAGCGCAGTCGCCGATGAGCAGAGCAGAAAACAGCAGCAGGACCAGCGCAGTCGCAGACGTCGACGAGCAGAGCAGACGCCGACGAGCAGAGAATTAAACAGCAGCAGGACCAGCGCAGTCGCTGACGCCGACGAGCAAAGCAGAAAAAAGCAGCAGGAGATGCGCAGTAGCAGACGCCAATGAGCAGAGCAGAAAACAGCAGCAGGATCAGCGCAGTCGCCGACGCCGATGAGCAGTGCAGAAAACAGCAGCAGGACCTGCGCAGTCGCCGACGAGCAGAGCAGAAAACAGCAGCAGGACCAGCGCAGTCGCAGACACCGATGAGCAGTGCAGAAGACAGCAGCAGGACCAGCGCAGTCGCCGACGCCTTCGAGCAGAGCAGAAAACAGCAGCAGGATCAGCACAGTCGCCGATGCCAATGAGCAGTGCAGTAAACAGCAGCAGGACATGCGCAGTTGACGACGAGCAGAGTAGAAAACAGCAGCAGGACCAGCGCAGTCGCAGACGCCGACGAGCAGAGGCGAAAACAACAGCAGGACCAGCGCAGTCGCCGACGCCGATGAGCAGTGCAGAAAACACCAGCAGGACCAGCGCAGTCGCAGACGCCGACGAGCAGAGCAGACGCCGACGAGCAGAGAATTAAACAGCAGCATGACCAGCGCAGTCGCCAACGCCGACGATCAGAGCAGAAAACAACAGCAGGACCAGCGCAGTAGCCGACAGCGACGAGCAGAGCAGGAAACAGCAGCAGGATCAGCGCATTCGCTGACGCAGACAAGCAGAGCAGAAAACAGCAGCAGGATCCGCGCAGTAGCCGACGCCGATGAGCAGAGCAGAAAACAGCAGCAGGAGATGCGCAGTCGCAGACGATCAGAGCAGAAAACAGCAGCAGGGTCAGTGCAGTCGCTGACGCCGACGAGCAGAGAAGAAAAAAGCAGCAGGAGATGCGCAGTCGCAGACGCCAATGAGCAGAGCAGAAAACAGCAGCAGGATCAACGCAGTCGCCGATGCCGATGAGCAGTGCAGAAAACAGCAGCAGGACCTGCGCAGTCGCCGACGAGCAGAGCAGAAAACAGCAGCAGGACCAGCGCAGTCGCAGTCGCCGATGAGCAGTGAAGAAAACAGCAGCAGGACCAGCGCAGTCGCCGACGCCTACGAGCAGAGCAGAAAAAAGCAGCAGGATCAGCACAGTCGCCAACGCCAATGAGCAGTGCAGAAAACAGCAGCAGGACCAGCGCAGTCGCAGACGCCGATGAGCAGTGCAGAAAAAACCAGCTGGACCAGCGCAGTCACCGATGAGCAGAGCAGAAAACAGCAGCAGGACCATCGCAGTCGCAGACGCCGACAAGCAGAGCAGACGCTGACGAGCAGAGAAGAAAACAGCAGCAGGACCAGCGCAGTCGCCAAGGTCGACGATCAGAGCAGAAAACAACAGCAGGACCAGCGCAGGCGCCGACGGCGACGAGCAGAGCAGGAAACAGCAGCAGGATCAGCGCATTTGCTGACGCAGACAAGCAGAGCAGAAAACAGCAGCAGGATCAGCGCAGTAGCCGACGCCGATGAGCAGAGCAGAAAACAGCAGCAGGACCAGCGCAGTCGCCGACGAGCAGAGTAAAAAACAGCAGCAGGAGATGTGCAGTCGCAGACTCCGACGAGCAGAGCAGAAAACAGCAGCAGGATCAGAGCAGTCGCTGACGCCGACGAGCAGAGCAAAAAACAGCAGCAGGAGATGCGCAGTAGCAGACGATCAGAGCAGAAAACAGCAGCAGGGTCAGCGCAGTCGCTGACGCCGACGAGCAGAGCAGAAAAAAGCAGCAGGAGATGCGCAGTCGCAGACGCAAATGAGCAGTGCAGAAAACAGCAGCAGGACCAGCGCAGTCGCCGACGAGCAGAGCAGAAAACAGCAACAGGACCAGCACAGTCACAGACGGCGACGAGCAGAGCAGAAAACAGCTGCAGGATCAGCGCAGTCGCTGACGCCGACGAGCAGAGCAGAAAAAAGCAGCACGAGATGCGAAGTCGCAGACGCCAACGAGCAGAGCAGAAAACAGCAGCAGGACAAGCACAGTCGCCGAAGCCGACGATCAGAGCAGAAAACAACAGCAGGACCAGCGCAGTAGCCGACGGCGACGAGCAGAGCAGGAAACAGCAGCAGGAGATGCGCAGTCGCAGACGCCAATGAGCAGAGCAGAAAACAGCAGCAGGATCAACGCAGTCGCCAATGCCGATGAGCAGTGCAGAAAACACCAGCAGGACCAGCGCAGTCGCCGATGAGCAGAGCAGAAAACAGCAGCAGGACCAGCGCAGTCGCAGACGCCGATGAGCAGTGCAGAAAACACCAGCAGGACCAGCGCAGTCACCGATGAGCAGAGCAGAAAACAGCAGCAGGACCATCGCAGTCGCAGACGCCGACAAGCAGAGCAGACGCCGACGAGCAGAGAAGAAAACAGCAGCAGGACCAGCGCAGTCGCCAAGGTCGACGATCAGAGCAGAAAACAACAGCAGGACCAGCGTAGGCGCTGACGGCGACGAGCAGAGCAGGAAACAGCAGCAGGATCAGCGCAGTCGCCGACGAGCAGAGTAAAAAACAGCAGCAGGAGATGCGCAGTCGCAGACTCCGACGAGCAGAGCAGAAAACAGCAGCAGGATCAGAGCAGTCGCTGACCCCGACGAGCAGAGCAAAAAACAGCAGCAGGAGATGCGCAGTCGCAGACGATCAGAGCAGAAAACAGCAGCAGGAGATGCGCAGTCGCAGACGCTAATGAGCAGAGCAGAAAACAGCAGCAGGATCACCGCAGTCGCCGACGCCAATTAGCAGTGCAGAAAACAGCAGCAGGACCAGCGCAGTCGCCGACGAGCAGAGCAGAAAACAGCAACAGGACCAGCATAGTCACAGACGGCGACGAGCAGAGCAGAAAACAGCTGCAGGATCAGCGCAGTCGCTGACGCCGACGAGCAGACAAGAAAAAAGCAGCAGGAGATGCGAAGTCGCAGACGCCAACGAGCAGAGCAGAAAACAGCAGCAGGACAAGCACAGTCGCCGAAGCCGACGATCAGAGCAGAAAACAACAGCAGGACCAGCGCAGTAGCCGACGGCGACGAGCAGAGCAGGAAACAGCAGCAGGATCAGCGCATTCGCTGACGCAGACAAGCAGAGCAGAAAACAGCAGCAGGATCCGCGCAGTAGCCGACTCCGATGAGCAGAGCAGAAAACAGCAGAAGGAGATGCGCAGTCGCAGACGCCGACGAGCAGAGCAGAAAACAGCAGCAGGATCAGCGCAGTCGCTGACGCCGACGAGCAGAGCAAAAAACAGAAGCAGGAGATGCGCAGTCGCAGACGATCAGAGCAGAAAACAGCAGCAGGGTCAGTGCAGTCGCTGACGCCGACGAGCAGAGCAGAAAAAAGAAGCAGGAGATGCGCAGTTGCAGACGTAAATGAGCAGAGCAGAAAACAGCAGCAGGATCAACGCAGTCGCCGACGCCGATGAGCAGTGCAGAAAACAGCAGCAGGACCTGCGCAGTCGCCGACGAGCAGAGCAGAAAACAGCAGCAGGACCAGCGCAGTCGCAGTCGCCGATGAGCAGTGAAGAAAACAGCAGCAGGACCAGCGCAGTCGCCGACGCCTACGAGCAGAGCAGAAAACAGCAGCAGGATCAGCACAGTCGCCGACGCCAATGAGCAGTGCAGAAAACAGCAGCAGGACCAGCGCAGTCGCCGACGAGCATGGCAGAAAACAGCAGCAGGACCAGCGCAGTCGCAGACGCCGATGAGCAGAGGCGAAAACAACAGCAGGACCAGCGCAGTCGCCGAAGCCGATGAGCAGTGCAGAAAACACCAGCAGGACCAGCGCAGTCGCTGATGAGCAGAGCAGAAAACAGCAGCAGGACCAGCGCAGTCGCAGACGCCGACGAGTAGAGCAGACGCCGACGAACAGAGAAGAAAACAGCAGCAGAACCAGCGCAGTCGCCGACGCCGACGATCGGAGCAGAAAACAACAGCAGGACCAGCGCAGTCGCCGACGGCGACGAGCAGAGCAGGAAACAGCAGCAGGATCAGCGCATTCGCTGACGCCCATGAGCAGTGTAGAAAACAGCAGCAGGACCAGCGCAGTCGCCGATGCCTACGAGCAGAGCAGAAAACAGCAGCAGGATCAGCACAGTCGCCGACGCTGATGAGCAGTGCAGAAAACAGCAGCAGGACAAGCGCAGTCGCCGACGAGCAGAGCAGAAAACAGCAGCAGGACCAGCGCAGTCTCAGACGCCGACGAGCAGAGGCGAAAACAACAGCAGGACCAGCGCAGTCGCCGATGAGCAGAGCAGAAAACAGCAGCAGGACCAGCGCAGTCGCAGACGCCGACGAGCAGAGCAGACGCCGACAAGCAGAGAAGAAAACAGCAGCAGGACCAGCGCAGTCGCCGACGCCGACGATCAGAGCAGAAAACAACAGCAGGACCAGCGCAGTCGGCGACGCAGATGAGCAGTGCAGAAAACACAAGCAGGACCAGCACAGTCACCGATGAGCAGAGCAGAAAACAGCAGCAGGACCAGCGCAGTCGCACACGCCGACGAGCAGAGAAGAAAACAGCAGCAGGACAAGCGCAGTCGCCGGCGCCGACGATCAGAGCAGAAAACAACAGCAGGACCAGCGCAGTCGCCGACGGCGACGAGCAGAGCAGGAAACAACAGCAGGATCAGCAAAGTAGCCGACACCGATGAGCAGAGCAGAAAACAGCAGCAGGACCAGCGCAGTCGCCGAAGAGCAGAGCAAAAAACAGCAGCAGGAGATGCGCAGTCGCAGACGCCGACGAGCAGAGCAGAAAACAGCAGCAGGATCAGTGCAGTCGCTGACGCCGACGAGCAGAGCAGAAAAAAGCAGCAGGATCAGCGCAGTCGCCGACGAGCAGAGCAAAAAACAGCAGCAGGACCAGCGCAGTCGCAGACGCCGACGAGCAGAGAATAAAACAGCAGCAGGACCAGCGCAGTCGCCGACGCTGACGATCAGAGCAGAAAACAACAGCAGGACCAGCGCAGTCGCCGATGGCGACGAGCAGAGCAGGAGACAGCAGCAGGATCAGTGCATTCGCTGACGCAGACAAGCAGAGCAGGAAACAGCAGCAGGATAAGCGCAGTAGCCGACGCCGATGTGCAGAGCAAAAAACAGCAGCAGGAGATGCGCAATGGCAGACGATCAGAGCAGAAAACAGCAGCAGGGTCAGCGCAGTCGCTGACGCCGACGAGCAGAGCAGAAAAAAGCAGCAGGAGATGCGCAGTCGCAGACGCAAATGAGCAGAGCAGAAAACAGCAGCAGGATCAACGCAGTCGCCGACGCCAATGAGCAGTGCAGAAAACAGCAGCAGGACCAGCGCAGTCGCCGACGAGCAGAGCAGAAAACAGCAACAGGACCAGCACAGTCACAGACGGCGACGAGCAGAGCAGAAAACAGCTGCAGGATCAGCGCAGTCGCTGACGCCGACGAGCAGAGCAGAAAAAAGCAGCAGGAGATGCGAAGTCGCAGACGCCAACGAGCAGAGCAGAAAACAGCAGCAGGACAAGCACA